>NW_028225183.1:7113337-7458491 GCF_052327205.1 Somniosus microcephalus | reverse complement strand
ACAACACACAGACCAGTGGAGTCAACCACTCTATAAAGTGATAGGTTCGACACGTTTATTTTGTAACACAATGGGTTGCTATTGACTCCGATGACGAAGGGAAGGACCAGGAACCATTCAAGATACAATTCTTGAATGGCTTGCAACGCTCACTGAGGCGCACTCTGGGACACACGGTCTCGCCTGAGATTGGGTGGTCTGAGCTACTCCAGACCACCAATCATGCGTCAACTTTTGCAACGGAGGACTGCAGTCCAAAAAACATGTTATTGTGGTAGGAGGACCAGTTATGCCCACTGCACCCTGCTACACACGTCGATTCGAAGTAAATTGTTACAACTGTTGGAGACCTGGGCACTATTCTAAATTATGTAAGAAGCCTCGAAAAAAGTGTCAGCGGTACCCTCCCTTTCAAGGAAATCTGCCCCCACCACCCGCCATAATATCCGCTGATCTCTTGGAGACCAATGTAGATCAATTGGCCGGAGAAATGAGTAAATTAACAGCCATACCGAGCATTCAAATTATTACACATGCTAATCCGGTGGCGGCCGGCTCGGATCCGGCTGGACAACAACCACAGGGATCCCAGGCAACGGTCCAATGAACGGGACAGGCCACCTGTTAGTTCCGACGTGATTTTAACGGGCGACTGGAAATTTCGGTTGTTCTACCGGGGGCCCGACAACAAATCATGCTTATTTACACCGGTTCATCTGTTTCCATCATCCATACCCCAAACCATGAAGGCATGCTGCCGTGGGCAAGGGTGGCTTGACGCTACAAGGCTCTGATGGAAGGTCAACCTCTGCTTTTAAGGCAGAAATTATACCTATGTGCACAACCGGGATTGATTTGACTGTTAATGACACTGTCATGATGACAATTCCTCACGGAAGGAGCATATTGGGAAGTGATATTTTGGAAAGTTACAGGACAATTATTGATTACAACCAGTGTTGTATTTGGATTGGGACAGGAGTTAGTGAATCGGTCGAAATATCGGATGCCCACTTCGTATTTGCGACTAAGAGGACTTGCTTGTAACAGGCACCGGATCACCCAGATAAGCGAGTCTAATTATAAATTCAAATAAACTGACCCACATTCGCCACTACTAAGCATGACTGCAGTCGAATGGAGGGTGAGGAGACGATTAAGGGACCGCTCCACTTCTTTGTTAAGCAGTACCCAATTCACAAACAAAGTCATCCCTTTATTCGAGATGTCATCGAATACCTCTTAAAACATGGCATTCTGGGAACTGGCACTTTCATGACCAATTCACGAGCTTGGCCGGTTCAGAAGCCAGATGGTAGCTGGAGGCTCACTATTGGTTACGGAAGACTTAACACGGTTACACCCAAGAGCACCCCAATCATTAAAGATGCGCCGACACTATTATCAGAACTCCCAAAACACTCTAAATACTACTCCACCCTAGACAGTGTAAATGACTTTAGGAGTATTTGTCAGAGCGAAGGATCAATATTAACTTGCCTTCACCTTTGAGGACCAGAGATCCACGTGGACGTGCCTATCCCAAGGCTTCCACAACGCCCCGACCATCTGCCATACCAGAATCGTATGGCTACTGAAACCTTCTTCTAAGCCCCAGTGCCTGCTTCAGTATGTCGACGACTTGCGACTGGCGACCAGTACTATCGAGGAGCACCTTGAAATGTTAGATGAATTTTTAACACTGTTAAGCAGTGTAGGCTTGAAAATTGACCCTCGAAAAGCTCAGCTTTTGTTGCAACAGGTCTCCTATTTGGGAGTGACGATCCCTCCGTGGGGTAAGAACTTCTACATAAAAATGAAGAGGGTAGCTAAAGTAAACCTTGGTCCCTTACAGTATGAGACTGTGGAATTAATAGTGGGGAATTGGGAAAGGCAGAGATTCTGAACAAATATTTTGTATGTCTTCACGGTAGAAGAAAGTAACAACATCCCAATAATGGATAATCAAGGGGCCTAAGGGACGGGGAACTAAGGAAAACAACTGTCACTAAGGAAATAGTCATTGGTAAAATAATGGGTCTAAAAGATGACAAGTCCCCTGGACCAGATGGGCTGCATGACAGGGTCGTAAAAGAAATGGCTGCAGAGATAGTGTCTGCATTGGTTGCAATATACGAACATTCCCTGGATTCTGGAGACGTGCCAGGGGTTGAAAAGCCGCAAATGTAACACCCCTATTTAAGAAATGAGGGAGACTAAAAGCAGGAAACTATAGACCAGTTAGCCTAACATCTGTCGTTGGGAAAATGCTGGATTCCTTCATTAAGTAAGCAGTAGCAGGGGATTTGGAAAAGCATAATGCAGGCAAGCAGAGTCGGCATGGTTTTATTAATGGGAAATCATGTTTAACAAATTTGCGGGAGTTCATTGAGGAGGTAATGAGTAGGGTGGACCAAGGTGAACCAGTGGGTGTGGTGAATTTGAATTTCCAGAAGGCATTCAATAAGATGCCACATAAAAGGTTACTGCATAAGATAAGAGCTAACGGAATTGGGGGTAATATATTAGCATGGATAGAGAATTGGCTAACTAACCAAAAGCAGAGGGTCGGGATAAATGTGTCATTTTCTGGTTGGCAAATGTTAACTAATGGTGTGCCACAGGGATCGGTGCTGGGGTCTCTACTATTTACAATCTACATTAATGACTTGGATGAAGGGACCACGTGTAATGTAGCTAAGTTTACAGATGATACAAAGATGTGTGGGAATGCAAGTTGTGCAGAGGCTGCAAATAACCTGCAAAGGGATATAGACAGGCTAAGTGAAAGGGCAAACATTTGGCAGATGGAGAATAATCACAGAATCACAGAAACCCCACAGTGCAGATAGAGGCCATTTCGGCCCATCGAGCCTGCACCGACACATATCCCACCCGATCCCTTTAACCCCTACACCAACACATATCCCACCCTATCTCCGTAACCCCACGTATTTAATCCCCCGAACACTAAGGGTCAATTTATCATAGCCAATCAACCTAACCCGCACATCTTTGGACTGTGGGAGGAAACCGGAGCACCCAGAGGAAACCCACGCAAACACGGGGAGAATGTGTAAACTCCACACAGACAGTCACCCGAGGCCGGATTCGAACCCGGGTCCCTGGCGCTGTGAGGCAACAGTGCTAACCACTATGCCAATGTGGGAAAGTGCAAGGTTATACACTTTGGCATGAAAAATAAAAAAACATATTAGTATTTAAATGGAGAGAGATTACAAATGCTACAGTTCTGAGGGAACTGGGGGCCCCTGTGCATGATACACAAAATGTTAGCATGCAGTTACAGCAATTAATCAAAAAGGCAAATAGAATGCTGGCCTTTATTTCAAAGGGGTTGGAGTATAAAAGCAGGAAAATCCTGCTACAACCTTACATTGTATTGGTGAGACTACACCTTGAGGACTGCGTACAGCTTTGATCTCTTATTTAAGGAAGGATATACTTGCATTGGAGGAAGTTCAGAGATGATTCACTAGATTAATTCCAGAGATGAGGCGTTTGACCTATGAGGAAAGGTTGAGCAGGCTGGGCCTATATTCATTGGAATTTAGAAAAATGAGCGGTGATCGTATTAAAACATATTAGATACTGAGAGGGCTCGACAATGTAGATACAGGCAGGATGTATCCCCTCGTGGAGAGATCTAGAACTCGGGGGCATAGATTCACAATAAAAGATCGACTTTTAGAACTCAGATGAGGAGGAATTTCTTCTCTCAGAGTGTCATAAATCTGTGGAATCCTCTGCCCCAGAGAGCTGTAGAGGCTGGGTCATCAAATACATTTAAGTTGGAGATAGACAGATTTTTGCAAGACAAGGGAGTGAAGAGTTATGGGGAGAGTGCAGGGAAGTGGCTTTGAGCCCAAGATCAGCCATGATCTTACTGAATGGCGGAGAACGATCGTGGGTGCAAGTGACCTATTCCTGCTCGTATTTCTAAGGTTCGTATGTTCTTGTGTCTAAGTCCCGTCGAGAACAAGATAAAGGTCATTCAAACACTCCAGTTTCCTATATCCAGGACAGCGCTCCGATTGTTTCTGTGTCTAGTTGGATACTAGCATTGTTTTATTCGTGGGTTTGCAGAACTTACAAAACCACTCTATGAACTGTTTAATGAAAAGAGGGTCACATTTCATCCCTGTGGGGGCCAGATCACACCGCTGCAGTTGAGATATTGAAACTGGCTGTTATGCAGGCTACCTGTATAATATCATGCGACCTGACACAGCCATTCCCTATCCAGATTGCATCTACTGACCACAGTCGGACAGCGGTCCGATATCAAGAACGCCTGGACGGGTTACAACCGATCGCATATGCCTCACGGGTTTTGCAGGGGGCAGAACGGCAGTTTTCAGCGTGTGCGCGCCACCTACTGGCGACGTTCTGGTCATGTCAACAGTTTAGCTACATTACGGGTTTGCAGAGGATCATCTTGCATTCCCCTCACACTCCATTGAATCTCCCTATCAAACCAAGCAATTCGTTGATCTCATCCCATCGCATCAGTAAATTGACTTTAGAACTAATACAGTGGGACATTGATATAAACTCCATACAGACTACTGTTGTACCACTGATGCTTGCATACGAGGGACACCCTCACAAGTGTCCACTGCCTTTAATAGACTTTGAATACAAACCTGTTTTGCGATCACCAATATAAGGAGTCTCTGAAGTATACGTGGATGGCTCCTCCTAGCACATTCAGTGCTCACCTCATACCTGATGTGCTGTGGTCCTACCTGAGAAGACTCTCAAGTTTAAAAGTAAAAAACACTTCTCCCCCAGTCCCTCTCTCTCTTCCCCCCAGTCGCTCTCTCTCTTCCCCCCAGTCGCTATCTCTCTTCCCCCCAGTCGCTCTCTCTCTTCCCCCCCAGTCGCTCTCTCTCTTCCCCCCCAGTCGCTCTCTCTCTTCCCTCCCAGTCGCTCTCTCTCTTCCCCCCCTGTCGCTCTCTCTCTTCCCCCCAGTCGCTCATTCTCTTCCCCACAGTCGCTTTCTCTCTTCCCCCTAGTCTCTCACTCTCTTCCCCTCCAGTCGCTCTCTCTCTTCCCCCCCAGTCGCTCTCTCTCTCCCCCCCAGTCGCTCTCTCTCTCTTCCCCCCAATCGCTCTCTCTCTTGCCCCCAGTCGCTCTCTCTCTTCCCCCCCAGTCGCTCTCTCTCTTCCCCCCCCAGTCGCTCTCTCTCTTCCCCCCCAGTCGCTCTCTTTCTCTTCACCCCAGTCGCTCTCTCTCTTCCCCCCCAGTCGCTCTCTCTCTTCCCCCCAAGTCGCTCTCTCTCTTCCCCCCCAGTAGCTCTCTCTCTTCCCCCCAGTCGCTCTCTCTCTTCCCCCCCAGTCGCTCTCTCTCTTCCCCCCCCAGTCGCTCTGTCTGTTCCAACAGCAACATGCCCTCGAAAAAGCCTCGGCACCGCCAGGCACTCCAGCTAATCTATCTATATATATAAAGCGGTTCCTTCCATTTGTCCGGCTATACACTCGAAAGTTGCAGAGCGTATGTACACGTGCTTTACGTTCAAAGAAAGCTCACCATTCCAGAACGGTCGTAAGCATATTTACCTTTCGCTGGGACAAAATTTTTTCGCACGTTATACAAAAATTCTTCAAAATTCCACTCATTATCCACTCATTAGCATTGATTGACTGACGTAAAGGTCGACCATTCCTGTGCTGTCATGCTTGACCAATGCTACAGTTCAGTCACCTGATGGTTGACCAATCGGTGTGTGCGTGGGCGGGACGAATCGTTATCATCTCAGGGATCTGGCAGCCATTGCCTCAAGCTAAAAACCCAATTGCCTCAACCTAAATATATGGTCATCGAGGTTAGTAGCTTACTTTTTTTCAAAAGATTTACCAAAAACCTTTTATAAGTACTTTCACTTTCATCTTTGAAGGTATTAAAAGGTAGAAATGTTGCCCGGCAGCAGATTCACAGAGGGACAGAGAGACAGGGCCGAAAGCCTGGGAGTCGATTTAAACCGCCCAGCCCAAAACAGCCCTGGCATCGCCGGGTTCCCCAGCTAGTATATGTATAAATTCAAGTGTACATTTGGCCAACTAAACTTACCCATGATTCTCTGTGAGTATGAAAATGCTAAAGACTGTTCGAATGTAGCCACAAGACAGATAAAAAGCAGTTTTGACTAAGTTCAGATAAGAAACAGCCACAGGCTGCGAGTGAAGATTAAATTGTTAAATTACATAATTTAGTACTAATAACATATTATAATGCTAAGTAGGTATTAGAGTTTGCTTAACAAATCTAACAGCAAAGATATTTGAAAGTTAATTAGCAGAAAAGATGTAAAATGAAAGAAAACTTGGGAGTTAAAGCATCCTCTTGGTAGATCAAAGTGAGATAGTCTGAACACTATGGTAGATCGGGCGACTGCACTAAAAGGTGTGAGGGTGGACATGCAACGGCAAACATTCAAGGAAATCATGCATAATTTGCAACAAACATATGTTCCTCAAGGCCATAAAAACAAAAAAGGAAAAGTGATCCAACCATGGCTAACAAAAGAAAGTAAAGCTGGTATTAATTCAAAGGAGGAAGATTACAATCTTGCCAGAATAAGCAGTCAGCATGAGGATTGGGATACTTTTTGAAATCAGCAAAGGGGGAACCAAGAAATTGTGAAAGAATGTAAAATGGAATATGAGCACAATCTAGCAAAAAATATAAAAACGGATTTTAAATGCTTCTATAGGAATGTCAAAAAGAAATGACTGGCGAAGGTAAATGTAGGTCCTTTACAGTCAGAGACGGGAGAATTTATAATGGGGACTGAGGGAATGGCTGAGAAATTGACTAAATACTTTGCATCTGTCTTCACAGAGGAAGACACAAAAAAGCTCCCAGATATACGAGAAAACCAAGGGGTGGCGATAATGAGGAACTTAAAGAAATTATTTTAAGTAAAAAAATAGTACTAGCAAAATTTATGGGACTAAAGCCGATAAATCCCAAGGACCGGATGACCTACATTGTCGGCTTTTGAAAGAGGCGGCATTTGGGATAGTGGACGCATTGGTTGTCATCTGTCAAACTTCTGTAGATTCTGGAACGGTTTCTGCAGATTGGAGGATAGCAAATGTAACCTCGCTATTTAAGAAAGGAGAGAGAGAGAAAACGGGTGACTGCAGACTTGTTAGTCACACATCAGTAGTTGGGAAAATGCTGGAATCTATTATAAAGGACGCAACAACTGGTCACATAGAAACTCGTAGTAAGATTGCGCAGATTCAAAATGGATTTATGAAAGGGAGATCCTGTTTAACAAACTTATTGGAGTTCTTTGAGGATGTAACTAGTGGAACAGACTAAGTTCAACTGGTACATGTGGTTTTCAGAAGGCCTTCAGTAAGGTCCCACAAAAGTGGTTGGTGAATATAATTAGGGCACATGGAATTGGGGGTAAAATACTACCATGTATTGAGAATTGGTTAACAGACAGAAACAAAGAGTAGGGATAAACGGGTCATTATCAGGATGGCAGGCTCTGACTAGTGAGGTACCACAAGGATCGTTGCTTGGGCCCCAGCTCTTCATGATCTATATCAATGATTTGGATGATGGGACTATAGCTAACATTTCCAAATTTGCTGATGCTACAAAGCTAGGTGCCAGTGTCAGTTGCGAAGACGGTGTCAAGAAGATTCAAGGGGATTTCGACAGACTCAGTGAGTGGCCGAGAACATGGCAGATGCAATATAATGTGGAGAAATGTGAAGTTATCGTTATTGATAGAAAAAACAGATAGGCACAGTATTTCCTAAATGGTGAAAGATTGGGGAATGCAGATGCTCGAATGGACCTGGGTGTCCTTGTACATGAGTCACTGAAAGTCAATGCGCAGGTGCAGCAAGCCATTAGGACGGCAAATGGTATGCTGGCCTTCATTACAAGAGGATTTGAGTGCAGGAGTAAAGAAGTCTTACTCCAATTATTTAGGCCCTTGTTGAGATCACAGCTGGAGTACTCTCTACAATTTTTGTCTCCTTACATAAGGAAGGATATACTTGCCATAGAGGAAGTAAAACGACGGTTCGCGAGATTGATTCCTGGGATGGAGTGACTATCATATGAGAAGAGATTGAGTAAAAGAGGCCTATATTCTCTTGAATTCAGAAGAATGAGAGCGGATCTCATTGAAGCATAGAAAATTATTAAAGGGCTTCATAGGGTGGATGTTGTGTGTTGTTTCCCTTGGCTGGGGTGTCTAGAACAGGTGCCTCAGGATAAATGGTCAGACTGAGATGAGGAGACATTCCTTCACACAGAGGGTGGTGAATCCTTGGAGTTCTCTACTCCAGAGGGCAGTGGAGGTTCAGTCATTGGGTACATTCAAAACAAAAGTCGGGAGATTTATGACTAGAAAGTGCATCAAGGGATATGCCGATAAGGTAGTTGAATGGAGTGGAGGCAGAAGATCAGCCATGTTCTCATTGAATGGCGGAGCAGGCTCGAAGGGCCGAATGGCCTGCTCCTGCTCCTATTTCTTATGTGCTTATGTTCTTATGTCAAGATAAGGGAGACAACTCTGACATGGGCCCCTTGGTATTAGTCCCTGTACTGCTTGACCAGGGAAGATAGAATAAGAGAGATAAGATAACGTCAAATAAAGTGAAGAAATGTATAAACAAGATAACGATGAAACAGAGTAGATTTATTGGAAAATTACAGCAGCCAGGCGTGGGCAAGAGTGTGAGTGGCAGATGGTATTTTGACCATTGGAACCTATGAAAAAAGATGATTTTGTTGAAGGCCATATATGGACACTGGCAAATCGAACTGTTGATAAGAAAATGGTTAAAACCCCGATAATAAAATAATAACTTCCCAGAGAACTACTGCGAAGGCAAAGGAGCAGATTGAAGATGACATCACCTGTGTCCGAGAGGTTCCAGAGACAAAGGGCTGTGAGCTACTGCTTAAACTATCTCCTGATGTTCCGTATTAATTTCACTGTAAGCTCAATAAACCCTGATCTATTGCTCAAACACTCTGGCTGCTGCAAATTGGTGTCCTGTCCAAGGGCTGTGAGCTACTCCTTAAACTATCGCCTAATGTTCACTATTAATTTCACTGTAAGCTTAATAAACCCTGATCTATTGCTCAAACATACTGGTTGCTGCATATTGGTGTCCTGTCCAAGAACTCTGAGGGATCATTTAAGATCTTACAGATTGGCACACTTCAGATGGGACGAGACAAAGCGGCTAGTATTGTGTGGTAGATCAGATCTCGAAAGTAGCTTCCTGATCAGCTGCTGCACTTCAGGAGGGATACCTCCCTCATGCGGAGTTCCCGTGAATTGTGCGCCGAAAGTTATTGATGTTTGAGGTCTGTTAATAAAATCGCAAAATTGCTAGTAAGATAAGGGTATATAAGAGTAAGTTAGACAGAGGTGCCTGTGAGGAGGAAGTACATATATTATTGCCGGAATGTTTAACCATGGAGACCGAGTCCCCTTTGAAGAAATGATAAAATTTATTCAGGAATTTGTGAATCTGAAAAAAATCAGAAGTGATAAGGCTACTAGGCTACTCGCCTATGCAGTATTTTACTGTGCTCAAAGCGATGATGAATATTGTACGAAACAAAGTACAGAGATAGAATAGCTAAAAGCACAACAAAATGAGTTAAAAGAAAAACATAGTCAGGAGGTGGAGGACTTAAAAAAGCAGCAAGAGCAGGAGGTGGAAAACATAAAAGAAAGCAGTTTCAGGAAGTGGGAAATTTCAAAGGCGAGTTATTGACTTGGAGAGCCAGACCTCTCAATCTGCCGTAGATCCACAAAAACAGAGCACGTGCATAGACCAGGCAGGAAATACTATGCGTGAACTAGCAGAAACCAAATAGCTGTTACAATCTTGTGAGATAGAGAGGGAGGATCCTCCACATGATCTACAAGATGTGAGAGACGCCTTGAGGGAAGCTCTTCAGCGTCGTTATAGAGAGGCGGATCACACACTGTGTAGGTTGAAGATATACGAACTAGTGGGAAAGCTGTGAAAACGAAATGCTGTTGTGGCTGCTGTTACTGCCAGATCGTATGATTCACCAGTGGGAGCAGTGGAGGGAGGAGAGGTGATAGACTGGGACGCACTGGAAGATAACGGCATATCGACACGGTGGACAAGATGGTTGGGGAGACCGTGGGGTGTCCTCCAGCCATGAGGATAGTCGATCGGCCCCTGGGTGTGTCATAGTTAGAACCCAGACCTATGATGACAACGGGAGAAAACCTCCTCCGAGAAGCGCTCTGTTCCCCTCAGTGCTGTCGAAGTACATGCTTGTGATAATGGGTTAGGCCCCATAACACCATCCGAGTGCCCCATCGACATTAAAGTTCGATCGAATGCAGGGAAGCGGGGTCACAGCGAGTTACAGGACATCTATTGGAAATGCGTCCTCCTCACAGCCACCAACTGCAAGGCACGGCAAAATCTTCCGTTCCTGGTTAATAATATTGCCACTGCATCGGCAGCAGTCATGGAGTCCATTCAGGAACAGCTACTGGTTAAGAGCTCGGATATGGCTAAGAAATTTTATCAAACAACACACAGACCAGTAGAGTCAACCACTATATAAAGTGATAGGTTCGACACGGTTTATGTTGTAACCCAATGGGTTGCTACTGACTCCGATGACGAAGGGAAGGACCAGGAACCATTCAAGAAACAATTCTTGAATGGCTTGCAACGCTCACTGAGGCGCACTCTAGGACACACGGTCTCGCCTGAGATTGGGTGGTCTGAGCTACTCCAGCCAACCAATCATGCCTCGACTTTTGCAACGGAGGACTGTAGAACAAAAAAACATGTTAGTGTGGTAAAAGGCCCAGTTATGCCCACTGCACCCTGCTACACACGTCGATTCGAAGTAAATTGTTACAACTGTAGGAGACCTGGGCAATATTCTAAATTTTGTAAGAAGCCACGAAAACAGTGTCAACGGTACCCTCCCTTTCAAGGAAATCTACCCCCACCAAACGCCATAATATCCACTGATCCCTTGGAGACCAATGTAGATCAATTGGCTGGAGAAATGAGTAAATTAACAGCCATACCGAGCATTCACATTATTACAAGTGCTAATCCGGTGGCGGCCGGCTCGGATCCGGCTGGACAACAACCACAGGGGTCCCAGGCAAAGGCCCAATGAACGGGACAGGCCACCTGTTGGTTCCGACGTGATGTTAACAGGCGACCGGAAATTTCGGTTGTTCTACGGGGGGCCGACAACAAATCATGCTTATTTACACCGGTTCATCTGTTTCCATCATCCATACCCCAAACCATGAAGGCATGCTGCGGTGGGCAAGGGTTGCTTGACGCTACAAGGATCTGATGGGAGCTCAACCTCTGCTTTTAAGGCAGAAATTATACCTATGTGCACAACCGGGATTGATTTGACTGTTAATGACCCCGTCATGATGACAATTCCTGATGGAAGGAGCACATTGGGAAGTGATGTTTTGGAAAGTTACGGGACAATTACTGATTACAACCAGTGGTGTATTTGGATTGGGACAGGAGGTCGTGAATCGGTCGCAATATCGGATGCCCACTCCGTATTTGCCACTAAGAGGACTTGC
The DNA here is from genome assembly GCF_052327205.1 of Somniosus microcephalus. NCBI lineage: Eukaryota > Metazoa > Chordata > Chondrichthyes > Squaliformes > Somniosidae > Somniosus > Somniosus microcephalus. The sequence goes on along the minus strand of NW_028225183.1, from coordinate 7,446,862 downwards.
TTGTAACAGGAACCAGATCACACAGGTAAGCGAGTCAAATTATAAATTCAAATAAACTGACCCACATTCGCCACGAGTAAGCATGACTGCAGTCGAATGGAGGGTGAGGAGATGATTAAGGGACCGCTCCACTTCTTTGTTAAACAGTACCCAATTCCCAAACAAAGTCATCCCTTTATTAGAGATGTCATCGACTCCCTCTTAAAACGGAATTCTGGGGACTGGCACTTTCACGACCAATTCACGAGCTTGGCTGGTTCGGAAGCCAGACGATAGCTGGAGGCTCACTATTGATCACGGAAGTCTTAACACGGTTACACCCAAGTGCACCCCTATCATTAAAGATGCACCGACACTATTATCAGAACTCCCAAAAGACTCTAAATACTACTCCACCCTAGACAGTGCAAATTACTTTAGGAGTATTTGTCAGAACAAAGGATCAATAGTAACTTGCCTTCACCTTTGAGGACCAGAGTTACACGTGGACGTGCCTATCCCAAGGCTTCCACAACGCCCCGACCATCTTCCATACCAGAATCGTATGGCTCCTGAAACCTTCTTCTAAGCCCCAGTGCCTGCTTCAGTATGTCGACGACTTGCGACTGGCGACCAGTACTATCGAGGAGCACCTTGAAATGTTAGATGAATTTTTAACACTGTTAAGCAGTGTAGGCTTGAAAATTGACCCTCGAAAAGCTCAGCTTTTGCAGCAACAGCTCTCCTTTTTGGGAGTGACGATCCCTCCGTGGGGTAAGAACTTCGACATAAAAATGAAGAGGGTAGCTAAAGTAAACGTTGGTCCCTTACAGTATGAGACTGGGGAATTAATATTGGGGAATTGGGAAAGGCAGAGATTCTGAACAAAGATTTTGTATGTCTTCACGGTAGAAGAAACTAACAACATCTCAATAATGGATAATCAAGGGGCCTAAGGGAGGTGGAACTAAAGGAAACAACTATCACTAAGGAAATAGTACTTGGTAAAATAATGGGTCTAAAAGATGACAAGTCCCCAGGACCAGAAGGGCTGCATACCAGGGTCGTAAAAGAAATGGCTGCAGAGATAGTGTCTGCATTGGTTGCAATATACCAACATTCCCTGGATTCTGGAGACGTGCCAGGGGTTGAAAAGCCGCAAATGAAACACCCCTATTTAAGAAATGAGGGAGACTAAAAGCAGGAAACTATAGACCAGTTAGCCTAACATCTGTCGTTGGGAAAATGCTGGATTCCTTCATTAAGGAAGCAGTGGCAGGGGATTTGGAAAAGCATAATGCAGGCAAGCAGAGTCGGCATGGTTTTACTAATGGGAAATCAAGCTTAACAAATTTGCTGGAGTTCTTTGAGGAGGTAATGAGCAGGGTTGACAAAGGTGAACCAGTGGATGTGGTGTATTTGGATTTCCAGAAGGCATTCAATAAGATGCCACATAAAAGGTTACTGCATAAGATAAGAGCTAAGGGAATTGGGGGTAATATATTAGCATGGATAGAGAATTGGCTAACTAATGGAAAGCAGAGGGTCGGGATAAATGTGTAATTTTCTGGTTGGCAAACGGTAACTAATGGTGTGCCATAGGGATCGGTGCTGGGGCCTCAACTATTTACAATCACATAATCACAGAAACCCCACAGTGCAGATAGAGGCCATTTCGGCCCATCGAGCCTGCACCGACACGTATCCCGCCCGATCCCCGTAACCCCTACACCAACACATATCCCACCCTATCCCCGTAACCCCACGTATTTAATCCCCCTAACACTAAGGGTCAATTTATCATAGCCAATCAACCTAACCCGCACATCTTTGGACTGTGGGAGGAAACCGGAGCACGCGGAGGAAACCCACGTAAACACGGGGAGAATGTGCAAACTCCACACAGACAGTTACCCGAGGCCGGATTCGAACCCGGGTCCCTAGCGCTGTGAGGCAACAGATGAAGGGACCACGTGTAATGTAGCTAAGTTTACAGATGATACAAAGATCGGTGGGAATGCAAGTTGTGCAGAGGATGCAAATAACCTGCAAAGGGATATAGACAGGCTAAATGAAAGGGCAAACATTTGGCGGATGGAGGATAATGTGGGAAAGTGCAAGGTATTACACTTTGGCAGGAAAAATAAAAAAAACAATTAGTATTTAAATGGAGAGAGATTACAAAATGCTACAGTTCTGAGGGACCTGGGGGCCCCTGTGCATGATAAACAAAATTTTAACATGCAGTTACAGCAATTAATCAAAAAGGTAAATAGAATGCTGGCCTTTATTTCAAAGGGGTTGCAGTATAAAAGCAGGAAAGTCCTGCTACAACCTTACATTGTATTGGTGAGACTACACCTTGAGGGCTGCATACATCTTTGATCTCTTAATTAAGGAAGGATATACTTGCATTGGAGGAAGTTCAGAGATGATTCACTAGATTAATTCCAGAGATGAGGGGTTTGACCTATGAGGAAAGGTTGAGCAGGCTGGGCCTATATTCATAGGAATTTAGAAAAATGAGCGGTGATCGTATTGAAACATATTAGATACTGAGGGGGCTCGACAATGTAGATACAAGCAGGATGTTTTCCCTCGTGGAGAGATCAAGAACTCGGGGGGATAGATTCAGAATAAAAGATCGACCTTTTAGAACTGAGATGAGGTGGAATTTCTTCTCTCAGATTGTCGTAAATCTGTGGAATTCTCTGCCCCAGAGAGCTGTAGAGGCTGGGTCATCAAATACATTTAAGGTGGAGATAGACAGATTTTTGCAAGACAAGGGAGTGAAGAGTTATGGGGAGCGGGCTTGGAAGTGGCTTTGAGCCCAAGATCAGCCATGAATGGCGGAGCAGGCTCGTGGGTCCAAGTGGCCTATTCCTGCTCCTATTTCTTAGGTTCTTATGTTCTTGTGTCTAAGTCCCGTCAAGAACAAGATAAAGGTCATTCAAACACTCCCGTTTACTATATCCAGGATAGCGCTCCGATTGTTTTTGTGTCTAATTGGATACCAGCATTGTTTTATTCCTGGGTTTGCAGAACTTACAAAACCACTCTATGAACTGTTTAATGAAAAGAGGGTCAAATTTCCTCCCTGTGGGTGCCAGATCACACTGCTGCAGTTGAGAAATTGAAACTGGCTGTTATGCAGGCTACCTGTTTGATATCACCCGACCTGACACAGCCATTCCATATCCAGATTGCATCCACCGACCATAGTCTGACTGCGGTCCGATATCAAGAACGCCTGGACCGGTTACAACCGATCGCATATGCCTCACGGGTTTTGCAGGGGTCAGAACGGTAGTTTTCAGCTTGTGAGCGCTACCTACTGGCGACGTTCTGGTCCAGTCAACACTTTACCTACATTACGGGTTTGCAGAGGATCATCTTGCATTCCCCTCACACTCCATTGAATCTCCCTATCAAACCAAGCAATTCTTTGATCTCATCCCATCGCATGAGTAAATTGACTTTAGAACTAATACAGTGGGACATTGATATAAACTCCATACAGACGACTGTTGTACCACTGATGCTTGCGTACGAGGGACACCCTCACAAGTGTCCACTGCCTTTAATAGACTTTGAATACCAACCTGTTTTGCGATCACCAATATAAGGAGCCTCTGAAGTATACGTGGATGTCTCCTCCTACCACATTCAGTGCTCACCTCATACTTGATGTGCTGTGGTCCTACCTGAGAAGACTCTCAAGTTTAAAAGTAACAAACACTCAACCAACATGCAGATTTTGACCCTTCTCATCGCCGATCAAGACACTTCTGGCTACCCGACAAACATTTGGTCTGACAGTGCCTATGCCATCAATGCCCTGCTTTCAATTCCCTTGTACCAAAAGAATTCCTACTTCTCGTCAGATGGTAAAGCCGTAACCCATGGGCCATGGTAACGTCTCATATGGCAGGCCCTAAAGGCACGACAAAAGCCTTGTCACATTGGTAAGGTTAATGCCCACAAGAGAGACAAGCCCGCTCATGCGCTGGGAAATAATGCAGCAGATGTAGCTGCTAGAAAAACAGCCCTGACCGGCTATCCACTCCCTCTATAACTTGATAACGTAATCCCAGTTGCTGCAGTTAGCAAAGCTCTCAATTTGGCTTCCCTTCAAACAGAGTTTAGCCTGTATCAGATGACCAAGATAAACCTTTACCAGCACTCACTGCATGTGCCCCCAAGACGCTTCTTACTACATTGGTTTCACAACCATTCCTTATCTAGCAAAATGCCCCAGAAAATACCCGATGTCTGTATTCCCCCACACCTGGCAGAAGAACTCTTGTTCCTATTCAACTCCGACCCTGTAGGAGGTCTTTACTCGGCAGAAGGCACTTTTAAAAGGAATGCCTCCACAGCCTGGTGGCCTAATATGAAGGAAACTGTAAATTTATATGTTACCCGATGCATTCCCTGTTTACAGCAGGACCCCTTCACTTGCTGCAACCGTGGCATCCTTCGAAGTCAGCCAGGCCCTGATGGGCCCTGGACTCATGTTCAAATTGATTTTATTGGTTCTCTCCCACATTCGCATGCAAATTATAAATACGCCCTCATTGTTATCGACTAGTTCACTAAATGGATTGAGGCCTTCCCGCACCCCCCCCCACCACCCCCGATCCAATACTGCGCTTACTGCGGCCAGATCGTTATTGAGTGAGGTGGTTTGTAGGGGGCGACTGCCACTTCAAGATGATAGTGGTGAAGAGTTTTTCCAAATTACACGAAATTATGGGAATTAAACATAAGCTACATATAGGTCATCATCCCCAATCAGGTGGGATAGTGGAAAGCGGGAATCGCACACTGAAATCCATGTTGGGAAAATTGTGTACAGAACACATCACACAATGAGTCAATATGTTACCCATGACTTTAACGTCAATTTGGTCCACGCCACATAGGAACAAGGGGATAGCATCTTACCATTCAATGACTGGGAGGTTAATGAGGACTCCAGGTCATCTAACTTTGACTGGCACCACCCCACTCAGCAACAACCATATAATGACTCGTGGTTGGAGCGCACAGTAGAGCATATTGATGAAGTTAACCGACCTGTGCAAAGAATTTAGGAAAATCTAAAAACCAATTCAAGAAATACATTGGCCAGGAGGTTCGAGCTTTTGAATATCAGATAGGTGATACAGTCATGGTACTAAAGTATGGGAGAAAGGAAAATGCATTTGACCCCAAATGAAAGGGACCCTACTCGATAGTGTATACATTGAATCCAGCCATGTATCTGATTCAGTACACTAAAGGGAGAGTGGAAAATACAAAATAACTAAATGGTACCATATCAATCAGTTAAAGACTGTGAAAGAATAAATGCTGCACTCTTTGTTCCTCCAGGTGGCCAAAATGGAAGGACTCAGATGCATAGTAGGAGGTCAGATTCTCGTTGGTATCGAACAGACTTTGAATTATAGCATCTACCAGAAAGGAGTCAAGATGACAACAAACAACACGCTATCATTAGAATGGGCTTCAGCAGACGGATATGATATGACTGTGTACTGTAATTATTGTGAACCTGATAATACGACCGATGGGACTCCGTGTTTAGGGGCCAGGGAGGGCGAAGGGATTAAAACAGAGTGTCTATTTACTAAAGACAATGTTCAAGTAACCCCAATATTCCAAATAGGAAAAGGAAATTTTGTAGAACCAGGATTCGGACTCGACGAGGTGGATGAGATTACACCAAATAGTGTGGGGATCCCATATCTGTGACAGAGTTTGAATACACTGAATTGGCCCAAAATAGATAAAAGATAGAGTGGAATGATAGGATGTTTCAATGTGGAGCACAAAGAGAGACCCAGGCAAGGACAAGCACTACAGAAGGGCATCAGGGGAACAACAGAGGAGATAAGGTTACAAAGTAAAAGCGACAAACATAAAAATAAGTGATGCCCATTAATAGCAAAAGACCATCAATCGGATTGGTTGTCACCATACCTATATACAGTTGTGTAGTGATGCTCGGTGCAATATTATCCCGGTAATCTTTAATTTTACAGGTATTCCCTTTGCAGGAAAATTATCTCCTACAGAACACCGTGGAAATTTTGACCACTTGGTGAGCAAAATTGTAAAGGATGTTTTAGATGCGAACCATGCTCAAGACAGATGGGGTTCGTGGGATGTAAAACAGACATATGTAATGGTCAACATTTCAGGTCATATTATTAGCCACTTGAGAACAAAGAGAGGCCTGGGGAAATGGCTAGGGAAAGGAGCCACCGCAGGAACCGCTGCCTCGAACAGGGTAGATATAGAAACTATGTGGGAACATGACGAGGTAATGAGGAGACAGGTGAAAGGCCTTCTATCTAACATGAATAAGGAAGATTCAGACACCAAACCGGAAGTGGAGAATATGCTGATAACCACGCGAGATGAAACATAAATATACCGACAAATTCAGCACCATTTTAAAAAGAGGGATTAGTAAAACAGACAGCTCAATGCTAGGATATGTTTAATTTATGGGAGTTACATGATGGACCATGTGATGGCATGGTTAAGTGAAATAGAACGTAACCGAGTCCCCTCATTTAGCAAAGATATCATGATTAGTAAGTGGCTCCATTATGATAAGGAAATAATGTGCAGGAGGCAAGAAATCAGGGATTAGCATATTTAGTGAGAGGAAAAGGTGATTCCTGTCATACTGTGGCTGCCGCAGGTGCACACGATGTGTCCTTGGGTAGTATTTACGGTGGAATCGACAGGGATGCTGGAAGAAAGGTTCCATAAGTCTTTTGCATCACCGCCCGCCCCCCCCCACCCTGATTAATTATACCTGGGACAGTTCAAATATGGGGTGTTGCACCGAATATAGTTGGGTTTACATGTGCAGGTGCGATGTGAGGAAACCAAGTCGGCCCGCCTGTGGGTTCACAGTAGACTCAGACTCACCCCTCTGCAGTATGAATGTGCAGAGGTGGGGATTAGACCAGATACATTATGTTTATCTACAAATGGGCAACTATTGCGTCACCACTCGTGCTAAATCATACCAACATGGACAGGATGAAAGTCCAATAGACTAACCTACCTTTTGCTTTAACCTCACACAAACGGTCCGAATAGGCAGCCAAACCCACCTACCTGTAAGAATTCACAATATTACCGAACTGAGATTGAACTTTTCAATGCAAGCAGCAGCCCCGAGAGCAATGGTTAACTTTGGACATCCAATTCCACCCCTATCCTTAAATCGTAAAGCCATTATAGAGAGAACTTCAACTTCACAAATACACTTAGTCCAGATGCAACAAAGCAATGATAGAACCCAGAGTGCGATTATAGACCTGGGGAGTAGCAGTTGGTGGTAAACCACATATAACGTGGGACAACACCCACTATACAGAATGACTCATATGGCAGTCTTACCTATCCAAATGATGTTAGTTTATTGTATTGATTATGATATGTTATCTGTGTTTGATAATCCATAGAGTTTCTAGGCGTGCAATTAATATTCATAACTTAGACTTACAGCAATGTTGGCAGAAAGTAGATTGAAGTAGTCGAGGAATCAATGTTTAAACCATTTCATCCTCAAGGCGGGCACTTGTAGGAAAGGCTGATATTTAGTAGATGAGAATCATTTTTGTATAACTTCGAGTGGAGCCATTGACCAATCAATATTACCCATAATTGCTACTGAGTAACTAAAAAGCTAAGACTTGTTCAGAATGCAGCTGCGAGGACAGCCAAAACCTATTTTGACTAAGCTTTGATAAGAAGCAGCTATTGATTGCGAGTGAAGGTCAGATCATTAAATTGCTAAGAAAAACATATTAAAATGCTGAATAGAACTTAGAATTCGCTTAACAAAACTATTTACAACAATATTTAAAGGATAATTGGTATAAATTCCAATAAAATCAGAGAGATCATGGATGTTAAGTTGTTTTTCTGGTAGATTAAAGTGAGAAAGTCTGGATACCTCGAGTCAAGTGAGACAGCAGAATGATATGGGCCCTTGGTATAAAGGCCTTGTACCAGAGAGGCAATGAAATGAAAGCATAAAGTGAATTCCAATGGGGTGAAAAGCTATAAACAAGATAACACGACAGCTGAACAGGGTTAATGGATATATACTGGAAAAGGAGTGGCCAGGTTACTAGCCTTAACCTGAGTGACAATGGTATTTTGACCATTAGAAACAATTGAAAAAGGTAATTTTGTTAAAGACCATATATGGACAATGGCCAAACGAAATGTTGATAAGGAATGGATTAAAACCTCAATATTCAAAGAACAAGTCCACACAGAAATTTGCTGCGAAGAAAAGGAACAGACATACGACGATGTTGCCCGTGTAAAAATGACTCCAGAGGCTAAAGGCTGCGAGCTATTCGTTTTGCTATCGCCTAATGTTAAGTATTAATTACGCTGTAACCTTAATAAATCTAATCTATTGCTCAAACATACCTGCTGCTGCCTATCTGTGTATTGTCCAAGAACTCTGAGTGGTCATTTAACTGACTCACAACGACGTCACCCTTGCTAATATGTAAATTAATTTACCACAGTTTTGCCCATTCACTGAATCTTTTAGTTTCTGTTCAAATGACTTGCTTCCATCTAAATGTTTTATAATGCCGCCTATCTTTTTTGTCATCGTCAAACTTGGATATGTGTTTCTCAATCCCATCAAGTAAGTCGTTAATAAAATCGGTGAATAGTTGAAGCCACAAAAGTGATCCCTCAGAGACACTACTCGTCATATCCTGCTAATAAATGTACCTGATCATCATCCGTAAAATTAGTCTCCTGTCGTGCAACCAATTTCCTAACCAGGTCAATAATTTGCCTTCACTTACATGCGTTTCAAATTTAGCCAAAAGTCCCTTATATGGAACTTTATCGAATGTCTTTTGCTCCATGTCTACCAGCTAACTATGATTTGTGAACTGGGACTCATAAACCTCTTTGCTCCTCAACAGATTATTTAGAAAATATTCAGAACTATCTTACTTTGTTCCAAAGTGGGTGGTGTCACACTTGCATATAGTGAACTCGATTTGCCTTTGTTTTGCGGGCTTACTTCGGCTGTCTCTGTCCATTTGTTTTGCTCCATTTCCCAACTGCACTATGAGCGGAGCGTCTAACATAGTGCGATCTTCAAAACACGATCTACAGTGATCTATTGCTCCATCCAAGTCAATCATAAATACGGTGAAAAGTTGAAGATCTAATACAGATATCTGGGGGACGGCACTTGTCACATCTGACGCTGCTGCGAAAGGGCATGTCGTTTGTGAGTGGGATAATATTTCTGACGTGATGGTGTTCTGAGGCAGTCAGTCTGGATTTGTGGGAGAAATGTGCTGTACAGGCTGGATTATGGACAAGAAAATTGAATTTGTAGGAGGTGCAATGATGCAGTGCAGCCAATGAAGGTACTTCTGTGAGCTTTGGTTCATAATATCCTGGTTAGTTCAGTCGGTAAAACATCAGTCTTTTAATCTTGATGATCCAGGGTTCAAGTCCTATGCTCGGGTGCTGCTTTACAATCGTGACACTCATCTCTATATTCGCGCTTTGATCCTTTAACAAAGAGAATAACAACATGAGCAAGCCATTTAATACCTCGAGCCTTTCTGCCATTCAATTAAATCTGTGATCGATGTCAGTTTGCATCCCTTCTCTCCAGATCCCTTAATACCTTTGGTTAACAAACATCTCTCAATATCAAATTTAAAATTGACAATTGGCCCATCTTTAATTGCTGTTTGCAGAAGTGTGCTACAAATTTATGACACACAAACTTCTCTCCTGAAAGGCTTGGAGCTAATCTTGAGGCTATGTCCCCAACTCCAAGACAGGTTAATCATCAGAAATAGCTTCTCGCTATCGACACTATCAGTTCCACTTAATGCCGTGAATACTTCAATCATATCACCACTTAAGCTTCTAAATTCCAGGGAACATAACCCGAGTTTGTGCAATATCCCACTGTAATTTGTCCCTTGGACTCCATGTATCCTTCTGGCAAATCGACACTTCACTTTTTAATCCTAATACTACCTTCCTAAGCTGTGATGCCCAGAACTAAACACAGTGCCGCAGGTGTGGTCTAACCAGTGCTTTGTATAGCTGTGGCATAATTTCTCCCTCTTATATTGTAATCCTACTGATATCACTATCACTTTTCAATTAGCCTTTTTGAATCTTTTCTGTACCTAACCATGACCATTTAATAATATATGTACAGGGACACTTCCGTCTATTTGGATCTCAACTGTTTCCAGCTTAACATTATAAGGCGTATGTACTAAATGCCCCTATTTAGATCGGCAGTGGATCACGTCAAACTTGCTAATATTTAAATCAATTTGCCATAAATTTGCCCATTCACTTAATCTGTGAATATCTCGTCAAATGACGTGCTTCCATCTATACTGCTTATAATGCCGCCGATCTTTTTTGACATCATCAAACTTGGATGTGTGGCTCTCAATCCCATCAAGTAAGTCGTTAATAAAATCGGTGAATAGTTGAAGCACGAAAAGTGATCCCTCAGAGACACCACTCGTCATATCCTGCCAATTAATGTACCTGATCATCAGCCGTAAAATTAGTCTCCAGTCATGCAACCTGATGTAACAAAAGAGTCTCACACATCAAGGAACTTTAAAGTAAGCTTTAAGCAACTTATAATTAAAGTATATACAAGAGCGGTCTTCACCATGCCTCTAGGTGAAGCCCTTTTACCATACTGAGCAGTTCAGCATTTATACTAGTCCAAACACAGGAAGTGACGTATGCACAGGAAGTGATGTATGCACAGAGTTCACAGTTCACAGTTCACAGAAAGTGATGTGCACATAACTTCCCGGAAGTTATTATTATTATCACATTCTTCCCTCCTGCGAGATTAGAAGGCTGTGGTCTTCCTTTAATTCCACAGCCGCCGAACGAGGAAGATTCGCACCCGTTTGGGTTCCTGTCGTATAGGGTCGCTGGTCCGCTTACATGCTGTTGGCCATTGGTCTGAGTCTGTGTGGCCTGGATTACCCTGTGAAGGGTCGGGGAGATCATGGCTTCGTGTACGAGTCCCAGTAGGTGCAGAGTCGGTCTGTCTCTGTTCAGAGGGAGATGCAGAGCTGGTCTGTGGTGGATCAGTACTTTGCTGCGCGGTACTGGGAGGGTCGCAACTTTGAGTATGGGGTTCTACCGGCATCAAGCTAGTTGGTGTCAGATCAGGATCCTGGAGAGGGGTACCCGGTAGGTTCCAAGAGGCTCCTGGTAAAATACCATCACTCGATGTCCCACTAGGTCCTGGTGGGCTGGGAGCCAGGTCCCGTAATGATATGGTAGATTCTCGGCCGTCGGGATATCGTATGTATGCATAGGTGGGGTTGGCATCGGTTAGTTCGACCTCGTCTACGAGAGGGTCATTTTTAGACGTCTGAACGTATCTTCGGAGTAGTACAGGTCCAGGAGTAGTTAGCCATGACGGGAGGGATGTCCCATAAGATGAGCGACGCTGGAATCCAAAGAATCGCTGATGAGGTGTAGTATTTGTGGCTGTAGAAAGAAGGGACCGTATAGAGTGCAATGCATCCGGAAGCACTGTTTCCCATTGCTGGTTTGGTAGGCCCCGAGATCTTAAAGCAAGATGTACGGAATTCCAGATGAAACTGTTATACCTCTCTACCTGCCCATTTCCGATGGGATGATATGGCGTCGTTTTGCTTGTAGCAATTCCCCGTTCTGAGAGGTAGTCCTTGAGTTCCCTTGACATAAAGGATGGACCCCGATCCGAGTGAATGTAAGCCGCCATGCCACAGAGAGAAAATACTTCCTCAAGGCAGCAGATTACTGTGGACGCCAGCATATTGGAGCAGGGGAAGGCAAACGGAAAACGTGAATATTCATCAATCATGATGAGCAAATATGTGTTCCGAGTTGAAGAGGGTACTGGGCCCTTAAAATCGATGCTAAGTCGTTGCATCAGTTGGGTTGCGTGTATGAGCATACCATCTGAGGGGCGGAAGAACTGAGGTTTTAATTCTGCACAAAGCCGGCATTCTGAGCACATTTTCTTTACATCTCCAGTAGAAAAAGGGAGATACCGTGATCGTACGAAATGTAGCATGCGCATAATGCCAGGATGACACAATCCATTATGGACATCTATGAGAGTAGAGGACGACATAGTGGAGCAGAATGCTCGTGTGAGGGTATCCGGGGCCACATTCTCCTTGCCAGGTCGACAGTGAATGGTGTAACCAAAAGAGGCCAGTTCCATCCTCCAAAGCTATATTTTATTATTCTTAATTTCGGTTCGTTTTCGATTATCGAGCATGAAGGCGACTGATCGCTGGTCCGTGATTAATGTAAAGTGCTGGCGAGCTAGGAAATGGTTCCACTTCCGTACCGCCTCTATGATGGCTGTGGCTTCCTTCTCAACCAGAGGATAATGTAGCTCGGCACCTTGCAAGGTCCTGGACATAAATGCTACAGGACGACCTTCCTGAATTAGAGTAGCCGAGATCGCCACCTCCGAGGCATCACATTCGACTATGAAAGGGAGATTCTCATCGATGGAGTGAAGAGCCGCTTTCTCCAACTGTATTTTTGAGAAGGTTAAAGGCTGCAACAGCCGCTGTTTCCAATGGAAATGATCGAGCATGCAGCAGCAAGGGTTGGATTTTGTCTGAAAAATGAGGAATCCATTTAGCGTAGTATGCAAACAGATCGAGAGCCCAAAGTAAAGAAGCTGGATTCTTAGGTGATGGGAGCTCTTGGAGCGGGCGAAGTCTTTCTGGGTCTGGCTTAATGATAACATTGCCTATGCAGTAGCCAAGGATGTTGATGGTCGGTTGCGACTCAACAGATTTCGATTCATTCAAAGTTAATTTACGGTGATGGAGGGCATCCCGAAATTTTTGGAGGTTGGCGTCGTCTTCCTGTTGATCGTGACCTGCAATAGTAATGTTATCAAGATAGGGAAAAGTGTCCCTTAAGTTTTCCTGTTTAACCAGGCCATGTTGCCCGTTGGAAGACAGCCACTCCATTAGTAACCCCGAATGGGAGGCGTCGAAATTGGTACAGCCGTCCATTAGCCTCAAAGGCCGTGTACTGCTTATCTGAGACCTTCAAGGGTACCTGATGATAGGCACTTTTTAAATCGTAAGTTGAGAACACTTTGTATTCGGCCAGTTTATTAACCATATCATCAATGCGTGGCAATGGGTAGGCGTTCAAGTCAGTATATTGATTGATGGTTTGCGAATAATCAATGCATAGTCGTTGTTTGTGAGGTTTTAGAGGGTTCTTGACGATGACGATTTGAGCCCGCCAGGGCGACGAACATGGTTCGATGATATCCTCTGCTAAAAGTCGAGAGATTTCAGCCTCAATAAAAGATTGGCCTTCCTGACTAAAGCGCCACGATTTCGTTATTATTGGTTTGCATCGAGGAGTATTACTGGCAAATAATGAGGGTTCATCAAGTGAAGCTGCTGATAATGCACAAAACGGTAATTTAGACAGTATATTAGAAATAGTAAGTCCAGGTTTGGATCCGCTGAACTCAATGGTGAGTTTCTTGTGCTGTTTTTGAAAATCCAGCCCTAAGATGAGATCACTACATAAGTCCTTGAGCACCGAAAGTCGGGTGGAGGGATACATGCGACCATTAAGTGTCATATCAATAATACAAAAGCCGGAGATTCTAGTATTAAGTGATGACTGAGCCATCGCAATTGCCTGGTCCGGTGGGAAGATATGTCGTTTCAATTTCGCAACAATCTGTTCTCTAATGCAACTATCAGTACTTCCTGAGTCAATTAAGGCATCTAAGGTATGCCCATTAATTGAAACTTTTGTAGCTGCATGAAGAAGGTTCTGTGGGCAAGCAGCTGTAATTGGTGTGGTTGCACAGAGAGTGGCTGAAACTCTAGGTGTGCTTCTTCGGGAGTGAGCTCGAGAGGAAGCTTGATAGGTCCTAGCCGGAGCATCGTGATAGGCCCTAATTGGGGCAGTTCGGTAGGCCTTAGCTGGATAGGCCCTCGTAGAGGCTCTTGATTGGCAAACTTTTGCAAAGTGTCCCTTTTTATCGCAATGACTGCAGATGGCATTGCGAGCAGGGCAGAATTTCCTAGGGTGAAAAGAATCTCCACAAAAGAAGCATTCCTTCCTAGATTGCCAAGGGGCTGCTAAAGTGGGGTCATACTCCTCTTCTTCATCAGAAGTATCATCAGGATTAGATTCCTCCATGATAGGGTTCACCTGAGGCCACTTGAATCGTCTGGTTGCAGTTACAGAAGCAGATCGAGATCTGGGCAGCTGATCGAGGTCTGCATTTTTCTTTGCCAAAGCCAGAGAACAAGCCAGGTCAGAAGCCTTTTGTAGCTCAAGTATTTTACTTTCTAGTAGATGCTGGTGTATAAATGGAGAGGCAATCCCGCAGATGAAAGTATCTCGAATCATTTCTTTCGCCGTACAGCTCAGCCGAGGCTGCCTGAAAGTTACAATCTACGCTGAGCCTGCAAAGTTCTTGAAGGAATTCGTTAATCGATTCCCCTGGCCCTTGTCGGGCTGTGGCCAGTAGATGTCTAGCATAGACCTCATTTGTGGTCTTGGCATCTAGTTTTTTAAGTGCCCGGATCACCTCATCGTAATTATCCCATTCATCAACATATTCAAACACTGTTGGGATCACATAGTTGATAAGTATCCTCAGTTTAGTAGAAGCATTCGCTTTACATTCATCAAGAAAATTCTCAAAAGTACCTTACCAATTCTTCCATACCCTGCCAGCTGCTGGTGCATTTGGCTCCAAGTCCAGACGAGTAGGTTTAAGGATGTTTTCCATGCTGGGTGGTTCCCTGGATCCTTAACTCCGAGTTTGTCCGAAGGTCTAGTACTTGTGAGTGTAAATACTAAGTTGCTTAAATTGATGTAACAAAAGAGTCTCACACATCAAGGAACTTTAAAGTAAGCTTTAAGCAACTTATAATTAAACTATATACAAGAGCGGTCTTCACCATGCCTCGAGGTGAAGCCCTTATACCAGACTGAGCAGTTCAGTATTTATACTCGTCCAAACACAGGAAGTGACGTATGCACAGGAAGTGACGTATGCACAGAGTTCACAGTTCACAGGAAGTGATGTGCACATAACTTCCCGGAAGTTATTATTATTATCACACAACCAATTTCCTAACCAGGTCAATAATTTGCCTTCACTTACATGCGTTTCAGCTTTAGCCAAAAGTCCCTTATGTGGAACTTTATCGAATGACTTTTTCTCCATGTCTACGAGCTAATAATGATTTGTGAATGGGGACTCATAAACTTCTTTGCTCGTCGACAGTTAATAGCGTCCCATTATTTAGAAAATACTCAGAACTATCTTACTTTGTTCCGAAGTGGATGGTGTCACACTTGCGTACAGTGAACTCGATTTGCCTTTCTTTTGCCGGCTTACTGTGTCTGTCTCTGTCCATTTGGTTACCTGCATTTCCCAACTGCACTACGAGCGGAGCATCTAACATAGTGCGATCTTCAAAACACGATCTACAGCGATCTATTGCTCCATCCAAGTCAATCATAAATACGGTGAAAAGTTGAAGATCTAATACAGATATCTGGGGGACGGCACTTCTCACATCTGACGCCGCTGCTAAAGAGCCTGTCATTTGTGAGTGGGATAATATTTCTGAAGTGATGGCGGTCTGAAGCAGTCTGTCTGGATTTGTGGGAGAAATGTGCTGTACAGGCTGGATTATGGACAAGAAAATTGAATTTGTAGCAGTGGCAATGATGCACTGCAGCCAATGAAAGTACTTCTGTGAGCTTTGGTTGACAAGAGCCTGGGTAGCTCAGTCAGTGGAGCATCAGACATTTATTATGAGGGGCCAGTGTTCAAGTCTCTGTTCGGGTGTTGCTTTTAAATTGCGATACTCATCTCTACATTCGCGCTTTGATCCTTTAACAAAGAGAGTAGCAACAAGAGTAGGCCTCGAGCCTTTCTGCCATTCAATTAAATCTGTGATCGATATCAGTTTGCATCCCTTCTCTCCAGATTCCCTTAATACCTTTGGTTAACAAACATCAAGTTTAAAATTGACAATTGATCCAGCTTTAATTGTTGTTTGCGGAATTGTGTTACAAATTTCTGCCACACAAACTTCTCCACTGAAAGGCTTGGATATAATGTTGAGGCTATGTCTCCTACTCCAAGTCGGCTCAATCATCAGAAATAACTTCTCGGTTTCGACCATATCAGTTCCACTTAATATCGTGAATACTTCAATCAAATCACCACTTAAGCTTCTAAATTACAGGGAATATAACCCGAGTTTGTGCAATATCCCACTGTATTTTGTCCCTTGGACTCTATGTATCCTTCTGGTAAATCGACACTTTGTGGCAGAACCACTGAATGACTCTGGCTAACTGTATATAATTCTCTTTACCGATGTTCTAACGCCAGCCTAAACCTGTACCATTGTGTTAGGCATTAATGCATATTGTATGTAGAGTTTGCTTGTATGGGGCGTGGCCCCTTTAAGAGCGCGGGAAAACGCGGGCAAACGCGGTGACGTCACGTCGCAATCCACGGGACTGCCCAGGCAGTCCTCGTGGCATCTCCGTTGAATAAAGATCGGTTTAATTGCTCTCCTGTGTCGATCTCAGTTATTCTTAGGAATTCGTCAATTCCTAAAACTTCACTTTTAAATCCTAATACTACCTTCCTAAGCTGCGATGCCCAGAACTGAACACAATGCCGCAGGTGTTGTCTAACCAGTGCTTTGTATAGCTGTGGCATAATTTCTCCCTCTTATATTGTAATCCTACTCATAAAAGTATCATTTTCAATTAGCCTTTTTGTATCTTTTCTGTACCTGTGCATGGCCACTTAATGATATATGTACAGGGACAGTTACGTCTATTTGGCTCTCAACTCTTTCCAGCTTAACATTATAAGGAGAGTATTCTAAATGCCCCTATTTAGATCGGTGGAGGATCATATCACACTTGCTAATACTTAAATCAAATTGACAAAAATTTGCCCATTCAATTAATCTATGAATATCTGGTCAAATGACTTGCTTCCATCTAAACTGCTTATAATGCCACCTATCTTTATTGTCATCGCCAAACTTGGATGTGTGGCTCTCAATCCCATCAAGTAGGTCGCCAATAAAATCGGTGAATATTTGAAGCCCCAAAAGTGATCCCTCAGAGACACCACTCGTCATATCCTGCCAATTAATTTACCTGATCATCATCAATAAAATGAGTCTCCTGTCGTGCAACCAATTTCCTAACCAGGTCAATAATTTGCCTTCACTTACATGCGTTTCAACTTGAGCCAAAAGTCCCTTATGCGGGACTTTATGATATCTTTTGCTCCATGTCTACTAACTAATAATGATTTGTGAACTGGGACTCATAAACCTCTTTGCTCCTCAACAGTGAATTGCTTCCCATTATTTAGAAAATACTCAGAACTATCTTACTTTGTTGCAAAGTGGCTGGTGTCAAACTTGCGCACAGTGAACTCGATTTGCCTTCTTTTTGCCGGCTTACTTTGTCTGTCTTTGTCCCTTTGGTTAGCTCCGTTTCCCAACTGCACTACGAGTGGACCGTCTAACATAGCGCGATCTTCATAATATGATCTACAGCGATATATTGCTCCAACAAAGTCAATCATAAATACGGTGAAAAGTCGAAGATCTAATACAGATATCTGGGGGGCGGCACTTGTCACATCTGACGACGCTGCTAAAGAGCATGTCGTTTGTGAGTGGGATAATATTTCTGAAGCAATGGCGGTCTGAAGGAGTCTGTCTGGATTTGTGGGAGCAATGCGCTGTACAGGCTGGATTATGGACAAAAATATTGAATTTGTAGGAGGTGCAATGATGCACTACACCCACGAAAGTACATTTGTGAGCTTTGGTTTGCAAGTGCCCGGATAGCGCAGTCGGTAGAGCATCAGACTTTTAATCTGAGGGTCCAGGGTTCAAGGCGCTGCTTTTAAATCGTGATACTCATCTCTACATTCGTGCTTTGATCCTTTACCAAAGAGAATAACAACAGGAGTACGCCTCAAGCCTTTCTGCCATTCAATCTGTGATCGATATCCGTTTGCATCCCTTTTCTCTAGATCCCTTAATACCTTTGGTTAACAAACATCTCTCAATCTCAAGTTTAAAATTGACAATTGACCCAGCTTTAATTGCTGTTTGCGGAAGTGTGTTACACATTTCTGCCACACAAACTTCTATCCACAAAGGCTTGGATCTCATGCTGAGGCTATGTCCCCTACTCCTAGACGGGTCAAACATCAGAAATAGCTTCTCGCTATCGACACAATCAGTTCCACTTCATATCGTGAATACTTCAATCAAATCACCGCTTAAGTCTCTAAATTCCAGGGAATATTACCTTAGTTTGTGCAATGTCCTATTTTTGTTTGTCCCTTGGACTCTATGTATGATTGTGGTAACTCAACACTTAACTTTTTCAGCATATTACTATTTGTACCTCAACTCTTTCCAGCTTTACATTATATAGAGAATTCTAAATGCCGCCTTTAAATCCGAAGTGGATGACCTCACACTTGCTAATATTTAAATCAATTTGCAACAGCTTTGTCTGGATTTGTGAGAGGAATTCGTCGTAGTAGCAGGATTATGAACATGAAAATTGAATTTCTAGTTTGTGCAATGATGCACTGCAGCCAATGAAAGTCTTTCTCTGGGCTTTGGCCAAACAGACCACGGATACCTCTGTCGGTAAAGTATTCAACTTTTAATCTGACTGTCCAGGGCTCGAGTCCCTGTTCGTGCAGTGCTTTTAAATCGAGAAACTGATCTCTACATTTATGCGCTTATCCTTCAAAAATAAGAATAACAACAGGAGAAGGCCAGTTAATCCCTTGAGCCTTTCTGCCATTCTGTGACCGAACTCTGATTGCATCCCTTTGCTCCATAGAAACATAGAAAAATAGGAGCAGGTATAGGCCTTTGGGCCCTTCGATCCTGCTCCGCCATTTAATATGATCATGGCTGATCCTCTCTCTCAGTACAATATTACCACTACCTCCCCATACCCCTTGGTGCCTTTTGTGTCTAGAAATCTATCTATCTCCTCCTTAAATATATTCAGTGACCTGGCCTGCAAAGCATTCTATGATACAGAATTCCACAGATTCACCACCCTCTGAATTAAGTAATTTTCCTCATCTCAGTCCTAAATATTCCACCCCGTATCCTGAGTCTGTGACCCCTCTTTCTAGAACCCAGAGCAAGGGGGAACATCCTTCCTGCATCCAGTCTGTCTACCACTGCCCGAATTTTATACGATTCAATGAGAGCCCATCTCATTCTTCTAAACCCTATTGAATAAAGGCCTAGTCGGCCCAATCTCTTCTCATACGACTGTCCAGCCATTCCAGGAATCCGTATGGTGAACGTTCGCTGCACTTCCTCTCTGGGAAGTACATCCTTTCTTAGGCAAGATGAACAAAATTGCACACAGTGCTCCAAGTGTGGTCTCACCAACGCCCTGTACAACTATATTAAGTCATCCTTGCTCCTGTACTCAAAAGCTTTTGCAATGTTGGCCAACATACCTTTTGCCTTCCTAGCTGCTTGTGGCAACTGCATGTTTGCTTTCATTGACCGGTGTACGAGGACACCCCAGTCCATTTCTACAGCAAAATTTCTAATCTATCACCATTTATATAATATTATGCCTTTCTGTTTTTCCTACCGAAGTGGAAACTTCACAATAATCCACCTTATACTGCATCTGCTATGTATTTGATCACTCACTCAACTTGTCTCATTCGCCTGCAAGCCTCTTTGCATCCTTCTCACAAATCACAATCCCACCGATTGTCCTGTCGTCAGCAAACTTGGAAATATACATTTGATTTCCTCAACAAATCATTGATATATATTGTGTATAGCTGGGGCCAAACACTGATCCCTTTGATACCACACTAGTCTCCGCCTGCCACCCCGAAAAAGAACCATTTATTCCTACTCTCTGTTTCCTGTCTGTTAACCAATTTTCAATCAATGCCATTATATTACCCCCAATACCATGTGCTTTAATTTTGCATACTAACCTCTAACGTGGGAATTTTTCATAAGCCTTCTGAAAATCTAAATGCAGCACATCCACTGGTTCTCCCTTATCTATTCTACGAGTTACATTTTCAAAAAACTCCAATAGGTTTGTCAAACACGATTTCCCATTCATAAATCCACGCTGACTTTGTCTAATCACGCTAAGATTTTCTATGTGTCCTGTTATCACATCCTTTATAATAGACACTAGCATGTTTTCTACAACTGATGTTAGGCTATCAGGTCTGTAGCTCCCTGTTTCCTCTCTCCATCCATTTTTAAATAGTTGGGTTACAATTGCCACACTGCAAAGTGCAGGAACTGTTCCATAATCTATAGAATTGTGGAAGATGACAACCAATGCATCCATTATTTCCATGGCTACCTCTTTTACTACACTGTGCTGCAGATTATCAGGCCCTGGGGATTTACCGGTTTTCAGTCCCAATAATTTCACCAGCACTATTTTTTTACTAATACTAATTTCCTTTAATTCCACTTTCTCACTAGACCCTTGGTTCCCTTGCATTTTTGGGAATTTATTTGTGTCCACTTCCGTGAAGACAGAACCAAAATATTTGTTTAATTGCTCAGTCATTTCCTTGCTCCGCATTTTAAATTCTCCCGTTTCTGACTGTAAGGTACCTACATTTGTCTTCACTAATTTTTTTCTTTGTACATACTTGTAGAAGATTTTACAATCCACTTTTATGTTCCTTGCAGGTTTAATCTTTTTATACCATCTGCCAACTCAGTTCCCTCTCACTTAAGCTATCTATATCCCTTTGCAGATTATTTTTGTTCTCCTCACAGCTTACTGTCCCCGCTAGCTTTACATCATCAGCAAACTTTCATACATTACTCTCGGCCCCTTCATCTAGTTCATTAATATAGATTGCAAATTACTGTGACCCCAACACTGATCCTTGCAGCACCCCACTAGTTAGAGCCTGCCAAACTGAAACAGATCCTTTTATCGCTAATCTATTTTCTCTCCGTTATCCACAACTCTATCCATGGTACTATATTACCCTCAATCCTATGAGCTCTAATCTTGTGCAATAGACTTTTATATGGCACCATATCTCGTGACTTTTTGAAATCCAACTAAACTACATCCACTGGTTTCCCTTTATCTACCATACTACTTACATCCTCAAAAACTATAATAAATTTGTCAAACACGATTTCCCTTTCAAAAAACCACGTTGACTCTGCCTAATCTTGTTATAATTTTCGAAGTGCCTGATACTACTGCCTTCACAATCAATTCCAGCATTCTTCCGGCGACAGATGTCATGCTAACTGGACAGTAGTTCATTGTTTTCTCTCTCCCTCCATTCTTGAATAGCGGTGTTACATTTCCGACCTTCTAATCTGCTGGGACAAATCTAGAATCTAGGGAATTTTGGAAGTTCAAAACCAGAGCATCAAATATCTCTTCAGCCACCTCTTTTAGAACCCTAGGATGTAGGACGGCAGGTCCAGGGGATTTGTCAGATTGTATCCCATTAGTTTCTCTAGTACCTTTTCTCTACTTATATTAATTACATTAAGCTCCTCATCCTCATTAGACCCTTGGTTCCCCATCACTTTTGGTATGCTTTTTGTGACTTCTACTGTGAAGACAAATACAAGATATTTCATTAACGTTTCCGCCATTGCCTTATTCCTGATAATAATTTATCCCATCTCAGCCTCTTAGGGACCAACGTTTACATTAGCTATTCTCTTGCTTATTACATACTTGTAGAAGCTCTTACAATCTGCTTTTATATTTCTTGTAGTCTTCTCTTAAATTCAATTTTTCCCCCTTTTATCAATTTTTGGTCAACATTTGCTGGTTTCTGAAACTCTCCTAATCGTCATGCTTACTTTTACTCTTTGCAACATTATAAGCTTCATCGGTCAATCTAATGCTATTCTTAACTTCTTTAGTTAGCCATGGTTGGATCACTTTTCCCGTGGAGTTTTAGTTTCTCAACGGAATGTATTATTGTTGACAATTATGAAATATTTCCTTAAATGCTAGCCACTGCTTAAATAGTGCCATATCCGTTAATCTATTGTTCCAACCTACCTTAGCCACCTCGCCCCTCAAACCTATGTAATAGGTTTTATTTACGTTTAAAACTCTAGTTTCGGACTTAAATAAATCACTCTCAAAATGTATGTGAAATTCTATCAAATTATGATCACTCTTCCCCAGATGATCCGTGTCTATTCAATTGGCTAATTAACGCTGTCTCATTACACAGTAGAGGATATACAATAGCCTGTTCCCTGGTTGTTTCCATGAAATATTGTTCTTGGAAACTGTCCTGAAAGCATTCCATGAACTCATCCTCCAGACTACCTCTGCCAATTTGATTTGGCCAGTCTGTATGAAGATTGATGTCTCCCAAGATTATTGCATTACCTTTCGTGCAAGCTCTTACTATTTCTTGATTAATATTCTGTCCAACGGCACAACTACTGTAAGGGGGCCTATATACTCCTCCTACCTGTGTTTTCTGCGCCTTGTTATTCGTTAGTCCCACCCATACTGTTTCTACTTCCTGATCTTCCGAGCAGAGATGCCTTCTCACAACTGTCCTTATGCCATCCTTTATTATCAGGGCTACTGCCCCTGCTTTTCCATTCTGCCTGTCTTTTCGAAACGTCAACTACCCTGGGACCTTTACTTCCAACCTTGGCCAGCTTGCTACCATGACTCTGTAATGGTTATTAGATCAAACCATTTATCTTTATACTTGTGCCACGAGTTCGTCTATCTTGTAACGACTGCTTCGTGCATTTAGACAAAGAGCGATTTTATTACATTTCTTTACCATTATTCCATGCTTTTAACTAATTCTCTGCTGCACTGCTACCGTTAAGGTCTCTGTCCATTCTTGTCACACTATGGTTATTTTTACCCTTATCGCTACACTGCTCTATTGCCTTGACCTTTCTCTTTAGATTTCTAAATTTATCCTCACCTGATCTCTGCCCCCTTTTTAGTTAACTCAAACTAATACTTAACCCAGCTCCTTCCATTCCTTCGTTCGTTCCTTCTTTCTTTCCTTCAAAACATCTCCCATCCTTCCTTCCTTCCTTCCTTCCTTCCTTCCTTCCTTCCTTCCTTCCTTCCACCTTCCTTTCTTCCTATCTTCCTAACTACCTTCCTTCCTTCCCTCCTTCCTTCCTTCACTCCTTTCGTCCTTCATTCTCTCCTTCTTCAGTTCCTCCCTTCATTTCCTTCCTCCCTGCTCGCGGTTTATAATTATTGGACAAGGATCGCATCCTAACCTCGTGTTTTTGCAGATTTATTAATATGTATTTGATTGGAATCTCGACAACATCTAATAAAACCGTCCATTTAAAGCCTGTGAGTTATAACAGGCGTTTTAATGGTGAGGGAAATATTTATTGGAAGAGAACAACTCCTGCAGCAATAGCAATAGAGTCAGTGCCAAGCTCTGCTGTTCAGGGCTATCCTCGCCTCCTCCTGTTTTATTTTCACACCGACGGGAGAAGCTGAGAGCGAAATCCGAACTACACGGGCTTTACAGTGCTTGTAAGATTGACAGGAAAAGCAAATGACGAGGGAGCTGGAAAAAGGGTTAACCTTATCATTTCTACATGAATACAAAACCCAGTTCTTGAGTTAACATCCCCGTTATCACAAGATTCCCCCAGGAAAACATCGTGAAAGTTTGGGCAGTGGCCTTGTGAACACCGGCCTTGCTTTCCCATCGCTTGTCTGCCGCGTGTTCCGCAGATCTAAAATTATCTTCTGGTTTTAAGGCACTAATGTGCATTGGTGCGAATGGGACATGTGCCCACTAGGAAAAGCGGTGGTAGCAGAGCAAACTAAATGCTGTAAGCACATGACAGTGAAGGTTAGATTAAGACAGTGCCGCAGGCAAGTAACAATGAATTTGAAGGAGGAAGGTAAAGGAGGGCTAATAATTGTGGAAGGAAGAAAAAGCTGGGAGAAGATGACAGATTGAATTACGAAGCATAAGGCACAGGCATGTGAGCACTCGGTTTTGAAGGAGTAAATACGATTTCACCACCAACAAAATGTAACTAGCAGGGTAGATAAAAATTAACCAGTGTATGTAGTATATTTGGATTTCCAAAAGGCATTCGATAAGGAGCCACATAAAAGGTTATTACACAAGATTAGGGGTCATGGGTTTGGGGTAATATATTAGCATGGATAGAGGATCGGTTAACGGACAGAAAGCACAGAATAGGGATAAACGGATCTTTTTCAGGTTGGCAGGCTGTGACTGGTGTTGTGATGCAAGGATCAGGGACTCTGCTAGTACAAATTATATCAATGATCTAGATGAAGGGATGCAGTGTAATGTATCCAAGTTTGCTGATGATACAAAGCTAGGTGGGACAGTAAGCAGTGAGGGGAACACAAAAAGTCTGCAAAGGAATATAGATAGTCTAAATGAGTGGGCAGTAAGGTGGCAGATGGAGTATAATGTAGGGAAATGTGAGGTTATTCACTTTGGTAGGAAGAATGGAAACCAGAATATTTTTAAATGTTGGTGTTCAGAGAGATTTAGGTGTCTTCGTGGAAGAAACATAAAGTTCGCATCCTGGTACAGCAAGCAATGAGGAAGACAGTGATTAGTGCATTGGACTTCAAGTTCAATGGTCGGAATGGCATTTAAATGTTGTGGGTTCCAGTCCCGCCAGAGTCACTGTTTAGCCAGGTTTCGCTGGTGAGCTTCAGCAACAAAACAACAACTCGTTCATGCATGTCCTTCAAGGAATGGGAATCGCCAATGAGGTCAGTTTAATAGTGATTAATCAATTTGTCAGCTTCAGTCTGTGCACCGGCTTGGAATATTTTCTTTACTCCACGTGTGTTGTGTCGATAAACCCTGTGCATTCTGTCCACTGGAGCTCAAACATTCTCTAGAGATGTCAATCTCACCTTCTGCAACGCTAAAAAAGGCATTATATGGATCTGGGAATCTCTCCCATGTCAATCAATGAAAACCCTCCCCCAGCGAGAATCAAACCCCAAGACGAACGAGTTTCCGGAATCGAAGCCTTACAATTTTGTTGCGACTTACAGCCGATCAGCCGTCCTTTCAGACCGCTTCTGTCCATCCAATCCCGATTTCTAATACAATACCGCTTCTCCCTATCCAACCCCGCTTTCTTATACAATGTACAGCTCCTGTCCATCTGTCCCGCTTTCTTATACAATGTACAGCTTCTTTCCATTCAATCCTGCTTTTTAATACAATGTACCGCTTCTGTCCATCCAGTCGCACTTTCTTATACAATGTACAGCTTCAGTCCATCCAATCACACTTTCTTATACAATGTACAGCTTCACAGAATCACAGAATCACAGAAACCCCACAGTGCAGATAGAGGCCATTTCGGCCCATCGAGCCTGCACCGACACATATCCCACCCGATCCCCGTAACCCCTACACCAACACATATCCCACCCTATCCCCGTAACCCCACATATTTAATCCCCCTAACACTAAGGGTCAATTTACCATAGCCAATCAACCTAATCCGCACATCTTTGGACTGTGGGAGGAAACCAGAGCACCCAGAGGAAACCCACGCAAACACGGGGAGAATGTGCAAACTCCACACAGACAGTTACCCGAGGCCGGATTCGAACCCGGGTCCATTCAATCCTGCTTTTTAATACAATGTACCGCTTCTGTCCATCCAGTCGCACTTTCTTATACAATGTACAGCTTCAGTCCAGCCAATCACACTTTCTTGTACAATGTACAGCTTCAGTCCATCCAATCACACTTTCTTATACAATGTACAGCTTCTTTCCATTCAATCCTGCTTTTTAATACAATGTACCGCTTCTGTCCATCCAGTCGCACTTTCTTATACAATGTACAGCTTCTGTCCATCCAATCCCGCTTTCTTATACAATGTACCGCTTCTGTCCATCCAATCCCGCTTTCTTATACAATGTACCACTTCTGTCCATCCAATCCCGCTTTTTTATACAATGTACCGCTTCTGTCCATCCAATCCCGCTTTCTTATACAATGTATCGCTTCTGTCCATTCAATCTCGCTTTCTTATACAATGTATCGCTTCTGTCCATCCAATCCCGCTTTCTTATACAATGTACCGCTTCTGTCCATCCAATCCTGCTTTCTTATACAATGTACAGCTTCTGTCCATCCACTCCCGCTTTTTTATATAATGTACAGCTTCTGTCCATCCAATCCCGCTTTCTTATACAATGTACCGCTTCTGTCCATCCAATCCTGCTTTCTTATACAATGTACAGCTTCTGTCCATCCACTCCCGCTTTTTTATATATTGTACAGCTTCTGACCATCCAATCCCGCTTTCTTATACAATGTACCGCTTCTGTCCAAACAATCCCGCTTTCTTATAAAATGTACCGCTTCTGTCCATCCAATCCCGCTTTCTTATACAATGTGCCGCTTCTGTCCATCCAATCCCGCTTTCTTATACAATGTACCGCTTCTGTCCATCCAGTCCCGCTTTCTTATACAATGTACAGCTTCTGTCCATCCAATCCCCCGCTTTATTATACAATGTACAGCAAGATCATGTGGTACACGAAACATTTCGAGTCAACTATATAATAGCCTCACTTCCCCAGATTCGTTTTGAGAGTCCGAATTTTCCTTTTCTGAATTACTTCCCCGCCATCACAGTCAATCTTTCTTTCTTTACTCTTTTCTAGATCAGCCTCGGCAGTTCAGGTCAGCCTGAGAAGTCAATCAGTGGAAAGTGACGGAGAAATTGAGAGATGGGGTCTAGGGGTATGAAATTCACACAGAAAAATCAACTGAATTAAATGTGAGAGGCGAGGTTCCAAATCACGGACGAGCTTCCCACTTTTCAGCCAGAAATCCCCAATTCGCTCAGCTTGGCGACATTGCAAAAGACTTAAAATAATAACTGCCAAAAATTCTGTGCAGACCCTGTGTCCAGTGTATAACAAGAAACACGCGATTTTATTGTTAAAAGCGGGAAATCAGTCCCAGATGTGCCGAAATTGTGAGGTAACTATATAAATGCATCTGTTTCCAGAAGCCTGCTGCACATTTTCCACATTGTCAACCTGGGAGCGCGGGCAGGTCTTATCTTCAAGTCTGCCACACAGACATAAAGCAGCACACACTCCTGGATTCAGAAACCACACACAGGTGGAGAATGAATGAACACAACCAGAGGGACCGAAATACCTGTAGCTTTGGCTCCGTGGCTTAGTCGGTTAAATTTCCTGTTCAGTAAAGAGGAGTTTCTGGCTTGGACTCCCAGCTTAATATTATAATTTGCGAATTTAAGCGACAAAATAACCCTGTATCTGTAAAATCACACTGACGAGGGCGTGGACATATCAATTTTAATCAAATTACCTGCAATTTTTTTCATTGATTGGTGCAAAACCTTGGATCTGAGGAGCGCCCCTCGACCTGAAACAGTAACCCTGTGTTTCCTCTCCAGAGATGACCCCGGAGCTGCGGAGTGTTTAAAGCATTTTCTGAATAATTCACTTTCCAGATTCTGCATTATTTTGCTTTGTCTTTTATTCTTTCAATAGCAGAAACAAGAATTTGACAGGACAATTGAAACGCGGCTTTCGGTGTGCATTGGTAGTTCAGGGAAGAATTCTCGCATGCCACGTGGTGAAACCCGAGTTCACATTCCTGGTCAATA
This sequence comes from Somniosus microcephalus, assembly GCF_052327205.1. Taxonomy (NCBI): domain Eukaryota; kingdom Metazoa; phylum Chordata; class Chondrichthyes; order Squaliformes; family Somniosidae; genus Somniosus; species Somniosus microcephalus. The sequence goes on along the minus strand of NW_028225183.1, from coordinate 7,419,038 downwards.
CAGGGCTAAGCTTCTTACTTAAGTAACCATTATAATTAAAGACGTCTCATTAAATGTTGCACAAAAAAGACAATTTTTAAAGCATGCATCAAACTTTTAGTAATTCTGCTGCCAAGGAACAGAATAATAACTTGAGTTAAGTAAGATAAATCTATCCTTTCCCTTCCGTGTGACAAACCTCAGGGAAACAGCTCCAAGCTTCCACAAGGAGGGAGACGCTGACCGCCGAGCGAGAAAGGAGAAGGATTGGGGGGAAGGATTTGGTTAAAGGTGGTTATCATGGCTGATCCTCTACCTCAACTTAAAATTACCGACCTAGCCCCATATAACTTGATTTCCGTAATGTACAAATCCATCTCGGTTAGGGATGTACTCAACGACTGAACAGCCACAGCCCTCTGCGGCGGAGAATTACAAAGATACCCAACCATGAGAATGAAGCAATTTCTCCTCATCTCAATGGCCGGCCCCTTATTCTGAACCTTTGATCCATAGTTCGGGGCACCACAGCCAGGGTAAACAGCCTTTCAGCATCCGCCCAGTCAAGCCCTGAAATAATTTATATATTCTCCCTTCGTACAGTCTGCTGATTTCATTTCACCACAGAAACCAATGTTTAACTGGATGGACAAGCACAGGTAATACAATGCAGCCGCAGATTTAATCTCCAACCACATTCTCTGACACACACGCGCCGTATAAAAGGACAAAAGCAGCACAGGAGAGAAAAGGCGATTTGAATCCCGTTCGCAGTGTCAAATTGCCTCAATTTGACCGTACGCCATATGAAGCAACAATTTGAGTCAGACATTGCACTTCATTTCAGTCTCAAAACGTTAAGCGATCACACACTGCAAACCGCACGCAAAAAGAAAAGATCAAGGCCCGTGCGAGGCACTAAAGCGCATTGAAACACAGGAACCAAATCAGCTTGCGTCAAAGAATTTCTGATTAGAAATTCATACCTCCAACATTTGGCTGAAAACAAGAGATTGCAGCGGCTGCTCGCTTCTCTGCCACGGTGCCAGCGACAGGAACAAGAAATCCGCTCACAACCGAGTCCTCCAAGGTGCTGGAGCTGATTGTGACGGAGCTGCTCAATCTTCAGGCCCTGATTGGACACATTCAAATGGGGGCATTCTCACGCCTCTGTATGTGATTGAATGGTTGTTGACACCTGCTCAGGGTGCGGGGCGATGCAGGGAAGCTGAAGTTGTCTGGCAATTGTTATTGTTTCAAATTTTCCGTTCTAGTCCATGTAGGTATAAAACTGAGGAAAGTGTAGAAAAGAGTTTTCTGAATGCATTAATAATTGAAGCAAATTTTCCTGCTGGATTTTCATGGCAAGAACGCTGTACTTGGAATATTGGTAAAAGGGAAATAGATAATCCAGGCTGCCTGGCAGAAGACTGATCGATAAAACGATTGTTCGCATTGGAAGCAGGAAGGCAGCAGCAGTATGCTCACCACTGTGCATTTCACGGAATCAACAACTCCATTTTTATACAATATTTATGTTGACAAAAAGTAAAAACTGCTTACGTCCTTGGAAGGGCTCGAACCCCCAACCTGTCAGTTAACAGCCAGACGCGTTGGCCCATTGCGCCACAGCGACATACAAAAAGCACGTTGCAATTGGAATTATTCGACAGGAACCCAAGTTATTATATACCAGAGCGTTCACAGCAGAGGTACCGATTTTGCAACAAATGAGACGCTGTGTGGGTCTAATCGACTGTCGTGGCCGCGCAGTTAAGGCGATGGACTTGAAAATTATTGGGGTTTTTCAGCGTAGGTTCGAATCCTGCCGGCTACATAAATGAAGACGTCGTCCCAAGTGATCCGTTTTTACTTCATTTTACCTGCTGCCTTTCGGTTCCTGTGGCGAGACATATTCAAAGCTGCAATCAAACAACGATTCAAGCAGAAAGTTAAACCAGCACTTCACCCCATTATTACATCACGTCTTTACGAGAGGCGTCGGCCACAGGAGAAAGAATACATTGTTTAATGCTCTTGAAACCGTGAAAGCAATTTTAACCGTCGAAAATATTTATTTTGCAACCCAATGAAGAATATGCACGTTGTCCGCGCAGCCATCTTCCAGTTTATGCTACTTCCTACTGCTATGCTCATTTAATGAACGAAACCAGACCAGCCACAGTTCTCTACTCCACCGGCCAAGATCGGTACTTGAGAAAATGAGACATAGGAGCAGGATTTGGCCATGCCCCCCTCGATCCTGCTCCGCCATTCAATAATGGCATGACTGATCCTCTACCTCAACTGAAAATTACCGACCTAGCCCCATATACCTTGATTTCCGTAATGTACAAATGCATCTCGGTCAGGAATGTATTCAACGACTGATCAGCCACAGCCCTCTGAGGCGGAGAATTACAAAGATACCCAACCATGAGAATGAAGCAATTTCTCCTCATCTCAATCTTAAATGGCCGGCCCCTTATTTTGAATCTTTGACCACTAGTTCGGGGCTCCACAGCCAGGGTAAACAGCCTCTCAGCATCCGGCCAGTAAAGTCCCAAAAAATTTATATGTTCTTCCTTCGTACAGTCTGCTGATTTCATTTCACCACAGAAAACACCGGATGGACAAGCAGCAGGTAATACAATGCAGACGCAAATTCATTCTCCAACCACATTCTCTGTAACACGCGCCGTATAAAAGGACAAAAGCAGCACAGGAGAGTAAAGTCGATTTGAATCCCGTTGGTAGTGTCAAATTGCCTCAACGTGAGCAAACGCCATATGAACCAACAATTTGAATCAGACATTGCACTTCATTTCAGTCTCAAAACGTTAAGCGTCAAACACTGAAAACCGCACGCAAAAAGAAAAGCACAAGGCCCGTGCGAGTCACTAAACCGCATTTAAAAACAGCAATCAAATCAGCTTGCGTCAAAGAAATTCTGATTAGAAATTCATATCTCTAGCATTTGGCTGAAAACAAGAGATTGCAGGGGCTGGTCGCTTCTCGGCCACCGCGCCAGCGACAGGAACAAGTCAGCCGCTCACAGCCGAGTCTTCCAAAGTATTGGAGCTGATTGTGATGGAGCAGTTCAATCTTCAGGCCCTAATTGGACACATTCAATGGGGGCGTTCTCGCGCTGTTCTATTTGATTGGTTGGTTGTTGTCACGTGACTAGGGTGCAGGGCGATGCATGGAAGCTGAAGTTGTCTGGCAATTGTAATTGTTTCAAGCATTCCGTTCTAATCCATGCAAGTGTAAAACTGAGGAAAGTGTGGAAAAGGGTTTTCAGAATGGATTATCTGCTGTGGCCGATTTCCCTGCTGGATTTTCGTGGCAAGAACGCTGCACTTGGAATATTGGTATAAGGGAAATAGATAATCCAGGCTGCCTGGCAGAAGACTGATCGATGAAGCGACTGTTCCCATTGGAAGCAGAAAGACAGCAGCAGTATGCCCACCACTGTTCATTTCACGGAATCAAATACTCCATTTTATACAATAGATAAATTTGCAAAAATTAAAAGGTACGCACTACTTTCGGTGGGCTCGAACCATCAACTTTTCAATTAACAAGCGAACGCGCTGACCCATTGTGCCACAGAGACAGATGCCAAAAACTTTGCAATTGGAATTATTCCACAGGAACCCAAGTGATTATGTACCAGAGCGTTCACAGCAGAGGCACCGATTTCGCAGCAAATGATAGTTGCGTGGGTCCAACCCACGGTCGGGGTAGCCGTGGCCGGGTGGTTAAGGCGATGGAATAGTAATCTATTGGGGTTTGCCTGCGCAGGTTCGAATTATGTCAACGAAGACATCGTCCCAAATTATCCGCTTTTACTTAATTTTAACTGCTGCCTTTCGGTTCCTGTGCCGAGATTCAAAGCTACAATCAAACAACGATTCAAGCAGACAGTATAACAAGGAGGTCACCCCATTATTACATCACGTCATTACGAGAGGCCTAGGCGACAGGAGAAATACTACATTGTTTAATGCTCTTGAAAACGTGAATGCAATTTTAACCGTCGAAAATATTTATTTTGATACCCATTGAAGAAAATGCACGTCGTCCGCGCAGCCATCTTCCAGCTGATACTGCTTCTTACTGTGATGCTTATTTAATGAACTAAGCCAGACGAGCCACAGTTCTCAATCCCTCCGGCCAAGATCGGTACATGAGAATATAAGAAATAGGAGCAGGATTTGGCCATGCGGCCCTCGATCCTGCTCCGCCATTCAGTAAGATCATTGCTGATCCTTTACCTCAACTGAAAATTACCGACCTAGCCCCACATAGAATGATTTCTGTAATGTACAATCCATCTCGGTTAGGAATGTACTCAACGACTGAACAGCCACAACCTTCTGCGGCGGAGAGTTACAAAGATACCCAACCATGAGAATGAAGCAATTTCTCATCATCCCAATCCTAAATGGCCGGCCCCTTATTCTGAATCTTTGACCCCTAGATCGGGGCTCCACAGCCAGGGTAAACAGCCTCTCAGCATCCGCCCAGTCAAGCCCTGAAAGAATGTATATATTCTTCCTTCGTAAAGTCTGCTGATTTCATTTCACCACAGAAAACAATGTTTAACTGGATGGACAAGCAGTAGGTAATAAAATGCAGCCGCAGATTTATTCGCCAACCACATTCTCTGACACACACACGCCTTATAAAAGGACAAAAGCAGCACAGGAGAGTAAAGTCGATTTGATTCCCGTTGGTAGTGTCGAATTGTCTCAACGTGACCAAACGCCATATGAACCAACAATTTGAATCAGACATTGCACTTCATTTCAGTCTCAAAACGTTAAGCGATCAAACACTGCAAACCGCACGCAAAAAGAAAAGCACAAGGCCCGTGCGAGTCACTAAATCGCATTCAAAAACAGCAATCAAATCAGCTTGCGTCAAAGAATTTCTGATTAGAAATTCATACCTCTAGCATTTGGCTGAAAACAAGAGATTTCAGGGGCTGGTCGCTTCTCGGCCACCGCGCCAGCGACAGGAACAAGTCAGCCGCTCACAGCCGAGTCCTCCAAAGTATTGCAGCTGATTGTGATGGAGCAGTTCAATCCTCAGGCCCTAATTGGACACATTCAATGGGGGCGTTCTCGCGCCGTTCTATTTGATTGGTTGGTTGTTGTCACGTGAATAGGGTGCAGGGCGATGCATGGAAGCTGAAGTTGTCTGGCAATTGTAATTGTTTCAAGCATTCCGTTCTAATCCATGCAAGTGTAAAACTGAGGAAAGTCTGGAAAAGGGTTTTCAGAATGGATTATCTGCTGTGGCCGATTTCCCTGCTGGATTTTCGTGGCAACAACGCTGCACTTGGAATATTGTTATAAGGGAAGTAGAATATCCAGGCTGCCTGGCAGAAGACTGATCGATGATGCGATTGTTCCCATTGGAAGCAGGAAGGCAGCAGCAGTATGCTCACCACTGTTCATTTCACGGAATCAAAGACTCCATTTTATACAATAGATAAATTTGCAAAAATTAAGAGCTGCTTTTCTCTTTCGGTGGGCTCGAACCACCAACCTTTCAATTAAACAGGCGAACGCGCTGGCCCATTGTGCCACAGAGACAGATAAGAAAAGCTTTGCAACTGGAGTTATTCCACAGGAACCCAAGTGATTATGTACCAGAGCGTTCACAGCAGAGGCACCGATTTCGCAGCAAATGATAGTTGCGTGGGTCCAACCCACGGTCGGGGTAGTCGTGACCGGATGGTTAAAGCAATGGAATAGTAATCTATTTGGGGTTTGCCTGCGCAGGTTCGAATTATGTCAACGAAGACGTCGTCCCAAATGATCCGTTTTCACTTAATTTTAACTGCTGCCTTTCGGTTCCTGTGCCGAGATTCAAAGCCACAATCAGACAACGATTCAAGCAGAAAGTATAACAAGCAGGTCACCCCATTATGACATCACGTCATTAAGAGAGGCCGAGGCTACAGGAGAAATACTACATTGTTTAATGCTCTTGAAAACGTGAAAGCAATTTTAACCGTCGAAAATATTTATTTTGCAACCCATTGAAGAAAATGCACGTCGTCCGCGCAGCCATCTTCCAGCTGATACTGCTTCCTACTGTGATGCTTATTTAATGAACTAAGCCAGACGAGGCACAGTTTTCAATCCCGCCGGCCAAGATCGGTAAATGAGAACATAAGAAATAGGAGCAGGATTTGGCCATGCGGCCCTCGATCATTCTCCGCCATTGAGTAAGATCATTGCTGATCCTCTACCTCAACTGAAAATTACCGACCTAGCACCATATAGAATGATTTCTGTAATGTACCATCCATCTCGGTTAGGAATGTACTCAACGACTGAACAGCCACAGCCTTCTGCGGCGGAGAATTACAAAGATACCCAACCATGAGAATGAAGCAATTTCTCCTCATCTCAATCCTAAGTGGCCGGCCCCTTATTCTGAATCTTTGACCCCTAGTTCGGGGCTCCACAGCCAGGGTAAACAGCCTCTCAGCATCCGCCCAGTCAAGCCCTGAAAGAATGTATATATTCTTCCTTCGTAAAGTCTGCTGATTTCATTTCACCACAGAAAACAATGTTTAACTGGATGGACAAGCAATAGGTAATAAAATGCAGCCGCAGATTTATCCGCCAACCACATTCTCTGACACACACACGCCTTATAAAAGGAATAAAGCCGCACACGAGAGAAAAGGCAATTTGAATCCCGATCGTAGTGTCGAATTGCCTCAATGTGACCGAACGCCATATGAAGCAACAATTTGAATCAGACATTGCACTTCATTTCAGTCTCAATACGTTAAGCGTTCACACACTGCAAACCGCAAGCAACAAGAAAAGATCAAGGCCCGTGCGAGGCACTAAACCGCATTCAAAAACAGCAGCCAAATCAGCTCGCTTCAAAGAATTTCTGATTAGAAATTCATACCTCTATCATTTGGCTGAAAACAAGAGATTGCAGGGGCTGCTCGCTTCTCGGCCGCGGCGGCAGCGACAGGAAGAAGCTATCCGCTCACAGCCGAGTCCTCTAACCTACTGGAGCTGCTTGTGACGGATCAGATAAATCCTCAGGCCCTGATTGGACATATTCAATGGTGGAGTTCTCGCGCCGCTCTATGTGATTGGTTGGTTCTTGTCACGCGCTCTGGGTGCGGGGGCGATGCAAGGAAGCTGAAGTTGTCTGGCAATTGTAATTGTTTCAAGCTTTCCGTTCTAATCCATTTAAGTGTAAAACTGAGGAAAGAGTAGAAAATGGTTTTCAGAATGGAATAACTACTGTGGCCGATTGCCCTGCTGGATTTTCATGCAAGAACGCTGCACTTGGAATATTGGAATAAGGGAAATAGAATATCCAGGCAGCCTGGCAGAAGACTGATCGATGAACCGATTGCTCCCATTGGAAGCAGGAAGGCAGCAGCATTATGCACACCACTGTTCCTTTCATGGAATCTAAGACTCCATTTTTATACAATAGATATGCTTGCAAAAATTATAAGCTACTCACGTCCCTGGGTGGTCTCGATTTCGCAGCAAATGAGAAGCTGCGTGGGCCCAGTGCACCGTCGGGGAACTCGTGGCATAGTGTTTAAGACGATGGAATAGTAATCCATTGGGTATTTCCCGCGAAGGTTCCAAACCTGCCGACTACGGCAACGAGGACGTCGTCCTAAATGATCTGTTATTATTAATTTGAACTGCTGCCTTTCGGTTCCTGTGCCGAGACGCATTCAAGCAGAAAGTAAAACAAGCATTTTATCCCATTATTACGTCACGGCATCACGAGAGGCCTGGGCGACAGGGGAAATAATACATTGTTTAAAGCTCTTGAAATCGTAAAAGCAATTTTAACCGTCGAAAATGTTTATTTAGCAACCCATTGAAAAAAATGCACAACGTCCGCGCAGCCATCTTCCAGTTGATGCTGCTTCCTACTGCGATGCTTATTTAACGAACTAAGCCAGACCGGCCACAGTTCGCAACCCTGCTGGCCAAGATCGGTACATGAGTACATCTGAAATAGCAGCAGGATTTGGCCATGCGGCCCTCGAGCCTGCTCCGCCATTCAATATGATCACGACTGATCCGCTGCCTGAACTGAAAATTACCGACCCAGCCCCATATACCTTGATTTCAGTAATGTCCAAATCCATCTCGGTTAGGAATGCCCTCAACGACTGAACAGCCACAACCCTCTGCGGTAGAGAATTATAAAGTTTCAGAACCCTTAGAATGAAGCAATTTCTCGTCATCTCAGTCCTAAATGACCGGCCCCTTATTCCGAAACTTTGACTCCCAGTTCTGGACTCCAAAGCCAGGGTAAACAGCCTCACAGCGCCCGCCAAGTCAAGCCCTGAACTAATTTATATGTTCTTCCTTTGTACAATCTGCTGATTTCATTTCACCACGGAAAATAATGTTTAACTGGATGGACACTGTTGGATTGCAAAATTACGCCTGTGAGCCGAAGCTTGAATCCTCCAGTCTCTAACACATAAACCATTCGGCTGTAATACTAGAAATCATATTTAAAGGATGATTAGCTTTACATTATTGAGAGATATAAGTAGTAAAAGCGTACATGTAGCATTTAGATAGCTGCAATGGATGATGGGATGCTTGACCGTTATATATTAACGCTTTTTATCTAGTACTGTAGAATAGCTGACCAAAGCAGCTTCGCCAGACTGCTTGATGCCACCCCACGTATCTCCAAACATTCTGGAACGTTGTTACCAGCTTTACAGAAGCAGTGTTCAACATAGCTTTCCCTTCAAAGAGGTAAGGAGAACTAGCCACAGAGTATATGGCTTTTTGATTTGTTTGCTCCATGGTTAGGGGAGACACATGTCACTTTTGGAGCTACAATCCTTCAGGCCCTAGCTCCTACTGTAGAATTGGGTTATACAACATTTATAAGAGAAGTCCATAAAATCCCACAACAAGTTGTGGCCACCAAGTTAACACAAAATGGAATCAGCCTTTTCTGAGTCAATCCTTGCTTCAAACATCTTATCTCGCTTTGGAATGTTTGCTCGAAGCTCGAGCTGACATTGATTATCACAACAAGCTTTTCTCGAGAGATTAAAGAAGTAACTGCACATCTCCAGGATTAGCACAATTACACCAGGCGTGATAAGCATGGTTGCGGCCTTGCTGAAAGCTACTTTGTGGAGTCTCAATATCTGGAAACTATGCTCTTACTGCTAAAAAGTAACTACAACTAGTGTGAGATGTTTAGTGTCACACGACACCTCAAGGCGGGCCCTGACAGTTGAGTGACAACCGCATCATCCAATAAGAGAGTAACTGTAGTGACACTGATTGGATGTGTACGCCCACATTTTGTAACCGGTGGGTGTTGCCCATTTAAAGGTATAAATATGCTTGTATTGCAGCTTTTCTTTTTAGAGTTAGCTGCGAGCTTGAGGAAGCTCGTCTCCCTCCCTTTGTGCACATGGCCTCCCGGTCGTTTTCTGGTAAACTTTAATTTTATCAGCAGTTCCGTCTCCCCGTCTGGTTTGGTTCCAAAAATTCGTGTCTAACAGTTGGTTTCAGAAGTGGGATACTGTGCTTCGGGTAGGACGCTCAAACGGGTCCTGTATTGAAGGGTGGAGTTTGATGTAGTGCGTTCGGCCCTGTGCTCGAGACAGGGAGGTTTTCTGTATAAAGCCCATGTGGGCAACGTCTGTAGCCTATGGAATTGAGATGCGTGTCTCGGAAGAAAGGGGATAGGGTCGCCATTAGAGACAAGGTTTGGCGGAAGCACCTGCCACAGTATTAAAATTATTCACATAGTTAAATTATTCCTCACGGAGACCACGGGTTGACGGAATAGACTAGACCTGAATGTGTATTCCTGATTTAGAGTCTAAGGTAATACGTTTGTGCCAATTAAAGTATAAGATTAGTGTGAAGTAAGCAAGTTAAAGTATAAGATAGAGCATAAGGATATACGTAACGATTGACATGGGTGATGAGGGGGAAGCCTTTTCACCGGACGTTCCAGCTATGGCCACCAGTGTCACTGTTGTTAAACGGGTCCAAGAGGCTAATTTAAAATACCAAAGTGAAATGATCAGGAATGGCTGGAAAGAATCGAGTCCGGTAGCTGATCACATAACCGACTCAGAATTTCCCACTATAGTTCGAAACATCCAAATAAGTGGGGCTAGTGGAGAAACCGCGATCCTCCAACAGATTTTTCCGATTCCTCTGCAATTATCCCCAGGAAGCCGTAGCTGGTGGGTCACTCTTTGGGTAGGTCCCAACAGCGAGTGCCTGACTTTAGGTATAGATGTCCTGCACCAGATAGAGGCAAAGTTGCTGCTAAGTGTTCACTTATTGGATGTACGGGGGCCGGTTGGGGGATGTCCCTTCCAGGAATATAAAGCCCGAAAATGCAGAGTACAAGCCCCCCGCCCGGTTAAATGCGCGTGATCTGAGGAAGGACCATGGGGGAGGGTTTGTGAGACTTACCCTCTCACATGGGCGGAGGAAGGACCATGGGAGAGAGTTTGTAAGACTTACCCTCTCACATGGGCGGAAGAAGGACCATGGGGGAGAGTTTGTGAGACTTACCCTCTCACATGGGTGGAGGAAGGACCATGGGGGAGAGCTTGTAAGAGTTATCCTCTTATATGGGCGAAGGAAGGACCATGGGGGAGAGTTTGTAAGACTTACCCTCTCACATGGGCGGAGGAAGGACCATGGGGGAGAGTTTGAGAGGCTTACCCTCTCACATGGGTGGAGGAAGGACCATGGGGGAGAGTTTGTAAGACTTACCCTCTCACATGGGCGGAGGAAGGACCATGGGGGAGAGTTGGTGAGACTTACCATCTCACATGGGTGGAAGAAGGACCATGGGGGAGAGTTTGTGAGACTTACCCTCTCACATGGGCGGAGGAAGGACCATGGGGGAGAGTTTGTAAGACTTACCCTCTCACATGGGCGGAGGAAGGGCCATGGGTGAGAGTTAGTGAGATATACCCTCTCACATGGGCGGAGGCAGGACCATGGGAGAGAGTTTGTGAGACTTACCCTCTCACATGGGTGGAGGAAGGGCCATGGGGGATAGGTGTGAGACTTACCCTCTCACATGGGCGGAGGAAGGAACATGGGGGAGAGTTTGTGAGACTTACCCTCTCACATGGGCGAAGGAAGGACCATGGGGGAGAGTTTGTGAGACTTACCCTCTCACTTGGGCGGAGGAAGGAACACGGGGGAGAATTTGTGATACATACCCTCTCACATGGGCGGAGGAAGGACCATGGGGGTGAGTTTCTGAGACTTACCCTCTCACATGGGCAGAGGAAGGACCATGGGGGAGAGTTTGTGAGACTTACCCTCTCACATGGGCGGAGGAAGGACCATGGGTGAGAGATTGTGAGACTTAACCTCTCACATGGGCGGTGGAAGGACCACGTGGGAGTGTTTTTGAGACTTACCCTCTCATATGGGCGGAGGAAGGACCATGGGGGAGAGTTTTTGAGATTTAGCTTCTCACATGGGCGAAGGAAGGACCATGGGGGAGAGTTTGAGATGCTTACCCTCTCACATGGGCGGTGGAAGGACTATGGGGGAGATTTTGTGAGACGTACTCTCACACATTGGCCACCCACAAATTAAACTGTGGCAGAGCGGAGATGGACCCAGTTAGCGTCCACAGTCCCTACCTCGAGGCCCACCGACAATACCCCCTCCGATCAGAAGCTCAATTGGCTGTTGAGTCTATAGTAGTAGACTTATTAGAAACCGGTGTAGTGACTAAGACCTGCTCCCATACTAAGTCCCTGCTATGGTCAGTGCAGAAACCAGATGGATCCTGGAGAATGACCGTTGATTAAAAGGCACTGAATCGGGAACCTCCTAAGCTCCATGCCTTAGTGGCAAAACCCACCACTATTTTAAATGGCCTCCTACCCAACCCTGTCCATATTCACGGCACTGGACATCCAAAAAGGATTTAGGACATGTCCTTTGGATCCCGAATCCCAAGAGCACTTTTCTTTCACTGTCTGATCCACCCAGTATATTTGGACACGGTTGCCTCAGGGATTTCACAATGCCTCTACTATTTTTCACGAGAGACCGGAGAAGGCTCTACAGCCAGCATAAACAGATAGCCGAATGCAAGATTCCGCCTGTCTTCAATATGTTGATGACATTCTCATAGGTAGTCCCTCGGCCTCAGCTCATCTGGACGCCCTGACGTGTGTCCTGGAGACTTTAGTTCTAGGGGTGTTCAAACTGAATCAGATCAAAGCTCAGATTGGGCTTCCTAGGATTACCTACCTTGGTCAGATCATCTCCCCAGAGGGTAGGACTCTGACCCCCAAAAGGTTTCAAGCACTCATTGGGCAGTCTGTCCTGATGGGCAGTAGTAGGCCCATCAGGACAGAACCTCGCCCAAGGTGCTTGGGGATAGGTGGCGCCCAGCTGGCGGAAATCACCTCCCTCACTGGAGCCCTTCAGTTGGCAGGAGGAACAACCACAAATATCTATACAGACAGCCAATATGCCTGCTCTGCCGTCCACGATTACTCCCGCCAGTGACAGCAGCGGGGATATTTGACTACTTTAGGCAACACTATTAAACATGCTTCGCGATCATGGAACTCCTTCGGGCAGCAGATGGCCCCACGCAGGGGGTGATAGTAAAGAGTCAGGCCCCCCAGGCAGGGGAGTCGCCGGAAATCCAGGGTAACCGAGCTGCCGATTTGACCGCCCGACTGGCCGCGTTGGCTCTCCCTGTGATGGCCCTTAGTCCTAAGGAAGTAGTATGAACTGAAGAGACTTCTCTGGCCGGCGATTTACCGAACGATATGCTCCTAACCACGTAACTTTCCGAGTCCCCTGAGAATATACAGTTCTGGTTGCGTGAGGGAGCGTACAAAGACCCTAGTGGGTTTTGGCGTCACGAGACCCAGTACGTGGTTCCTACATTGATTCGACATGCCCTGATACAATCTTAGCACGAGCCCGCGTATTTGTGGGTGTATAAGTTATATTACATTTTCGCTGACACCTGGTGGTGGCCCAGCATGGCCAGAGAGATCCACGAGTATGGGCGCCTAAGTCTATCTTGCCTCCAAACGGGAATCAAGGGTCACATATGTTTACGTATGGGGCACGCCCGGCGGCCCAGCGGACCTTGGACGCACTTACAAATGGATTTCGCAGGACCGCTACCACCCAGCGGCGGGTATAACCATGTATTTTTAGTCATCGACCCTTTTACCCGTTGTGTCGAGGCCTTCCACACTAGGAGGAATACAGCCGAAGCAGCTGCGAAAATCCTAGTGATGGAAGTCCTTCCCTGATGCGGGGTGCCTTACCAGAGAGTGTGCGATCAGGGAACCTATTTGAGCGGCAAGGCCATGAAACATGCTTTAGCCCTCCTGGGGGTTCGACAACGGTTGCACATCCCTTACCATCTGCCATCCACAGGAATGGTGGAACGGATGAACCATACTTTAAAACAGTCTATGACTAAGGCCATGTTACAGACCGGAAAAGGGTGGCACGCAATCCTCCACGCCATTCTTTGGGGCACACGAGCCACGCCTGCCAAAGGCACTGGCTTAACCCCGTTAGATCTAATGACTGGACGAGCTATGGTGTTACCCCAAGATGCACCCCCTCAGGGTACGGGGGACACTTCCGAATTCGAGACAACTTTCTTGACATATCAACGCCTGATCAGTGAGGCCAATGAGGCCAACCACTTTTGGGTTCAACACTTACAGGAGGCACATGATGCCAAAAGACAAAGGGGAATTTGGGAAGCGCCCCCTCGGGTAGGACAGTGGGTGATGTTAAAGCAATCGGTTCGAGGTACCTTGGAGCTACGGTGGGATGGGACCTTCCATATCCTCCTAAGTACAGGAACCTCCGTTTGCCTACAGGAAAAATTGGATGTAAGATGGAGACACTGGGGCCAGATCAAGCCGTTGATGGAGCCCGGGAGAATATTTCCCCATCTCTTGGGGACCCTATGATTCAAAGGAAATAATAACGAGTATAACCTGTCTTTTCTCCCCTATATTTGATCAGGACCGCATTTTGAAGGAGTAATTCAATTCTTCGGGTGGCTATTTTACCTGACTCTTTCTTACAGATGTGTTGACCCGCCCTCATTACTGCCACCACTTCCGGGGCTGTCGACCTTTCTACAGTCCAGTTATTTGACTTAACCAGAGATCCTGCGATCTCTCACTACTATACGACTCTAACCTTCCTCGGAACTCATCCCTTGACTCTAGAGTTCCGATTATTTCCCTTTTCTGGTAAGATTACCGGACCCCTCGTTCTACATCCCAACAGAACTCTGAATCTTTTATTTACCCTACCCCGTGCAGAGGAGATAGACCGGTTGCGAGACACAGCTGCTCTTTGGGAACTGCTGGTGTCGGGACTGGAGGACTTTCCCGAGGGGATATCCACCCCATTTTATAGGCCCTCCTGCCTCTGAAGGAGGACAGTGCAAACTGTCTTCACACATTCCCGTCCGACAGCTGCTAACCCTCACCGAATTTCGATAAGTCAGGTAAGTTACATTGAGCCACTGTCACAAGGCCACCTCCTCCGCCTCAACGGCACGTATGAAGTAGCCTTAACCCTGCTCCGAGCCTTGTGCCCACGGCTAATAACAGGACAGACCGAAAGGGGGCTGGAGACAGACAGAGGGTCAGAGGGAGAGAGAGATAGAGGCTGCTATTTACAACAAGCTAGTGCCGAGATAGCTAAACGGACTGGACTCCTTATGCCTGGCGGTGGTATAGGATAACGATGGGATGGCTTATCTTGGGAATGATAGGGTTACTGATAAGCGAACAAACGACACCGACCACGGTGCTGTGGTTCTGCGTTGTCTGGCTGGGAGCCCCCTTTTTCTGTGAGATGGCCACTGGTCCACAGAAAACACACAAGGTGGTCTGTACCAGTAAAGTCACAGGAAGGAAGGACAGGATATGCTGCCAGAATTATATGGGGCGTTCGGACCCCTTATGTATGCCTACCCGAGAGAGATGTCAAACTTTCGGGATTACAGAACAATATGAGGAGCCCGGGCTACCACTTGTGATTGACTGCTACTGGAGTGTCCCCACCCACACCCCCACCCCCAGTGGGTTCCATGACACCATTCTCCATGGAGCGCGAGCCACTGACCTGCCCCCACATGAAGGAGGGACCTGCTAGTGGGCTGGTGTCCACCCGTACTGGGGATATATTGTATGATAACGTGCATCATGAATTAGTGTCAGTCGTGCTGAACCTGGCCAGCACCACACTGCCTGCTTGGTGTTCACCAGAAACTCAACTTATACCAGTGCCTTCTAACACAGGTATTGAAACAAGGCTTGGATCGTACTAGAGGCAGACTCAGACAGAAAAGCCGGCGGGTATGGTGACGTAAGTGACCTTTAGTTAATGATGCAGCGACGGTCTTTAACACCGGCACATCGGTTGTTAACACCATTGATCCGGCTACCTTAGATCAGAACGTCCGGGATCAGGGTTCCCGCATTAAAGCCATCTTACAAAAGCAGAATATGAATGAGGACCAAGAGTTAAAGGAGGACCAGATATTAATCGTATACCTCCAGGATATAGCTAATGTATTAGAAAAACACGCGCAGACTATACATAAGTTAATTAAAGAGGAATACAATGCCTCACAGCAGGCAGCAGCAAACGGCGCTTGCAGCACATATGGGAATTGGAAGGTGGAGCAAAGCCGAGATAACTTGAAACAGATACAGGCGGGGGAGGCACCCCTGTGGATTACCAACCAACAGTTAAAAGGAACCCTGACTCATGGACGTGGGCCAGTACGGCCAAACGTCTCTTAAGTAGCCTCAATATGACAGTTTGTCAATTCCAAGCCATGGTACGGTATACCCCACGCAGGTCGAAAGCAAACCAGACAGGGGGTGGCGGGTTCCTGGGTTTAGTTTTGGTCTTCCCGGTGATGACACCGGAGACACAAGGGCGGGAGGCATATCAGGTGCATAATATTGGTGTACTAAAAGATGGCATACATATATCTTTCCACAATATGTCACCTTACACAGTAATGGTTAAGGGAAACCGGGTGGGTACCAAGCTGGAAGGATGTGTCACCAGACATGCCATCATCATGTGCCCGCATGCAATCAGCCAAAGCCCACTGTGGTTTCAATAACACAGGCATGGAGATTAACTGCACCATGGAGGCATTGGACGCGGGCTCAAAGCCCACCCAGGTGGTAAATGCCGGTAAAGGCGAATACTGTGTAACGAACAGCTTGGAGACGTTTGAATATGTCAATCTAACTTCCGACATCCCCAGTCCAGAGTTCTGCATCAAACCAGCAGTTCCGGTACGGAATGGACACGAGTAGTTGCTGGACATACACCAGTTTAATATTACCTCTCTTCAAGTGTCTGAAGACATCAAGTATGGATTATGGAACTACATCAACACATTTGAGTATCCTATACCCCTAAGGTCCGAACACCATTGGCAGTTACGAAAGGAGATACGGCTCTCCCAAAAGTTCGACTACACTCTGCAACAACGGAACACGGATTTGAAGAAAGACATTGACGCGATCAAGGTGTCCACATGAGTGGATGACATTTGGAACTAAATATACAGATCCAGCCATGGATCCGACTGATTTCACATGCATTAGTCGTGATGCAGTTAGTAATTGTCCTGGCCTTGTTAGGTATGACATGCAGGAAATGTAAACGGCCTCGGGCGAAACAAATTGCAAAACAAATGGTTAAAAATGTTAATGCTTGTACTGCTCCTACTCCAAGCGTTTCAGATGATGACTTTAACAAGTTGTTGGAAAAATCATGTGTATGAATAATGAAGCAATCGTATAATGAATCAGGGAATGCATAAGTATTAACTTTACTGATCTGATGCATATCTTGTTCCTCGACGGGTGGCCACCCCGACAGATTCACACCAGACCATATGCAACAAATGTGCGGCCTACCTGGAATTGCCAAAGTCCTTGGGGGTAGGGGGGAGTAAAGAACAAATTGGGGGGGTTACAGGAAAACCGTCATCATTCATGCTATTTGAACTGGGAAAACGTATATGCGTTTCTGACATACTATAAACCCACCAGCTTATCACACTATCGTAGCGTAGAGAGCATCACCTCCAATCCCGCTTTAAGGGTCCTTTACTGGGGTTGGAAGGGGGGACTGAAAGGTCCAGCTTCGTCCTAATGAATTCTGGGATACTTGAATATGTTAACCCCCTATTTACCCATAGTGTAGGTTTAGCTGACTGAAGCACATTGGCAGACTGCAAGACACCATTTACTTATCAAAGTTCGGAATGTTTTTGTTCACAGCCTCAGTAGAGCCATTGTCTAAACACGGCCTGTCCTCCCAGGAGAGAAGGGTACAATTACCAACGAACATTTTTCCAATCACAGGGTACATGAATCACTGCGGCCTGTTAGCCATTCTGCTTGTTCGACAGTTCAGGATAAAGTATATTTTCTCAAATTATACTCCATGCCGACAACGGGATGTGTGGAGTAGGATGAAACAACTAACATCTGTAACTGGCATGGTCAGAGGGTACCCGAGTTCAAGGGGTGGGCCCGACTGTTGAGTGACTAACCACACAAACCAATAAAGAGTAACTGCTGTGAAACTGTTTGTACGTGTACGCACCCATTCTGTAGTAGGTGGGCATTGCTTATAGAATTGTATAACTTGAGTGAACTGCTACTTGTCCCTCGAGAGTGCACCCGTACCTTGAGGAAGCTGGATGGCTCTCCCTTTTGAACTTGCCCTCAATTCTGTCTTAGTCTGGGGTTTCGCCAAATTCGAATCTAACACTACTGCAGTGTGCTATTGCACAACTGTCGATAATATTGCACTGAATTTCCATTGCAATGCTCTATTGCATTGCAAATTCCTATTATATTGCAAGTGAAATTACATTGCAATGTTTTCTTCATTGCAAATGACGATCGTATTGTAAGGCGATATTCCATTTCAATGTTCTATTATATTGCAAATGTTATTGTATTGTAAAGTCATGTTCCATTTCAATGTCCGATTGAATTGCAAATGACATTCATATTGCAATCTGATATTCCATTGCAATGTTCCATTTCACAGCAACGACTATTCTGTTACAAAGAAATATTCTATTGCAATGTTCTATTGCATTGCAAATGACGATTGTTTTGCAGTGAAATTCCATTGCAATATTCTGTTGCAGTGCGAATGACTACTATGATGCCAACTGCAATTCCATTGCAAGGTGCTATTGCATTGCAAATGAATATAATATTGCAAGTTAAAATTCCATTGCAATATCTATTGCATTGCATATAAATATTATATTGGAAAGTGATATTTCATTGCCATGTTCTATTGCATTGCAAATGACTATTATATTGCAAAGCGATATTCCATTGCAATGTCCTACTGCATTGCAACTGACGATCATATTGCAAAGCGATATTCCATTGCAATGCGCAATTGCATTGCAAATGACTATTTATTGCAAAGTGATATTTCACTGCAACATTCCATTGCATTGCAAATGACTATTATATTGCAGTGATATTCCATTGCAACCTGCAATTGCATTGCAAATGAGATCTATATTGCAAAGTGAAGTGCCATTGCAATATTCTATGGCATTGCTAATGACTATTATATTGCAAACTGATATTCCATTGCAATGTTCCATTGCATTGCAATACCTATTATATTGCAAATTGATATGCCATTGCATTGTTCTATTGCACTGCAACTTATGAAAGTATTGTAATGAAATGCCATTGCAATGTTTATTGCATTGTAAATTTCTATTATATTGCAAAGTGATATTCCACTGCAAAGTCCTATTGCATTGCAAATGATCATCATAATACAAAGCGACATTCCATTACAATGTTCTATATGCATTGCAAATGACGATCTTATTGGCAGTCGATTATCCATTTCAACGTGCTATTGCATTTCAAATGTGTATCCTATTTCGAGGTAATATTCCACTGCAATGTTCTATTACATTGCAAATGACTATTGTATTGCAAACTGATATTCCATTGCAATGCACTAGTACATTGCACATGACTGTTATATTGCAAACTGATATTCCATTGCAATACTCCATTGCATTGCAATGACTATTATATTGCAAAGTCATATTCCATGGCAATTTTTGTTTGCATTGCAAATGACGATTATATTTCAAAGTGATATTCCATTGCAATGTTCTATTGCATTGCAAATGACGATTATATTGCAGTGTTAATCCATTACAATGTTCTGTTGCATTGCAAATGACTTCTATGTTGCAAATTGCTATTCCATTGCTAAGTCCTATTGCATTGCAAATGGATATAATATTTCAAGTTAAAATTCCATTACAATGTTCTATTGCAATTCAAATGACAATTATAGTGTAAAGTTATTCTCCATTGCAATGTGCTATTGCATTTCAACTTACTATTATTTTGCAACGCGCTAATCCATTGCAATGTTCTACTGCATTGCCATGGACGATCATATTGAAATGCGATATTATATTGCAATGTGATATTGTTCTGCAAATAACTATTATATTGTAAGTTAATAGTCCATTGCAATGTCATATTGCATTGCAAATGACTATTATATTGCAAAGTGATATTCCATTGCAATGTGCTATTGCTTTGCAAATGACAATTATATTGCAAAGTGATATTCCATTGCAATGTTCTACTGCATAGCAAATGACGATCATATTCCACTGCAATGTTCTATTGCATTGCAAATTACGATCTTATTACAAAGCGATATTCCATTGCAATGTTATATTGCATTGCAAATAACTATTATAACTCAAACTGAAATTGCAGTGCAATGTTCCATTGCATTGCAATGACTATTATATTGCAGTGTTAATCCATTACAATGTTCTGTTGCATTGCAAATGACTTCTATGTTGCAAAGTGCTATTCCATTGCTAAGTCCTATTGCATTGCAAATGGATATAATATTTCAAGTTAAAATTCCATTACAATGTTCTATTGCAATTCAAATGACAATTATAGTGTAAAGTTATTCTCCATTGCAATGTGCTATTGCATTTCAACTTACTATTATTTTGCAACGCGCTAATCCATTGCAATGTTCTACTGCATTGCCATGGACGATCATATTGAAATGCGATATTATATTGCAATGTGATATTGTTCTGCAAATAACTATTATATTGTAAGTTAATAGTCCATTGCAATGTCATATTGCATTGCAAATGACTATTATATTGCAAAGTGATATTCCATTGCAATGTGCTATTGCATTGCAAGTGACAATTATATTGCAAAGTGATATTCCATTGCAATGTTCTACTGCATAGCAAATGACGATCATATTCCACTGCAATGTTCTATTGCATTGCAAATTACGATCTTATTACAAAGCGATATTCCATTGCAATGTTATATTGCATTGCAAATAACTATTATAACTCAAACTGAAATTGCAGTGCAATGTTCCATTGCATTGCAATGACTATTATATTGCAGTGTTAATCCATTACAATGTTCTGTTGCATTGCAAATGACTTCTATGTTGCAAAGTGCTATTCCATTGCTAAGTCCTATTGCATTGCAAATGGATATAATATTTCAAGTTAAAATTCCATTACAATGTTCTATTGCAATTCAAATGACAATTATAGTGTAAAGTTATTCTCCATTGCAATGTGCTATTGCATTTCAACTTACTATTATTTTGCAACGCGCTAATCCATTGCAATGTTCTACTGCATTGCCATGGACGATCATATTGAAATGCGATATTATATTGCAATGTGATATTGTTCTGCAAATAACTATTATATTGTAAGTTAATAGTCCATTGCAATGTCATATTGCATTGCAAATGACTATTATATTGCAAAGTGATATTCCATTGCAATGTGCTATTGCATTGCAAGTGACAATTATATTGCAAAGTGATATTCCATTGCAATGTTCTACTGCATAGCAAATGACGATCATATTCCACTGCAATGTTCTATTGCATTGCAAATTACGATCTTATTACAAAGCGATATTCCATTGCAATGTTATATTGCATTGCTAATAACTATTATAACTCAAACTGAAATTGCAGTGCAATGTTCCATTGCATTGCAATGACTATTATATTACATAGTAATATTCCATTGCAATGTTACATTGCATTGCCATGAGTATTATATCGCAAAGTAATATTCCATTGCAATGTGCTATTGCATTGCAAACGACAATTATATTGCAAAGTGATATTCCATTGCAATGTTCTACTGCATTGCAAATGACGATCATATTGCAAAATCGATATTACACTGCAATGTTATATTGCATGCAAATTACGATCTTATTACAAAGCGATATTCCATTGCAATGTTATATTGCATTGCAAATGACTATTATAACGCAACTGAAATTGCAGCACAATGTTCCATTGCATTGCGATGACTATTATATTATAAAAGTAACATTCCATTGCAATGTTCCATTGCATTGCCAAGAGCATTATATTGCAAAGTCATATTCCATGGGAATAATTTATTGCATTGCAAATGTCAATTATATTGCAAAGTGATATTACATTGCAATGTGGTATGGCATTGCAAATGACGATGATATTGCAGTGATATTGCATTGCAATGTGCAATTGCATTGCAAATGACTGCTACAATGCAAAGTGCGGTTCAGCTGTAAAGTCCTATTGCATTGCAAATGATGATCAGAAGGCAAAGCGATATTCCATTGTAATTTTCTATTACATTGCAAATTACCAGTATATTGCAAAGTGAAGTTCCATTGCAATGTTCCATTGCATTGCAACGACTATTATATTGCAAAATTATATTCCATTGCATTGTTTGATGGCATTGCAAATGTATGTTAATTGCAAAGTGATATTCCATTGAAATGTTCTTTTGCATTGCAAATGACGATTATATTGCAGTGATAAACCATTACAATGTTCTATTGCATTGCAAATGACGATCATATTACAAAGCGATTTTACATTGCAATGTTCTATTGCATTGCAAATAATGATTATATTGCAAAGTGATACTCCATTGCAATGTTCTATTGCATTGCAAATGTCAATTATATTGCAAAGTGATATTCCATTGCAATGTGCTATTGCATTGCAAATGACTGTCATATTGCAAAGTGATATTCCATTGAAATAGCTTCATCAACTCTTGGACATCAACGCCCCTCCGGTGCCTTCTTACCCTTCACTTTCCTCTGACCCCTCTTCTCCCAATCTCACCCCTGCCACTTTTTCACTGTCCCCTCTGACTTTCCACACTCTGACCCCATACGATCAATCCTGAGCAAAGGCCTGAGCTTCATTCCCTTATGCCCCCACCTCAAAGAATTTCAAACTCGGCACGATGTTGAGATCTTTTTATGCAGCCTTCGTCTCCGTGCCCACTTCTCTGGCCAGGAGTCTTCCCCCACATGACTGACCCTTTCTCCCACTTGCAGAATTCCCATTCTCCCTGGACCCCTCCCCCTGGCCTCTTACCCTCTCTAGATGTTTTCATCGCTAACTGCTGCCGTGATAGCGGCCATCTCCATTTCTCTGCTCCCCTCACTCACTCCAACCTACCTCCCTCTGAACTTGCAGCACTTCATTCTCTTAGATCCAACCCTGGCATTGTCATTAAACCCACTGACAAGGGTGGTGCTGTTGCTTTTTGGTGAACTGACCTCTACCTAGCGGAAGCTGAATGCCAACTCTCCGAAACCTCTTCCAACCTTCACCTGGACCATGACCTCACTACCGAACATCAAACTACCGTTTCCAAGACTGTCACTGACCTCATCTCCTCTGGAAACCTTCCCCCTGCGGCCACCAACCTCATAGTTTCCCAACACCGCACAGCCCACTTCTACCTCCTTCCCAAGATCCACAAACAGGACTGCCCTGGTAGACCCATCATTTCAGCCTGTTCTTGCCCCACGGAACATATCCCTTCCTATCTCGAATGTATCTTTTCTCCCCTTGTCCAGTCTCTTCCCACTTACATCCGCGACTCTTTGGACACCCTCCACCACTTTAACAGTTTCCAGTTTCCTGGCCCCAACCGCTTCCTTTTCACCATGGACGTACAGTCCCTCTACACCTCCATCTCCCACCAGAATGGCCTGAGGGCGCTCAGCTTCTTCCTTGAACAGAGTCCCGACCAGTCCCCATCCACCTCCACCCTCCTCCGCCTGGCTGAAATTGTACTCACATTGAACAACTTCTCCTTTAACTCCACTCATTTCCTCCAAATCAAAGGTTTTGCTATGGGTACCTGCTTGTGGCCTAGCTATGCCTGCCTTTTCGTGGGATATGTGGAACACACTTTCTTCCAGTTCTACTCAGCTCCCCTCCCTCACCTCTTTTTCTGATACATTAATGACTGTATCAGCGTCGCTTCCTGCTCTCGCCCCGAACGAGACAATTTCATTCACTTTGCCTCCAATTTCCACACTTCCCTCACCTTCACATGGTCCATCTCTGACTCTTCCCTTCCCTTCCTTGACTTCCCCGTCTCCATTTCTTGGGATAGGTTATCGACCAATATTCACTACAAGCCCACTGACTCCCACAACTACCTGGACTACACATCCTCCCACCTGCCTCCTGTAAGGACTCTATTCCATTCTCCCAGTTTCTCCATCTCCGTCGTATCTGCGCCGACGATGCCACCTTCAACACCAGTGCTTCTGACATGTCTTCCTTTTTCCTCAACCGAGGATTCCCCTCTACCTGGTTGACACGGCCATCGACCGTGTCTGTTCTATCTCCCGCACTTCGGCCCTCACCCCTGCCCCTCCCTCCTGGAACCACGATAGTGTTCCCCTTGTCCTCACCTGTCACCCCACCAGCCTCCACATTTAGCGGATCATCCTCCGCCATTTCCGTTACCTCCAAAGTGATCACACCACCAAATGCCACTTTCCCTGCCCTCCCCTTTCAGCATTCCGTAGGGACCACTCCCTCTGAGACAACCTAGTCCACTCCTCTATCACCCCCAACAGCCCTTCCCCTTCGCCTGGCACCTTCCCGTGCAAGCACAGGAGAAGTAACACCTGCCCCTATACCTCCCCCCTTCCCACTGTCCAGGGCCCCAAACACCCCTTCCAGGTGAAACAGAGATTTACTTGTACTTCTTGCAAACTAGTATACTGTATTCGCTGCTAACGATGCAGTCTCCTCTACATAGAAGATAGGAGCAGGAGTAGGCCATTCAGCCCTTTGAGCCTGGGGAGACCAAACGCAGATTGGGTGACCGCTATGTGGAACACCTCCATTTAGTCCATAAGGGTGCCCCCGAGCTTCCAGTCACCTGTTATTTTAAATCACCACTCCATTCCCACTCGGACCTCACCGTCCTTGGCCTCTTGCATTGTTCCATGGAAGCTCAATGTAAACTCAAAGAACAGCACCTCATCTTCCGATTAGGCACTTTGCAGCTTTCCGGACTCAATATCGAGTTCAACAATTTCAGATCATAACCTCTGCCTCAATTACATTTTTACTTATATTTTTATTCCACCCCTTTGTTTTGGGTTTTCCGTCCCCCCACTTTCCTTTTTTTTCTCTATTTCATTGCAAATTACCATTATATTGCAAACTTATATTCCATTTCAATGTTCTATTGCATTGCAAATGAGAAATATATTGCAATGATAATCCATTACAACGTTCTATTGCACTGCAAATGATGATCTTATTAAAGAGCGATGTTACATTCCAATGTTCTATTGCATTGCAAATGACGATTATATTGCAAATTGATACTCCATTGCAATGTTCTATTGCATTGGAAATGTCAATTATATTGCAAGGTGGTATTCCATTGCAATGTGCTATTCCATTGCAAATGACTATCGTATTGGAAAGTGATATTCCATTGAAATGTGCTATTTCATTGCAAATTACTATTATATTGCAATGTGATATTCCACTGCAATGTTCTATTGCATTGCAAATGAGGATTATGTTGCAGTGATATTCCACTGCAATGGGCAATTGCAATGCAAATGACTGCTACAATGTAAAGTTAGGTGTAATTGCAATGTCTTATTGCATTGCAAATGATGATCAGAAGGCAAAGCGATATTCCATTACAATGTGCCATTGCATTGCAAATGATGACTATATTGCAAAGCGATATTCCACTGCAATGTTCTATTGCATTGCAAATGACTATTATATTGCAAAATAATATTCCAGTGCAAAGATCCATTGCATTGCAATGACTATTATATTGCGAATTTTTATTTCATTGCAAATCTCTATTGCATTGTAAATGACGATTATATTGCAACCTGCTATTCCATTGCAATGTTCCATTGCATTGCAATGACTATTATATTGCAAAGTGATACTCAATTACAATGTTCTAGTGCATTGCAATTGTCAATTATATAGCAACGTTTTATTCTATTGCAATGTGCTATTGCATTTCAGATGAATTATATTGAAAAGTGATATTCCATTGCAATGTTATATTGCATTGCAAATTATTATTGTATTGCAAAGTGATATTCCACTGTACTGTTCAATTGCATTGCAGATGACGATTATATTGTAGTGATGTTCCAATGCAATGTGCAAATAAATTGCAAATGACAGCAACAATGCAAAGTGAGGTCCAATTGCAAAGTCCTAGTGCATTGCAAATGACGATGAGATGGCAAAGCGATATTCCATTGCAATTTTCTATTGTTTGCAAATGACTGGTACATTGCAAAGTTTTATTCCATTGCAATGTTAGATTGTATTGCAAATGCCAATTATATGGCAAACTGATATTCTGCTGCAATGTTGCATTGCATTGCAGTGACTATTATATTTCCAAATTTATATTGCATTGCAATATTCTATTGCTTTGCAAATTACTATTTTGTTGCAACGTCATATTTCATTGCAAAGTTCTATTTCCGTGCAAATGACGATCATATTGCAAGGCGATATTCCATTTCAATATGTCATTGCATTGCAAATTGTTATTATATTGCAAACTGGTATCCCTTTGCAATGTTCTATTGCATTGCAAATGAATATTATATTGCAAAGTGATATTCCATTGCAATGTGCTATTGCATTGCAAATGACGATTATATTGCAAAGCGATATTCCATTGCAATGTGCCTTTGTTTTGCAAATGAATATTATATTGCAAGGTAATAGACCATTGAAATGCCATATTGCATTGCAAATGATTATAATATTGCGAAGTGGTATTCAATTGCAATGTGCTATTGCTTTGCAAACGATTTATATTTAAAAGTGATATTCCACTGCATTGTTGTGGTGTATGTGCCTTTAAGAGCAATTATGGTGTATGTGCCTTTAAGAGCCCCAGGTGTGCATAATGCCGGTAATTGCCACTTGGGCTATATAAGCCTGTGTATTGTGTATATCCTTTAGAAACCCCCTCCAGACTTGCTTAGTAAATACCTATGAACCAACTCCTGTCTTCAGTATCTTTATCTACACACGGACACTAAAGTGGCGACGAAGTGGAAACGGACTTAGCTGCAATCCGGCAGCACCTCAAGGACATCGATTCCTCCAGCGTCCAGAAGACTCAAGGAAGTAAGAGAAACTGTGGCTTCACCAGCTGGCCAACCTGCTGACAGGTACTGCGCTAATCCTTCCTGGGCGTCAGGTTGGAGCTCCAGCGGTGAGCTCAACAGCTGAGAAAGGCAGCAAAATCGGAGGCAAGCAATAATGGACTGGAAGGGTGCACGCAAGAGACGGCCGGCGCGGCAAGCAGGTCAGCGTTTAGACGTCCGTCGGGAACGAGTCTCCAACAGTGAATAAACAGAAACCACAGTAAAACAGCGTTGTTATCGGTAGCAGTGGCGGGAAAGCGCGGGAAGCGCCATATCGTTGCTACAGAGAGAAAAAAAAAGCGCGGGAAGCGCCATATCTTTTCTGAAATGCCTAAATCTGGTAATATTGAGGCTTTTGATGGTGAAATAGAAGATTGGACCACATACGTGGAAAGAGTAGAGGTTTATTGCACTGCAAATGGAATAACAGATGAAAAAAAAGCTTCAGTACTTCTGAACTTAATGGGCGCGAAGACATATGGGCTGTTACGAAATTTAATCACTCCAGCCAAACCAAAGGACAAGACTTTTAAAGAAATTGTTGATACCCTGCAGGAGCATTTAAACCCAACACCGCTGCTGATAGCGGAACGATTCAAGTTCTTCAAGAGAAATCAACACAAGAATGAAAGTAACGCTGATTACCTAACCGAATTAAGAAAGCTATCAAAGTACTGCCAATTCAGAGCAGAACTATCGGATTATCTTCGAGACAAATTTGTTTGCGGTCTCTTAAGTGAAGGAACACAAAAAAGACTGCTTTCTGAAAAATATTTAACATTGGACAAAGCTTTCAGTATGGCTGTATCATACGAAGCAGCAGCAAAAGGAGCTGCAGAGATACAACAAGAGACACAGGACTTCGGCACCCATAAAATGACAAGGAGGTCGGAAGATGTTATCGCAGTGGCAGATCCATCCATAACCAAAGGGACTGCTGGTTCAAGGGCAAAGCATGCAGGCAATGTGGTAAGATTGGACACATTGCACGGGTATGCC
Organism: Somniosus microcephalus; assembly: GCF_052327205.1. Lineage (NCBI taxonomy): Eukaryota > Metazoa > Chordata > Chondrichthyes > Squaliformes > Somniosidae > Somniosus > Somniosus microcephalus. Next base: position 7,391,398 of record NW_028225183.1, on the reverse strand, counting down.
AATCTGGGCAAAATAAATCCACTGACAGAAAACAAAAAATAAATAAAGAAAAGTACAGGAAGGTACAAATGATGACAGACAATAGCTCCGAAGACCAGAATAGCGATAGCGACTCCGGAAACAAGAGACTAAGCTGTCTCAAATTACATAATGTACTTGCCAAAGAGGATTACCAAACCATTTGGGTTACCCTCACAATAGCAGGGTCCCCAGTTAAAATGGAGCAAGTACAGGATCAGCTCGAACCGTAATGAATCGATGAGATTACGAGAGGCTATTTTCGCATATACCTCTAAAAGACACATCCGTTATCTTAAAAACATATACGGGGCAGAAAGTCTACCCCAAAGGAAAAATAAGGGTGCCTGTGGTATACAACGGCAAAGAAATACAAAAGTTGTATTTATACATTCTACAAGATGGTGGTCCACCGTTGTTGGGACGTGAATGGATAAGGAAGATACGTTTAGACTGGCACTCCATTCAGGCACTGACGGTGACCAGTAAGGGAAAAAACAATGATGACATCATACCTGAACGATTAAAAGACATCTTGGCCAACGCCAAAGAAGTGTTTCAATAGAAACTAGGAACCTTGAAAGGCATCACCGCCTCAATAAAAGTGGAAGATACAGCAATTCCAAATTGTTTTAAGGCAAGACCGGTGCCATACGCAATACGTCCGGCAGTCGAGGCAGAGCTGAAGAATTTGGAAAAGGCAGGCATATTATCCAAAATAGATTGGAGCGAATGGGCAACACCCATCGTTCCAGTCATGAAAAAAAACATTGAAAAATAACTCTGAGGAACAGAAAAACATTTGCATCTGTGGGGACTTTAAGGTGACTGTAAACCCGGTCCTTCACACGGTACAGTATCCTCTTCCGAGGATAGAAAATATTTTCGCCTCACTATCCGGAGGGAAACGTTTCATAAAAATTGACTTGGCACAGGCATATCTAAAGATGGAGGTTGAGGAGACCTCTAAAAAGTATCTCACAATAAACACACACAAAGGCCTGTACCAGTACAATCGACTGGTTTTTGGAATAGCATCAGCTCCAGCTATCTGGCAAAGAGTTATGGAGCAAGTCCTGCAAGGGATTCCGGGGACTCAATGCTACCTAGACGACATCCTTATAACAGGAGAAAACGACAACGAGCACCTTGCCAATTTGGAGCAGGTGCTTACTAGGCTGAAAGAACGGGGCCTACGAGCAAATTGCCCCAAGTGCGAATTTTTCCAAAATCAGGTATCATATTGTGGCCACATAATTAATAAGGAAGGGTTCCATAAGTCACCTGAAAAAAATTGAAGCAGATATAAAAGCCCCAGCACCTGAAAATGTTTCAAAATTAAGGTCATTCCTGGGATTAAAAAATTACTATCATAAATTTTTACCGAACTTATCAACTATTCTACACCCTCTTAATGATCTTCTACAGACAGGAGTGATTTGGAAATGGAACGAAGACTGTAAACCTGCCTTCCATAAATGTAAAGACTTAATCACATCCGAGAAAATTTTGGCTCATTACATCCCATCAGTACCAATCAGACTGGCTTGTGATGCATCCCCTTATGGCATAGGAGCGGTATTGTCCCATAGATTCCCTGATGACTCGGAGCGTCCGATAGCTTTTGCGTCACGCTCATTGAACTCAGCTGAGCGTAACTATGTCCAGATAGACAGGGAAGCACTCAGCCTGGTATGGGGAGTAAAGAAATTCAACCATTACCTACATGGACAAAAATTTACCTTGCTGACTGACCATCAACCCCTCATCTTCATATTCAACCCTAAAAAAGGTGTCCCCATTATGACGGCACAAAGACTACAGAGGTGGTCCCTTTTTCTAGGGGCACACCAATACAACATTGAATACAAAGGGTCAAAACAGCATGGGAATGCTGACGGTTTATCACGCCTACCTTTGCCAATGATAGAAGAGGCACCTACAGTAGACCCAGTAGAGATATTCCACTCTACCATAGTGGAATGTCTACCGGTGACAAATTCTGCCATTGAAAGGGAGACAAGAAATGACCCTACTCTCTCACGGGTCTATGATTTAACAGGGAAGGGATGGCCAGCACATGGCGAACCACTGTTGCCAGCATTCTCGCAAAGAAGAGAATAGCTGTCAGTGTGCCGAGGAACCTTGATGTGTGGATCCACAGTGGTAATTCCACCCAAACTCCAGGATAAAGTGCTAAAGGAGCTTCACGAGGGGCATCTGGGTGGAGTGAAAATGAAGAACCTAGCTAGGGCGTTTGTATGGTGGCCAGGTATCGATGGAGACATCGAAGACATGAACAAGAGCTGCCTAGGATGCCAGAAGGTCCAAAATGCTCCACCACAGGCCCCTCTACATCCATGGGAGTGGCCCTCATCTCCCTGGCAAAGGGTGCACATCGACTTTGCTGGTCCATTTATGGACTCAAATTTCTTAATCGCAGTTGATGCACACTCCAAGTGGCCGGAGGTAATAAAGATGTCCTCCACCACCACGGAAAAAACCATCACAGTATTAAGGACCATATTTGCCAGGAATGGGCTGCCGGAGCAGATATGTTCTGATAATGGACCGCAATTTGTGTCCGAAGAATTCAGAAAGTTCTTAAAGAACAATGGGGTAAAGCACTACACGACCACCCCATACCATGCCGCCACCAATGGATTGGCTCAAAGGTTTGTCCAGACCTTCAAGAAGGCCATCAAGGCCATGGGTAATGAAGACATAAAACTTTAGCACAAGGTGGATAACTTCTTATTTGCATATAGGAATGCAACGCATATGGTTACTAACCAAACTCCCACCATGATGTTCTACAATAGAAACATAAGGTGCCGGCTGGACTTGGTGAAGCCCAACATCCGAAGGGACGTGGAGAACCGGCAGTTTCAGGGCATGAATGAAAGGCCAACTAGGGCCTTCCAGATAGGCCAACCGGTTTTGGCCCGGGACTACCGTACCAAGAAATGGCAGCCTGGAACTATCTGCACACGATTAGGACCACTGATGTATACCGTGGACATCGGAGACAGCATAATAAGGTGCCATGCTGACCAAATCATCAAGTCATCCGAAAAGGGACCACCTACACCACCACTCTATACATCTAATGATGAAGTAGAGATACCCATATCTACCTCCGATCCGGTGATACTGGAGCCCGATGAACCCGACACTGGCCTTCAAGCCGAATCAGCCTTGCCAGAAGAGCCTACTACACCACCAGAAACCCCGAGGCGTTATCCGGACCGAGTCAGGAAGCCTCCTGAGAGACTAACTTATAATTAATTAATACAGCAATGTATATTATTTTGCATATAACATGTAATTAATAATTACTTAAAATATGATGTACTAGTTAGCTTGAAGGGGAGGAATTGTGGTGTATGTGCCTTTAAGAGCAATTATGGTGTATGTGCCTTTAAGAGCCCCAGGTGTGCGTAATGCCAGTAATTGCCACTTGGGCTATGTAAGCCTGTGTATTGTGTATATCCTTTAGAAACCCCCCCCAGAATTGCTTAGTAAATATCTATGAACCAACTCCTGTCTTCAGGGTCTTTATCTACACACGGACACTACAATTGTGCTGTTGCACTTCAAATGACTATTATATTGCAAGGTAATGCCATATTGCATTGCAAATGACTATTACATTGCAAAGTGATATCCCATTGCTATGTTCTATTGCAATGCAAAATATTACTATATTGCAAAGTGATAATCATTTGCAATGTTCCATTGCATTGCAATTGACGATCGTATTGAAAAACAATATTCCATTGCAATGTTCTATTGCAATGCATACTACTATTACATTGCAACGTGATATTCTATTGCAATGTTCTATTGCATTGCAAATGACGAGCATATTGCAAAGTGATATTTCATTGCAATGTTCCATTGCATTGCAAATGGCGATCATATTGAAAAACAATATTCCATTGCAATGTTCTATTGCATTGCAAATTGATATTCCATTGCAATCTTCTATTGCATTGCAAATGACGATCATCTTGCAAAGTGATAGTCCATTGCAATGTTCCATTGAATTGCAAATTACGATCATATTACAAAGTGATTTTCCATTGCAATGTCCTACTGCATTTCAAAAGACTATTATATTGCAAAGTGATATTCCAGTGCAATGTTCCATTGCACTGCAATGACTATTATATTAAAAGGTAATGTTCCATTGCATTGTTCCATTGCATTGCATTGAGTATTATATTGCAAAGTGATGTCGCATTGCCAACTTCTATTGCACTGCAAAGGACGATTATTTTGCAAACTGATATTCCATTGCAATGTTCCAATGCATTGCAATGACTATTATATTGCAAAGTGATATTCCATTGCTATGTTCAATTGCATTGCAAATGACTTTTATATTGCAAAGTGATATTCCATTGCAATGTGGTACTGCATTGCAAATGACTGTCATATTAAAAAGTGGTATTCCATTGCAATTTGGTATTGCATTGTAAATGAATTATGTAGGAATGTGATATTCCATTGCAATGTGTTCTGCATTGCAAATGAGTATTATATTGCAAAGTGATATTCCACTGCAATTTTCGTTTGCATTGCAAATGACGATTATAATGCAGTGATATACACAATGAAGTAGTGCATTGTAATGGAATAATACTGCAATGCAATCGTGGTTTGCAATGCAATAGAACATTGCAATGGAATATCACTTTGTAGTATGATCGTCATTTGCAATGCGATATAATATTGACTTGGAATATCACTTTGCAATATAATAGTCATTTGCAATGCAAAAGCACCTCGCATTGGAATATCAGTTTGCAATATGATCGTCATTTGCAATGCAATAGCACATTGAAATGGAATATCACCTTGCAATATGATCGTCATTTGCAGTAAAATATATCATTGCATTGTAATATCATTTTGCAATACAATAGTCATTTGCAATATAATTAAACATTGCAGTGGAATATTACCTCGAAATATAATACTCATGTGCAATGCAATAGCACATTGAAATGGATAATTGACCTGCAATAAGATCGTCATTTGCAATGCACTTTAAAATTGCATTGGAATATAACTTTCTTATATACTAGTCATTTCCAATGCAATAGAACATTGCAATGGAATATTGCCTTGCATTGTGATCGTAATTTGAAATGCAAAGAACATTGCAAAGGAATATCACGTTGCAATATAGTTGTCATTTGCAATGCAATTGCAATGAACTATTAGTTTGCAAAGAAATAGTCATTTGCAATGCAACAGGACATTGTAATGGATTATTAGCTTGCAATGTAATGGTCATTTGCAATACAATAGCAATTGCAATGGAATACCGCACAGCAATTTGATCGCCATTTGCAATGCAATAGGCCATTGCAATGGAATATCACTTTGCAACATAGTAGTCATTTGTAATGCAGCAGAAGTGGGGAATGGAAGATCACTGCATTATAATCGTCATTTGAAATGCAATACAACATTGCAAAGGAATATCGCTTGGCAATATAATGGTCATTTGCAATGCAATAGCACATTGCAATGTAATTTCAGTTTGCAATATAATAATCATTTGCAATGCAATAGAACATTGCAATGGAATATCACTGCAATATAATCGTCATTTGCAATGCAATGCAACATTGCATTGGAATATCAGTTTGCAAGACAATCGTCATTTGCAATGCAATAAAATATTGCAGTGGAATATCACTTTGTAATCTAATAGTTATTGGCAATACAATAGCACATTGCCATGGATTATATAACTGCATTATCATCGCCATTGCAATGGAATATGACATTGCAACGTAGTAGTTATTTGAAATGCAATAGAACCTTGCAATGGAATAAAGCTTGGCAATATAAAAGTCATTTGCAATGGAACAGCACATTGCAATGGGATATCGATTTGCAATATGATCGTCATTTGCTCTGCATTAGAACATTGCAATGGATTTTTGCTTTGAACAAAGCATTGTAATGCAATATCACTTTGGAAATAATAGGAATTTGCAATGCAACAGAACATTGCAATGGAATTTGAGTGCAGTGTTAACGTCAATTGCAGTGCGATAGAATATTGCAATGGAATATCAATTTGCGATGTAATAGTCATTGCAATGCAATGGAACATTGCACTAAAATATCAGTTTGCAATATAATCGCCATGTGCAATGCAACATTACATTGTAATGGAATATAACTTGGCAATATAACACTAATTGCAATGCATTGCAACATTGGAATGGAATATCAGTTTGCAATATGATCGGCATTTGCAATGCAATAGTTCTTTGCAATGGAACATCGCTTTGCAATATAGTAGTCATTTTCAGTGCAGTAGCATTTTGCAATGGAATATCACTTTGCAATGTATTAGTAACCTGCAATGTAATACAAAATTGCAGTGTAATATCACTTTGCAATATAAAAGTCATTTGCAATGGAATTCTTCATTGCAATGGAATATTACTTTGCAATATAATAGTCATTTGCAATGCAATAGGACATTATAGTGAACTATTACCTTGCAAATTAGTGGTCATTTACAATACAATAGCACATTGCAATGGAATATCACCTTGCAATATAGTAGTCAGATGCAATGCCACAGCACATTGCAATGGAATTTTGCCTTGCAGTATGATAGCCACTTGCAATGCATTAGAACATTGCAATGGAATATCACTTTGCAATATAATAGTCATTTGCAATATAATAGCGCTTTGCAATGGAATATTGCCTTCAATATGATCATCATTTGCAAAGCAATAGAACATTGCAAACGAAATCGCTTTGAAATATATTAATGATTTGCAATGCTGTAGGATATTGCAATGGTATATCACTTTGCAATATAATAGTCATTTGCAATGCAATAGGACATTGCAATGGAATATCGCTTTGCAATATAATATTCATTTGCAATGCAATAGGACATTGTAAAGGAATATCACTTTGTAATATGATCATGATTTGCAATGCAGTCGAACTTTGCAGTGGAATATCACTTTGCACTATAATAGTAATTTGCAATGCAATAGAACATTGCAGTGGAATATCACCTTGCAATATCATAGTCAGTTGAAATGCAACAGCACATTGCAATAGGCCCATTCTACACAATCTCTCATCATTGGACAGCCCTTTCATCTCAGGAATCAACCTAGTGAACCTTCGCTGCACCGCTTCCACGGCAAATATATCCATCCTTAGATAAGGAGATCAGAACTGTGCACAGTACTAAAGGTGTGGTCTCACCAAGGCCCTGTACAATTGTATCAAGACTTCCTTACTCTTATATTCCAACCCACTTACAATAAAGGCCAACATACAATTTGCCTTCCTTATTGCTTGCTGTACCTGCATGCTAGCTATCTGTATTTCTTGCGTGAAGACACCAAAATCTCTCTGAACACAAACAATTAAAATTTCTCACCATTCAAAAGATATTCTGTCTTTCTATTCTTCCTTCCAAAGTGAATAACCTCACATTTCCCTGCAATATACTCCATCTGCCACCTTACTGCCCACTCACTTAGACTAGCTATATCCCTTTGCAGACTCGTTGTGTTCCCCTCACAGCTTTCTGTCCCACCCAGCTTTGTATCATTTGCAAACTTCGATACATTACACTTGGTCCTGTCATCTAGGTCATTAATATAGATTGTAAATAGCTGAGGCCCCAACACTGATCCATTTGGCACTACAGTACCTGCCAACCTGAAAAAGATCCACTTATCCCTACTCTCTGTTTTCTGTCCATTCACCAATCTTCCCTCCATGATAATATATTACCCCCAACCCTATGAGCCCTAATCTTGTGTCGTAAGTTTTTTTCTGGCTCCTTATCGAATGTCTTTTGGAAATCCAAACATACTACATATACGTATTCCTCTTTAATTACCCTACTAATTACATCCTCAAAAAACTCTAATAAAATTGTCAAGCACGATTTCCCTTTCACAAAAAAGGCTGACTCTGCCTATTCACGTTATGATTTTCTAAGTGACCTGAAACCACTTCCTTGTCAATGGATTCCAATAATCTGCCGATGACTGATGCCAGACGAACTGGCCTGTAGTTCCCTGATTTTTCACTCCTTCCTTTTTTGAATAGCGGTGTTATATTTGTGACCTTCCAATCCGCTGGGACCATTCTGGAATTTAGGGAAATTTGGAAGATCAAAAATAATGCATCCACGATCTCTTCAGGCACCTCTTTTAGATCCCTAGGATTTAGGCCTTCAGGTCCAGGGGATTTGTCAGCTTTTAGTCCCATTAGTTTCTCTGTTATTTTTTCTCCACTTATATTAATTATATTAAGTTCCTCACCCTCAATAGCATCTTGGTCCCCCACCATTTTTGGTATGCTGAGAATCATTTTGGAATTCTCTATCAAGTCTATTACGTGGCACTTCATGAAACGCCTTTTGAAAGTCCAGATGCACAACTACCATCAATCCTCTCCGTTACCTCATCAAAGCACTCAATCAGGATTGGCAGACACATTGAGACATTAAAACAAGCTGTGCTGGTTGTCATTTATTAATCCATATTTTTCCAAGTGACAGATAATTTTATCCCGTAATGTGGCCTCTTGTAGTTTCTGCACCACCGACATGAGGCTGAACGGCCTGCAGTTACAGGGTTTATCCCTCACTTTTTATTAAACATGGTGTGACATTTGCAATGCTCCAGTCCTCTGGCAACACTCACATATCCAAGGAGGTTTGAAAGATTGTGGCCAGAGCCGGCAATATTCTACCATTCCTTCCCTCACAAACCCTCATATGGTCTGGGTAAATGTTCTAATTTTCTGTGGTACAAAAAGTGCAGGTATGAAATGGGTTAACTGAAGCTGTTTGTTCGGTGACAGTAATTAATGTCAGTCTCCACAGGTTAACTGAAGCTGTTTGTTCACTGACTGTAATTAGTGTCAGTCCCCGGGTACTCTAATTGTATCAGTGCAGTGTTTCCCTCTTCTATTAAAAGGGACACCATTCAATGTGTTATCCCATAGTGTCAATGCGAGCATCAACTCCGGCACTGACAGGGATCAGCACACTGCTCCACAGAGAGGGAGTCAGAATATGAGAAGAGTAGATTGGAATGTTAAAACAATGGGTCAGAATCTAACAACAGTAGATTGGAATGTTACAACAATGGGTAGGGCTTTCATCGGGGAGATGGAATATATTGATGCAAATTATGATACACTACAGTTACAAAGCCGGATCTATGAAGCACTTGTGATTATTCAACACTTTTACTATCCTCTCCTTGCTGCGTTTGGTGTTCCTGGTAAGTTTCTCTTACCAACTATTCAATTAACCATGTTTTACTGTATTGCTGTGTTGTTATTTATTATCCTATCCTTGCTGCTGTGGGTGTTCCTGGTAAGTCTCTCTACCCGTCTGTTCTATTAGCCATGTTTTACTGTATTACTGTTCTTCTGATTTACTCTCACCTCCTTGCTGCGGATGTTGTTCCTGGTAAGTCTCTGTATCCAGCAGTTAGATCTGGTAACCATTTACCACTGCATTATTGTGCTTGTCCTTTAAATCTTGGGAAAACCAAAACCATTTCTTATGTCGTCGTCACAAAATCCATTCCCTATCTAGCCACTCAGACCCACTCTCTGGCCAACGTCCGAGGCTGAACCAGATTTTCGCAACCTCGGCGTTCTCGTTGACCCTGAGCTCGGTTCCGACCTCGTATCCTCTGTACCACCAGGCCTGCCTACTAGCACCTCCATTATATCGACCACCTCAGCCCTTCTGCTGCATAAACCCTCATCCGTGCCTTCGTTAAATCCAGGCTCGACTATTCCTATGCTCTCCTGGTGGGCCTCCCCGTTACAAGCCTCCATAAACTGGAGTCCAAATGCTACCCATATCCGAACAGGCACCAAGTCACATTCAGCCATCGCTACTATGATCACTGACATTGGCTCCCGATCCGGCAACACCTCCATTATAATATTCTCATCCTTTTGATCAAATCCATCATGGGCTCACCACTCCAATTATTCCCATAGTCCTGCATATTGCTCCCCTTCAAGTATTTATTCAATTCCCCTTTTAAAGCTAATTTATGTCCCTCTGTACCTCTCCCAGTCTGTCAATCTCTATTTTACTTTCTCTCCTTACCTCTTTTCTCTCTCTCTCTGTCTCTTGCTCATAGAATCATGGAATAGTACAGCACAGAATGAGACCATTCGATCCATCGTGTCCGTGCTGTCTCTTTGAAAGAGCTATTTAATTAGTCCTAATATTTTGCCAGTGCCCTGTAAATATTTCCCATTCAACTAATTATCCAATTGTATTTCGAAAGTTGCTTTTGAATCTTTTTCCACCACGTTCTCTGACAGAGCATTCCAGATCACAGCAACTCACTGCATAAAGAAAATCCTCCATCTCTCCTCTCTTTCTTTTGCCAATTACCTTAAATTTGTGTCCTCTGGTTACTGACGATTCTGCCACTAGAAATAGACTTACTTACTCTATCAAACAGATCATGATTTGGAAGATTGATATTAATTCTCCCCTTATGGAAAAGGACAAAGATAGACCAGGTGTAAAAGTTCTCAATTGGGAAAAGGCCAATTTTGCTAAGCTGAGGAGTGATTTAGCAAAAGTGGACTGGAAGCAGCTGCTTGATGGGAAATGAGTGTCTTTGCAGTGGGAGGCATTCAAGGAGGATATAGCGAGGGTTCAGAGCAAATATGTTCCCAGAAATCAAAGGGTGGGATTTTCAAATCTAGAGCCCCCTGGATGTCAAGATGCATACAGGATATGAGAAGGAACAAAAGGGAATCCTTTGTCAGACACAGAGAGCTCAATACTACAGAAAGCTTAGAGGACTTTCGAAAGTGCCTGATTGAAATTAAAAAGGCAATTAGGAAGGCAAAGAAAGGTCATAAAAAAATGGCATGCAATATCAAGGAAAACCCAATGATGTTTTATAAATACATTAAGAGCAAGAGGATAACTAAAGCAAGAGTATGGCATATTAGGGACCATAAAGCTAACATGTGTGTGAAGGCAGAAGACGTGGGTATAGATCTTAATAAACAATTTACATCTGTCTTCACAGCACTGGGGTAAGGCACACATTGTTGTTAAGGAGGTAGAGTGTAAAATATTAGATGAGATACATAGTGAGAGAGGAACTATTAAGGAGTTTAGTATAATAGCAAAATACTGCAGATGCTGGAAATCTGAAATAACAACAGAAAATGCTGGAAATACTCAGCAGGCCAGGCAGCATCCGTGGAGAGAGAGACAGAGTTAATGTTTCATGTCTGGGACCATTCATCAGAACTGGAAAAAGCTGGAGATGTAACAGATATTAAGCAGGTGCAGAGACGCGGGGGGGGGGCAGTTAGGAGGGGAGGAAGGAATTGTAAGAGGCAGGAAAGATAACATTATGCAAATGGGAATGGCAAATATCATACTGCATGAAAAATGGGGGCAGGGAGAATTAGCTGAAATTGTTGAACTCAATGTTGAGTCCGGCAGGATGCAAAGTGCCCAATCGAAAGATGAGGTGCTGTTCCTCGAGCTTACATTGAGGTTATTTGAAACAATGCAATAGGCCGAGGACAGAGAGATCAAAGTGGGAGTGAAGCGGTGAATTAATGTGACAGGCGACCGGAAGCTCAGGGTCAACCTTACGGACTGAACGGAGGTCTTCCACAAAGCGGTCGCCCAATCTGCGTTTGGTCTCCCCAATGTAGAAGAGACCGCATTGGGAGCAGTGAATACAGTATACTACATTGCAGGAAGTGCAAGTAAATCGCTGTTTCACCTGGAGGGGGTGTTTGAGGCCCTGGACAGTGGGAAGGGAGGTGGTAAAAGGGCATGTGTTGCATCTCCTGCGCTTGCACGGGAAGGTGCCAGGTGAAGGAGATGTGCTGTTGGGGTTGATTGATGTGTGGACCAGTGTGTTGCGGAGGGAGCGGTCCCTTCGGAATGCTAAAAGGGGAGGTGAGGGGAAGATGTGTTTGGTGGTGGGTTCACGTTGGAGGTGGCAGAAATGGCGGAGGATGATCGGTTGAATGTAGAGGCTGGTGGGGTGAAAGTTGAGGACAAAGGGAACCCTATCGTGGTTCTGGGAGGGAGGTGAAGGGGTGAGAGCAGAAGTGCGGGAAGTTGAACGGGCACGGTCAAGGGCGGTGTCAACCACGGTAGAAGAGGGGAATCCTCGGTTGAGGAAAAAGGAAGATATGTCAGAAGCACTAGTATGGAAGGTAGCATCGGCAGAACCGATGCGGTGGAGATGGAGAAAATGGAAGAATGGAATAGAGTCCTTACAGGAGGCAGGGTGGGAGGAAGTGTAGTCCAGGTAGCTGTGGGAGTCGGTGGGCTTGTAGTGGATGTTTGTTGAAAGCTGATCGCCAGAAATGGAGACAGAGAAGTCAAAGAAGGGAAGGGAAGAGTCAGAGATGGACCATGTGAAGGTGACAGAAGGGTGGAAATAGGAAGTAAAGTGAATGGAGTTATCTAGTTCAGGGCGAGAGCAGGAAACGGCACCAATACAGTCACCGAAGTACCAGAAAAAGTGGTGAGGGTGGGGACCTGAGTAGGACTGGAGCAAAGAATGTTCCACATATCCCATGAACAGGCAGACATAGCTAGGGCCCAGCGGGTTCCCATAGCAACACCTTTAATTTGGAGGAAGTGAGTGAAGTCAAAGGAGAATTTCTTCAATGTGAGAACAAGTACAGCCAGGTGGAGGAAGGTGGTAGTTGATGGGGACTGGTTGGGCCTCTGTTCAAGGAAGAAACGGAGCGCCAGAAGGCCGTCCTGATGGGGGATGGAGGTGCAGAGGGATTGGACGTCCATAGTGAAAAAGAGATAGTTGGGGCCAGGAAACTGGAAACTGCTAAAGTGACAGAGGGTGTCGGAAGAGTCCCAAATGTAGGTTGGAAGAGACTGGACAAGGGGAGAAAAAATAGAGTTGAGATAGGAAGAGATATGTTCCATGGGGCAAGAACAGACTGAAACGATGGGTCTACCAGCGCAGTCCGGTTTACGGATCATGGGAAGGAGGTAGAAGCGGCCTGTGTGGGGTTGGGAGTCTATGAGATTAGCGGCCATGGAGGGAAGATCTCCACAGGAGATGAAGTCAGTGACACACTTGGAAACAATGGTTTGATGTTTGCTAGTGGGGTCATGGTCCAGGCGGAGGTAGGAGGAGGTGTTGGAGAGTTGCCGTTCAGCTTCCACATGGTAGAGCTCGGTTCGCTAAACAGCATTAGCATCATCCTTTTCAGCAGGTTTAATGATAATGTTAGGGTTGGATCGGAGAGAATGGAGTGAGGCAAGTTCAGAAGGAGTTAGGTAGGAGTGAGTGAGGGGAGCAGAGAAATGGAGACAGCCGATGTAACATCGGCAGTTAGCAATGAAAAGATCTAGAGAGGGTAAATGGCCAAAGGGAGGGGTCCAAGTAGAACGAGAATTTAGAAAGTGGGAGAAAGGATCAGCCGTGGGGGGGAAGACTCCTGGCCAGAGAAGTGGGCATGGAGAGGAAGGTGATGGAAGAAGAGCTCAGCATCGTGCCGAGCTCGAAATTCATTCTGAAGGGGGCGTAAGGGAATGAAGGTCAGGCATTTGCTGAGGACTGATCGTTCGTGGTCGGAGAGGGGAAGGTTAGAGGGGATCGTGAAAACACGCCAGGGGCTGAGTTTGGAAGAGATGGGATCAGAGGAAAGTAACGGGGAAGAAAGTTCGGCGCGGGGGCTATGGTGTCCATGAGTTGATGAAGCTTGCGATCCTTGACATCAGAAAGGAAAAAAAATGTTTTTTGTTGAAGCGTCAGATGAGTCAAAGGATGAAATGGAACTGTGGACCAGACAGCATTGAAATAGAATGCATTGGTGCTGCTGAAGAGAGAATGATTTTTGCCATTAACATTTGCAAAATTTTATCTGTCCTGCCTCTTACAAAAGTACAGGGTGTTCTTTCAATTCCTTCCTCCCCTCCTAAACGCCCCCCCCCCCCTAATGTCTCTGCACCTGCTTAATATCTATTACATTTCCAGCTTTTTCCAGTTCTGATGAAGTGTCCCAGACCTGAAACGTTAACTCTGTTTCTCTCTCCACGGATGCTGCCTGGCCTGCTGAGTATCTCTAGCATTTTCTGTTGTTATTTAAGGAGTTTATTGTCATGCAATGCAGATAAAACTCAAGACCCGGATGAAGTTTTTTAAAAAGGGAGAAAGGGATTGACCAATTACATGCCAGTCAGCCTTAGCTCGGTGATGGAAACATTATTGGACGAATTCTGATGGCCAGTATAAATCGGCAGTTCGAAAGGCATGGATTAATCAAGGACAATCAGCATGGATTTGTTAATGGAAGGTCGTGTCTGACTGCATTTTTTGCAGAGGTAACGAGGAGTTTCATTACGGGTAATGCATTTAATGCAGTCCACATGGATATTAACAACGCCGTTGAAAATGTCCTACATGGCATGTGACTCAAAAAAGTAAAAGCCCATGGGATCCAAGGGCAAGTGGCAAGTTGGCAGTGACAGTGGACTTGAGGGGAGCGAGGCAACGGCGGGGATATATAGAGTGGGAGAGGTGCAGGTAGGCCCCACAGCGGTGGCGGCGGCGGTCCTGATTGGAGCGAGGCAGCGGCGGCGATTTAAAAAGTGGGAGTGGCGCAGGTATGCCCCACAGCGGTGGGGACAGCGTACCTGAGTGGAGCGAGGCGGCGGCGGTGATATAAAGAGGCAAGGAGCAGGTAGGCTTACCAATCTCCGAGCTCAGAGGGACGGAGAGAGAGAAGTAAAAAGTAATCGAAGTGTGACGTCACCAGAAAGCAGGTAAGTGATTGGTTGGTGAGTATTTCTCTCTTCCTCATTTTTTCCAAAATTAAATCTTGTGGTTTCTAGTCTTTAGGGTGTCTGTAGTGTAGCAGGGACTGCTGGTAAACCAAGGCCCTTATGTATATCATTTAATTGTATTGTAATTGGTGGAATTGATTTGATTTAATTTAATTTGAATTCATTAAAGTGTACTTCATGGCAGGAGTGCTCGGCCACATGATATGCTCCTCCTGCACTATGTGGGAAATCTGGTACAGTTCCTGTGTCCCTGACGACCATGTGTGCAGGAAGTGTTTCCAGCTGCAGCTAATAACAGACCACATTGCAGCGCTGGAGCTGTGAGTGGATTCATACTGGACCATTCACGATGATGAGGAGATCTTGGATAACATGTTTAGGGATTTGGTCACACCGCATGTAAAGGCAGCACCGGCAGTAAGGGAATGGGTGATCACCAGGCAGAGTTGTAGGTGCAGGCACATAGTGCAGGGGTCCCCTGTGGCTATCACCCTCTCAAACAGATATACCGCTTCGGATATTGGTGAGGGAGATCACTTATCAGAGGAAGGCAGCAGCAGCCAACTTCCTGGCACCGTGGGTTGTTTCTGCTGCACAGGACAGGAGGAAAAAGACTGGCAGAGCTACAGTAAAAGGGAATTATATTGTAAGGGGAATAGATAGGCGTTTCTGTGGCCGCAAACGAGACTCCAGGATGGGTTGCTTCTGCTGCACAGGACGGGAGGAAAAAGAGTGGCAGAGCTATAGTAATAGGGGATTATATTGTAAGGGGAATAGATAGGCGTTTTTGCGGCCGCAAACGGGACTCCAGGATGGTATGTTGCCTCCCTGGTGCAAGGGGCAAGGAGATCTCAGAACGGTTGTCGAATATTTTGGAAGGGGAGGGTGAACAGCCAGTTGTCCTGATGCATATAGGTAACAAAGATATAGGTAAAAACCCGTATGAGGTCCTAAAAGCTGAATATAGGGAGCTAGGAGGTAAATTAAAAAATATCACCTCAAAGCTAGTGATCTCAGGATTGCTCCCAGTGCCCCGTGCTAGTACGAATAGAAATAGAAGGCCATTTCAGATGAATACGTGGCTAGAGGAATGGTGCAAGGAGTAGGGATTCAAATTCCTGGGACATTGGAGCCGGTTCTGCGGGAGGTGGGGCGATTACAGACCGGACGGTTTGCACCTGGGCAGAACCAGGACTGATGCCCTAGGGGGAGTGTTTGCTGCTGCTCTGGGGGAGGATGTAAACTAAAATGGCAGGGGGTAGGGACCCTGAGCAGGGAGACAGAGGAAAGGGAAACGAGGATAGAAGCAAAAGAAAAGAAGTGGAAAAATAAAGGTGGCAGTCAGAGAAATCAAGGGTATAAATCAAACATGGACACAGTAAATAATAATTCTTAAATGTGTAAGATTGTTAAAAAACAAGCCTGAAGGCCTTGCGTCTTAATACGAGGAACATTCGTAATAAGGTGGTTGAATTAGCTGCACAAATAGAGGTAAACGGATATGATATGATTGGGATTACGGAAACAGGGTGATGAAGGCTGGGAACTGAACATCGAGGTGTATTCAATATTCAGGAAAGATAGGCAATAAGGAAAAGTAGGTGGGGTAGCATTGCTGGTTAAAGAGGGGATTAACACAATTGAAAGGAAGGATATTAGCTCTAATGATGTGGAATCTGTATGGGTAGAACTGAGAAATACCAAGGGGCGGAAAACGTTAGTGGGAGTTTTATACAGACCTCCAAACAGTATGCGGATGTTGGGGATGGCATTAAACGGGAAAGTAGTGACGTGTGCAATAAGGGCATAGCAGTAATCATGGGTGACTTTAATCTACATATAGATTGGGCTAACCAAATTAGTAATAATACTGTGGAGTAGGAATTCCTGGAGTGTATACGAGATGGTTTCCTGGACCAATAGGTCGAGGAACCAACTAGAGTTCAGACCATCTTAGACTGGGCATTATATAAGGAGAAAGGATTAATTAGCAATCAAGTTGCGCGAGGCCCCTTTGGTCGGAGCGATCATAATATGATATCATTCTTCATTAAGATGGAGAGTGAAGTAGGGTCCTGAATTTAAAAAAAGGAAACTACGATGGTCTGAGGTGCGAGTTGGGTAAGATTGATTGGGCAATGTTACTCAAAGGCTTGATGGTGGATAGGCAATGGCAAACATTCAAAGATTGCATGGATGAACTACAGAATTTGTTCAACCCTGTTTGGCATAAAAATAAATCAACCGTGGCTAACAAGGGAAATTAGGGATAGCATAATATCCAGGAGAGGACATAAAAATTGACCAGAAAAAGCAACATACCTGAGGAGTGGGTGCAGTTTAGGGTTCAGCAAAGGTGGACAAAGGGATTAATTAAGAGGGGGGAAATAGGGTATGAGAGTAAGCTTGCAAGCAACATAAAAACTGACTGTAAAAGCTTCTATAGATATGTGAAGAGAATAAGATTGGTGGAGTCAAGCGTAGGTCCCTTGCAGTCAGAATCAGGGGAATTTATAATGGTGAACAAAGAAATGGCAGGTCAATTAAATACATACTTTGGTTCTGCCTTCAAAAGGAGGACACAATTAACCTCCCAGAGAGGTCGGGGAACATAGCATTTAATGAGAGGGAGGAGCTGAATTAAATCAGTATTTGTAGAGAAAAGGTGTTAGGGAAATTGACGGGATTGCAGGCCGAAAAATCCTACGGGCCTGATAATATACATCCGAGGGCACTTAGGGGAGTGGCACTGGAAATAGTAGATGCATTGTTGGCCATCTTCCAAAATCTATAATACTCTGGAACAGTTCCCATGGATTGGAGGATAGCTATTTTAACCCCACTATTTAGCAAAGATGTTAGAGAGAAAACGGAGAATTATAGCCTGATAAGCCTGACATCAGTAGTGTGGAAAATGCTAGAGTCCATTATAAAACATTTAATCGCAGAGCAATTGGAAAACAGTGACAGGATTGGACACAGTCAACATGGATTTACAAAAGGTAAATCCTGCTTGACTAATCTACTGGAATATTTTGAGGATGTAACTGGTAAAATAGATAAGGGAGTACCAGTGGATGTGGTGCATTTGGACTTCCAGAAGGCTTTCGATAATGTCCCGCATAAGAGATTAGCGTGTAAATTTAAAGCACATGGGATTGGGGTTAAAGTACTGTCTTTGATAGAGAACTGGTGGGCAGATACCAAGCAAAGAGTTGGAATAAACAGATCTTTTTCCGAGTGGCAGACAGTGACTAGTGGGGTTCTGCAGGGTTCGGTGCTAGGACCCCAGCTATTCACAATATATATAAATGATCTAGACAAGGGAACTAGATGTTACATCTCCAGGCTTGCAGACGACACAAAGCTGGGTGGGCGTGTGTGCTGTGAGGAGGATGCAGAGAAAGTCAAGTACGAATTGAACTGGTTGGGTGATTGGGCAGATCCATGGCAAATTCTATAAAATGTGAATAATTGCGAGGTTATCCGCTTCAGTGGCAAAAACAGGAAGACAGATTAGCAATATATTGGGAAAAGGGGAAGTGCAACGAAACCTGTGTGTCCTTGTGCACCAGTCGCTGAAGGTAAGCATTTAGGTGCAGCAGGCGGTTAAGAAGCCAAATGGTATGCTGGCCTTCGTAGCGAGTGGATTTTAGTACAGGATCAAGGAATTCTTGCTGCAGTTGCGCAGGGCCTTGGTGAGACCACACCTTGAGTATTGTGTGCAATTTTGGTCGCCTTATCTGAGGAAGGAGAGAATGCAGCGAAGATTCACCAGACTGATACCTGGAATGGCAGGAATGACGTATGAGGGGAGATTGGCTCGATTAGGCTTATATTCGCCAGAGTTTAGAAGAATGAGAGGGGAGCTCATTGAAACTTATAAAATTCTAACAGGACTAGACAGACTAGATGTAGATAGGATGTTCCCGGTGGCGGGGGAGCCCTGAACCAGGGGTCACAGTCTAAGGATAAGGGGTAAGCCATTTAGGACTGAGATGAGGAGGGATTTCTTCACCCAGAGAGTGGTGAACCTGTGGAATTCTCTTCCACACAAGGCAGTTGCGGCCAATTCATTAAATTTATTCAAGAGGAGTTGGATATATTTCTTGAGGCTAAAGTGATCAAGGGGTATGGGGAAAAGGCAGGGACAGGGTACTGAATTTGGATCATCAGCCATGATCTCATTAAATGGCAGAGCAGGCTCGAGGGGCCGAATGGCCTAATCCTGCTCCTGCCTTCTATGTTTCTTTGTTTCCATGTAACTGCGTTGCAAGAAGCCCAGCTGGGAGTATTCTAGAATCAATGAATCCTAGAAAGTTACAACATGGAAGGAGGCCATTTCGGCCCATTATGTCTGCGCTGGCCAACAACGAGCTCTCCAGTCTAATCCCACTTCCCAGCTCTTGCTCCGTAGCCGTGCAGGTTAGAGCACCCCAAGTGCACATCCAGGTACATTTTAAATGTGCCAGGGTTCATACCTCTGCCACACTTTCATTTAGTGACTTCCAGACCCCCACAAACCTCTGTGTTAAGAGATTTCCCCTCAAATCCCCTCTAAACCGTCCCCCAATTACTTTAAATCTGTGCCCTCTGGTTTTCGACCTCTCTGCTAATGGAACTAGGTCCTTTCTATCTACTTTATCTATGCCCCTCATAATTTTATAGACCATAATAAAGTCTTCCCTCATCCTCCTCTGCTCCAAAAAAAATAGAGCCAGCCTATCCAGTCTTTCCTCATAGCTAAGATTTTCTACACCCGGCAACTTCCTTGTAAATCTCGTCTGTACCGTCTCCAGTGCAATCACATCTTTCCTGTAATGTGTTGACCAGAACTGCACGCAGTAGTCTAGCTGAGGCCTATCAATTATTTTATACAGTTGAAGCATAACCCCCCTGCTCTTGTATTCTTTGTCAAGGCTAATAAAGGCACGCTTTCCGTATGCCTTCTTAAACACCTTATCGACTTGGCCTACAACCTTCATGGATCTGTGGACATGTAATCTAAGGTCCCTTTGTTCATCTACACTACTCAGTGTCCTACCATTCGCTATTAATCTAGTAATGGTGAATCAACCAGAGCAGATAAGTGAAGGAAAATTAGGGAAACATCTGGGCAATAGCGACCATAATGTAATACGCTTTTAGATGATAATTGAGAAGGACATACGTATGACGAAAACCAGGTTCATTGATTGCAGAATAGCAGAACTTGACGAGCAGAGAATAGAACTTGGGAAAATGAAATGGGCAACAATATTGGCAATTAACGAAGTAGACAGACAATGGGAAACATTTAAAACAGTGTTCAACGGGGAGTAGGAACTATATATTCTGTGAAACGGAAAGAAAAAGCCAAACACTAATGAGACACCCTGGATGAAACAAGCCATAAGGGAACTATTGAGAATAAGGAAAGAAGCATTCATTAAGTTCATAGACAGCAGGGGAGTGCATGATAAGGGTGAATATGAAGAGATTAGGAGAGAATTTACAAAAAAATAGAAAAGCAAAGAGGAACTATGAACTTAAATTATCAAGAAGCATTCATTAAGTTCATAGACAGCAGGGGAGTGCACGATAAGGGTGAATATGAAGAGATTAGGAGAGAATTTACAAAAAATCGATAAGCAAAGAGAAACTATGAACTTAAATTATCAAGAATATAAACCAAAATAGTAAAATATTTTGCAGGCACATCAATAAAAAAGGAAGGCTCGGATGGGAATAGGGCTATAAAGCGATAGACAGGATGATACCACAGGTAATGATAGAGAGATGGCAGAAACACTAAATAGTTATTTTGCTTCAATATTTACCAGGGAGATAGATCATTACATTTGATGATGAGATTAGTAATGAGATAAGTGCATTTAAAATAAAAGAGGGGATATATAATAAATAAACTAATCAAATTCAAAGAGGATAAAATCCCTGATCTGGATGGATAATTGTTTAAAATAGTTATTTCATGTAATTTAGTTTATTTAAAAATGTGACTTTTTAAAAATGTATTTTAAGCTTTAGTGCTGTTTTGGGGCCGTATTAATCATAACTTTTGACAGGTCTTCCTGTCAATCTTATGAATGGAGCAGTCCCTGCTCCGATTGGATCCCCGTGGCCCACGTGATCCCAGGGGATGCTTCAAACTAACTACGCCCCTGGGATATGCAAGCACTGCGCGCCGGCAGCTGGAGTAGGTCCAGGATCAGAATTCCACGGGGGCCCACATCTCAACGGCCGACGCGCTAGGTAAGTGCAGGCTTACACCCGCGGGAAACCCCCGACCCGAATTTCTGGCCCAATGGATATTCTAACAAGGAGCAGGAATCCGAATGGGATTTCCCCCTCCCTAACACAGGGGCACAGAAGCGAATTGCACCGCTCCAAATGCTGACTGCTCCCGGGACACGACGGCTACCTGAGAGGTTCTGGTCCTTTGTGTCCCTGGTACCTCTGGCAATGCATTTGCCTGCTGGGCGAAAGGTAAATCTATCGGTTAATCTCTCCTTGATCAAACATCTGATACTTTGCTGTTGTATATATCCCCATTTGATTTCTTGATTCCACAATACATTCCTGCTTATTCTTACAATGAACCCTGTATTCAGCTCCACTGGTAATAGATTTAGATTGTGTTATTGAATGGAGCTAGTGAGTTGCAGATTTCACCCCGAATTCCATCAAACTGCTGCTTTTGCTCCGAGAATGATGAATAATTTCCCTGTATATTTCCCTTCCTCACAGTGAACTTAATGAATATTGTGATCCTGTCTCGGGGAAAGTGCGGTCTCTCCAAATGTGTCACTCGCTACCTGGTGGCCATGGCAACGGCGGATCTACTGGTCGTTATCCTCGTTCTGATATTGCGGCACATTCCGATTGTTTATTGGGTACAATTTAGTTTCTTGCGGTCCATCCCCGTGTGTAATATTCACGCCGTCATGCTTTATGCAGCGACAGACTCTTCTGTCTGGTTCACCGTCAATTTCACCTTTGATCGATTTGTGGCCATTTGTTGCCAGAAGCTGAAAACTAAATATTGCAGCGAGAAAACAGCGGTTGTGGCTCTGGGAACAGTGACTGTGCTGAGCTGTTTAAAGAACATCACCTGGTATTTTATGTTCACCGCTTATTATTGGCTTATGAACGTCCCTTGGTTCTGTGATGTAAAATTTGATGTTCAGGTGTCACTATTCTGGACATCAATCGAGCTCCTTCATTATATTCTCACCCCGTTTGTCCCATTTGTTGTGATTCTGCTGCTCAATGCTGTCACCGTCAGGCACATTTTAGTGGCCAGCAGAGCCCGCAGGAGACTCCGGGGTCCCAGCAGTGGAAAGAGTCCCAGAGACCCAGAGATGGAGAGCCGCAGGAAATCCATCATTTTACTGCTTGTTATCTCGGGCAATTTCATCCTGTTATGGGCAGTGTTTATGGTGTATTCTATATGGAACCGGATGCTGTATTTCGGGGATGTGTATGCAATTCCACCTTCTTATTTACGGGAAATGGGATTCATGCTGCAGCTGCAGAGTTGTTGCACAAACACGGGGATTTATGGCGTGACCCAGACTAAGTTCAGAGAGCAGATGAAGAATATGGTGAAATATCCCTTTACACTGACTGTAAAATTCATTAAAGAATTGGATGAATCATAGAATCATAACTGCACAGAGGGAGGCCATTTGGCTCATCGATTCCATGCCGGCTCTCTGTGGAGCAATCCAGTCAGTCCCATTCCCCCGCTCTATCCCCGTAGCCATGCAAGTTTATATCCCTCAAGTGACTATGCAGTCTCCCCTTGAAAACATTGGGATTCTCCGCTTCCAACATTTACGTTAACAGCGAGTTCTAGCTCCTCACCACTCGCTGCTTAATAACACTTTTCCTCACATCACCCCGTATCTCTTGCCCAAAACCATAAATCTGTGTTCCCTAGTCCTTGTATCATCAACTAGTGGGAACAGCCTTTCCCCGTCCAGCCTATCCAAAGCCGTCATATTCTTGTGCACCTCTATCAAATCACCCTCAGCATCCTTTGCTGTAATGAAAACAAATCCAGCTTCTCCAACCTGACCTTATAGCTAAGATCCCCGATCCCAGGAACCATTCTGGTAAATTTGCTATGCACCTTCTCATGGGCCTTCACATCCTTCCTAAAGTGAAGTGACCAGAATTGGACGCAATACTCCTGTTGTGGCCTAACCAGCGCTTTATAAAGGTTCAGCATAACTTCTCTACTTTTTACTCAATACCTCTATTTATGAAGCACAAGCTCCCAAATGCTTTGCTAACCACTCACTCAATATGTCCAACCACCTTCAGGGAGCTATGCACGCCAACTCTCAGGTCCATCTGTGCCTGCACACACTTCAATACTGTGGCATTAAGTGTTTATTGCCTCTCCTTGTTCCTTCTGCCAAAATGCATCACCTTACGCTTCTCAGTATTAAATTCCATCTGTCTCTTGTCTGCCCATTCTGCTTGACTTTCTATGCCATGTTGCAGTTGATTGCTATCATCCTCGTTTTGATGTCATCAGCAAATTTAGGAATTCTACTCTGTATTCCACTATCTAGGTCATTTATGTATATCAAAAAAGCAGTGGCCTCAGCACTGACCCTTGGGGAAAACCACTATCTACCATCCTCAGTCTCAAAAAAAGCCATTTACCACAATTCGCTGATTTCTGTCCTTAAGGTAAATCCTTACAAAGCTGTGTCTGACCCATTCAACCATGAACCTCAATTTTGTTAACCAGCATTCACATCCAAGCCACCCGCGGGGTATGTGATCAGCGAAATCACACGCGCACTCACACACTGTTTATGCTGGGCTCCCTTGGCCTGATATTGTGGTGAACCGCTCTCCCTGGGCCACCCGTGGGGACGGTGATCGGGGACATTCACACGCTCACACACACACTGTCTACGCTGGTCTCCCTGGGCCTTATATTGTGGCGAGCCGCTCTCCCCTGGGCCGTGGGGTCGGTGATCGGGGACATTCACATGCTCACTCACAAACTGTCTAAACTGGGCTCCCTGGGGCTGATATTGGGGTGAGTCGCTCTCCCCCGGGCCACCCGTGGGGCCGGTGATAGGGGACATTCACAGGCTCACACATGCACTGGCTACACTAGTCTCCCTGGGCCTTATATTGTGGTGAGCCGCTCTCCCACGGGCCGTGGGGTCGGTGATTGGGGGCATTCACATGCTCACTCACACACTGTCTACACTGGCCTCCATGGGACTGATATGGCGGCGAGCCATCTCCTGCAGTCTGCCCATCGGTCCGGTGATCGGGGGCATTCATGGACTCACTTTCACACTGTCTACACTGGGCTCCATGGGCCTGATATTGTGCTGAGCCACTCTCCCATGGGCCGCCCGGGGGCTGGGGATCAGGAACATTCAAACACTCCCTCATACACGTTCTACACTGGGAACCCTGTGCTTGATATTGTGGTGAGCCGCTCTCCCCAGGCCACGGCACCAGTGATTCAGGACTTAAACACATTCACCCACACACTGTCTACACTGGGCTCCCTGGGCCTGATATTGTGGTGAGCCGCTCTCCCATGGGCCGCCCACAGGGCCGGTGAACGTGGACATTAACACACTGTCTATACTGGGCCCCCTGGGTCTGGCACTGAGGTGTGCCACTCTCCCTCGGGCCATGGGGCCGGTGATCGGGGACATTTACACACCCAATCACACAGTCTCTACACTGGGCTACCTGAGCCTTATATTGTGCTGAGCCTCTCTGCCCCGGGCCGCCCGCCGGGCCGGTGTTCGGGGACATTCACATGCTCTCTCACAAACTGTCTACACTGGACTCCCTTTGAGGGACGCGGCCATCTGTCAAGCCCTTCTGGAAAGAACCAGTCCCCTAAACAAAAATGGCCGCCCCTTACGAGCCACCGGAAGCAGCGCAACTCCCGTGCGCATTAAGTTGGCAGCCGCCAAGCCCTAGACAAAGATGGTGGCGCCACTCACTGACCAAAGCAGCGGGACCCGCCATCCACCCCGCTGCAAGATGGTGGCACCGGCGCACCGCTGCAAGATGGCGGCACTGCACACCACAGAATGATGACTGCTCTGGGAACCCGCAGAAAGATGGCTGCTCCTGGACCGCTCATGAAATGGCGGCTCTATGGCCCTGCACAAGAATGTCGACTTTCACTCCAGGCCTTTTTTCTGGTGGCGAGAGCCGAGCAGCAGTAGGGCAGCATCAAATGGAGGCCTGGATACCGTGATGGTACTGCGAGGGGTTGCAGCCCGGCCTGGCCCGAGCGACAGGAGCTCGAGCAGCCTGGAGGATGCCTGGCATCATTTCAAAACTTTACAAATCTTTGAAACCCTTTATAAATCAAGATGACGATTAATAAAACATTAAGAGGCATTTTTAAACAATTATGAAAATTAATAAATATTTTTAAGTATTTATTCTTTGGATGTGAGTGAGGCTGACAAGGCCAGTATTTATTGCCCAGCATGATTGCCCTTGAGATGGTGGTGGTGAGCCACCTGAGACTAACGAGTGTCTTGCTGGGCCTTTTCAGAGGGCAGTGAAGAAGCAACCACATTGTCGAGAGTTACATTTCGGCCAGACCGGGTAAGGATGGCAGATTTCATTCTCTAAAGCACATCAGTGAACCAGATTGGCTTTTAAGACATTCCGGTACTTTCGTCATCACGATTACTGATACTAGCTCTTTATTCCAGATTTGTTGAATTAATTGAATTTAAATTCTCCAGCTGGTGGGATTTTGAAATTTGGATCATTCATCCGTTGTACTAGTCCAGCAACATAACCACTGTGCTAAATAACCATTCAAATATATCACTGTTCCTTCATCGACACTGGCTCAAACGCCTGAAATTCCTTCTGAAAGTGTATTGTTGGAGCACCTTCACAACACGGAACACAGCAGCTCAAGATGATGGCCCACCATTGTCTCATGGGTAAATACGGATGCGCAGGTAATACCAGCCTTGAGAGCTTCACCCATATCCCGAGAACAAAGAGATAGAAATAATAAAATAGGAATAACATCAATGATTCTGTAATTCATGGATTGAATCCAGGATCAGAGTGGGGCATCAAACTCCGTAAACAAATTGTCAACACAACTTGGTCCACTAATTCTATGGTTGTATAATTGATACCACTCACACTTTCCCAATTTGCCAATCCTTACAAAATATGGTTGATAATCTATCACATATTACCAAAATTGAAGCCAATGGGATAACAGTGGCAGTGACAACAGTGAGTGATGTGGGGAGTAACAGACCAGAGTGAGGCATATATCAGAGTGTTACAGTGAGGGGTGTGGAGTATATCAAAGTATTACAGTGGGGGGTGTGGGGTATATCAGAGTGTTACAGTGAGTGGTGTGTAGTATATCAGAGTGTTACACTGAGGGGTGTGAGGTATAGCAGAGTGTTACAGTGAGGGTTGTGGTGTATATCAGAGTCTTACAGTGAGGGGTGTGGAGTATATCAGTGTGTTACAGTGAAGGTTGTTGGTTATATCAGAGTGTTACAGTGAGGGGTGTGGAGTATATCAGAGTATTACAGTGATGGTTGTGGGGTATACCAGAGTGTTACAGTGAGTGGTGTGGATCATATCAGAGTGTTACAGTTGAGGGGTGTGAGTTATAGCAGACTGTAACAGTGAGGGTTGTGAGGTATATCTGAGTGTTAAATTGAGGGCTGTGGGGTATTTCAGAATGTTAAGTGAGGTGTGTTGTGTATATGGTTGTGTTGCAGTGAGAGGTTTGGTATTGGCAAGGGAGCATTAGAGTGAGGGGTATAGCAGAGTGTTACAGCGAGGCGTGTGGAATATATCAAAGTGTTACCGTGAAGGGTGTGGGGTATATCGGTGTGTTACAGTGAGGGAAGTGTGGTGTATAGCAGAGTGCTATAGAGAGGGGAGTGGGTTTACATCAGAGTGTTAAATGCAGGGGTGTGTGGTATATCAGACTGTTATTGTGACGAGTGTGGGTTATATAAAAGTGCTATAGAGAGGGGTGTGAGCTATATCAGGGTGTTACAGTTATGGATGTCGGGTATATCAGAGTGTTACAGTGAGGGTTGTGGGCTATAGCAATGCTTTACAGTGAGGGGTGTGGGTTATATCAGAGTGTTGCAGTGAGGGGTGTGGGGAACACCAGAGTGTTACACTGAGGGATGTGAAGTTTATCATCGTGTTAGTGTGAGGGGTGTGGGGAATATCAGAGTGATACACTGAGGGATCTGAGTTTTATCAGAGTGTTAGTGTGAGGGGTGTGGGGTATAACAGAGTGATACAGTGAGAGATGTGCTGCATATCAGCGTGTTACAGTGAGGTGTGTGAGGAATACGAAAGTGTTACACTGAGGGATGTGAGTTTTATCAGTGTGTTACAGTGAGGTGTGTGGGCAGTAAGAGTGTGTTACAAGGGCGTGGGGTATATCACGGCGTTGCAGTGAGATATGTGGGCTTTATCACAGTGTTACAGAGAGTGGCGTGGGTTATATCATTGTTTTAAGGGGGTACGGGATATATCAGAATGTTACAGTGAGGGATGTGGGCTGCAAGAGCGTGTTGCAAGGGTATGGGGTATATCAGCGTGCTACAGTGCGGTGTGTGGATTATATCAGAGTGTTAAACTGAGGAGTGTGGGTTTATCAGAGTGTTAGCGTGAGAGATATGGGGTATATCAGTATTACAGTGAACTATGTGGGTTTATCAGAAAGTTACAGTGAGGGTTGTCGGTATATCAGTGATACAGTGATGAGTGTGCGGTATATCAGTGTGTTACAGTCAGAGGTGTGCGGTATATCAGTGTGTTACGAGGTTGTGGTCTATCAGAGTGTTACAGTGTCGGGAGTGTTGTATATCAGAGAGTTACGTGTGTGTGGCGTATAGCAGAGTCTTACAGTAAAAATGTTGTGTATATCATAGTGTATCAGAGTGTTACACTGAGTTGTGATCTTTTAAATCGATGTGTTAGAGTGAGGGGCTTGGTCTAATATCAAAATGTTGCAGTGAGGGCTGTGGGGAACCTATGATTTTCACAGGGGTGTGTGGTATGTCAGAGTGCTACAATGAGGGCATTGGCGTATCTCAGATTGTTACATTGATGGGTTTGGGTTATATCAGATAGCGTTACAGTGAGGGGTGTGGGGTATATCAGAGTATTACATTGAGGAGTGTGGGGTATATCAATGTACTACAGTGAGATATGTTGTTTATATCATGGTATATCAGAGTGCTGCAGTGAGCTGTGATGTCTAAAATCAGAGTGATACAGTGAGGGGTTCGGGCTGTATCAGTGTGCTAAAGTGAGGGTTGTGGGATATATTAGAGTGTTTCATTGAGGGGTGTGGGACATATTAGAGTCTTACAGTGAGGGGAGTGAGGTTCATCAGTGCGTTACGGGGGTGTGGTATATCAGAGTGTTCCGGGGCTGTATGGCATATTAGAGTGCGACAGTGAGGCTATTGGCATAGTTCAGATTGCTACTTTGATTGGTGTGGGTTATATCAGAGTTTTACAGTGAGGGATGTGGTGTATATCAGTGTGTTACAGTGAGGACCGTGGGGTATATCACAGTGTTACAGTGAGTTAATTGGTGTATCTCGTTGTATTGCAGTGAGAGGTTTGGGATATGCAAGAGAGGATTATAGTGAGGGGTATATCAGAGTGTTACAACGAGGGGTGTGGAATATATCAGAGTGTTACCGTGAGAGTTGTGGTGTATATCAGTGTGTTACAGAGAGGGATGTGTGGGGTATATCAGAGTGCTATAGAGAGGGGAGTGGGTTTACACTGGAGTGTTAAAGTGAGTGGTGTAGGGTATATCATACTGTTACATTGACGGGTGTAGATTATATCAGAGGGCTACAAATAGAGGTGTGCACTATATCAGAATGTTCCATTTATGGATGTGGGGCATATCAGAGTGTTAAAGTTATGGATGTAGGGCATATCAGAGTGTTTCGGTGAAGGGTTTGGATTACATCTCTTTGTAGAGTGAGTGGTGTTAGGGATACCAGAGTGTTTGTCTGAGGGGTGTGTGGTATATCAGACTATTAAAATGAGGGGTATGGGGTATCCCAGAGCGTTACACTGAGGGGTGTGAGCGATATCAGAGTTTTAGTGTGAGGGGTGTGGGGTTTATCTGAGTGATACAGTGAGAGATGTGGTGTATATCAGCGTGTTACAGTGAGGTGTGTGGGCATTAAGAGAGTGTTACGAGGGTGTGGGGTATATCAGAGCATTGCAGTGAGATATGTGGGTTATATATCAGTGTTAGAGTGAGTGGTGTGGTGTATATCAGAATGTTACAGTGAGATGTGTGTTACGAGGGTATGTGGTATATCAGAGTGTTACAGTGAGGGGTGTGGGGTATATGGGAGTGTTACAGAGAGCGCTTTGGGCAGAAAGAGTGTGTTACGAGGGTGTGGGATATATCAGCGTGCTACAGTGAGGCGTGTCAGTTATATCAGACTGTTACACTGAGGGGTGTGGATTTATCAGAGTGCTAGTGTGAGGGGTGTAGGGTTATCAGAGTGATACAGTGAGAGATGTGGGTTATACCAGAGTGTTACAGTGATGGCAAGGGCTACATCAGAGAGTTACAGTGAGGTGTGTGGGCTATATCAGAGTGTTACAGTGAGGAGGTGAGGAGTGTGGGGTATATCAGAGTGTTACAGTGAGGAGTGTGGCATATATCAGAGTTTTACAGTGAGGAGTGTGGGGTATATCAGTGTTACAGTGAAGGCTGTGGGTTATATCAGCGTGTTACAGTGAGGGGTTTGGGCTATATCAGAATGTTACAGTCAGAGGTGTGCGGTATATCAATGTGTTACAGGGTTGTGGGCTATTTCAGTATGTTACAGTGTGGGCTGTGGTGTATATCAGAGAGTTACGTGTGTGCGGCGTATATTAGAGTATTACAGTGAGATATGTTGGTTATATCATTATGTATCAGAGTGTTACAATGAGGTGTGATGTTTTAAATCAGAGTTTTAAAGTGAGGCGTTTGGGCTATATTAAAGTGTCACACTGAGAGCTGTGGGGAATATTGAAATGTTTCATTGAGAGGGTAGATCTATTTGAGTGTTACAATGAGGTGAGTGGTGTGTATCAGACCGTTATGGTGGTTTGGGTATATCAGTATGTTACGTGTACGTCGTATATCAGAGTGTTACTGGTGTGTGTGATGTATCAGAATGTTACCGGTGGTGTGGTATATCAGAGTGCTACAGTGAGGGTATTGGCATATCTCAGATTGCTAAAGTGATGCGTATGGCCTATATCAGATAGCTTTACAGTGAATGCTGTGGGGTATATCAGAGGGTTACAGTGAGGGCTGTGGTGTATATCAGGTTATTACAGTGAGGGGTGTGGAATATATCAGAGAGTTACAGTGAGTGGTGTGGGTTATATCAGATATTGTTACAGTGAGGAATGTGGAGTATAGCAGAGTGTTACACTGAGGGCTGTGGGGTATTTCAGAGTGTTACAGTGAGGCGCGTGGGGTATAACAGAGTGTTACAGTGAGGGGTGTGGGATATATCAGAGTGTTACTGTGAGGGCTGCGGCGTATATCAGAGTGTTATAATGAGGGGTGTGGGCTATATCAGTGTGTTATGGTGACGGGTGTGGGCTATATCAGAGTGTTACTCTGAGGGGTGTGGATTACATCAGAGTGTTACACTGAGGTATGATGTTTTAAATCAGAGTGTTAGAGTGAGGGGTGTGCACTCTATCAGAGTGTTACAGTGATGGCTGTGGGGTATATCGTTACAGTGAGGGGTGTGGGCTATATCAGAGTGTTACAGTGAGGGGTGTGGATTTTACCAGTGTGTTACACTGAGGTGGGATATTTTAAATCAGTGTTTTAGTGTGAGGGCTGTGGGGTATATCAGCGTGTTACATTGAGAGATGTGGGCTATGTCTGAGTTAAATTGAGGGGTATGGGGTATATTGAGGTGTTACAGTGAGGCGTGTAGGTATATCAGAGTGTTACAGTGAGGGGTGTGGGATATATCAGAGTGTTACAGTGAGGGTGGGGTGTGTTTCAGAGTGTGCCACTCTACGAATAGCTGCTATTTAAAGATATTTAGTAGATGAGAATCATATATGTATAACTTTAAGTGTAGACATTGACAAAATAATATTATCCTTAGTTACTCCTGGTTCACTAGAAAGCTATAACTGCAGAAAGTTCAGAAGCAGTTTTGATTAAGTTTTGATAACAAACAGCCACAGGCTGCAAGTGAAGGTCAGATAATTAAATTGCTAAGAAAACATATCATAATGCCGTTAGAACTTAGAACTCGCTTAACAAAAATAATTGCAACAATAGTTAAAGAATAATTAGTATAAATTCCAATAAATGAGAGGTCATGGAAGATAATGTATTTATCTGGCAGATTAAAGTCAGATAGTCTTGATACATCAAGACTAGTGGAACACCACTGAAATGATCTGGGCCCTTGGTGTCGAGAAAGGCCTTGTACTGCATGAGGCATGAAATGAAAGAGATATGGTAAATTCCAATGGGTGAAAAGCTGTAAACAAGATTACACGACAGCAGAACAGCGTTCATGGAAATGTACTGGAAAAGGAGTGGCCAGTTTACTAGCCTTAACTGTAGAGTATGTGCCTTTAAGAGCCCCAGGTGTGCTGTAATGCCGGTAATTGCCACTCGGGCTACATAAGCCTGTATATTGTGTATATCCGTTAGAACCCCCCACAGACTTTGCTCAGTAAACACCTATGAACCAACTCCTGTCTTCAGTGTCTTTATCAACACACGGACACCACAGTGGCGATGAAGTGGAAACGGACTTACCTGCAATTCGGCAGCACCTCAAGGACATCGATTCCTCGGGCGTCCAGAAGACTCAAGAAAGTGAGAGAAGCTGTGGTTTCACCAGCTGGCCAAGCTGGTGGCAGGTACTGCGCTAATCCTTCCTGGACATGAGGCTGGGGCTCCAGCGGCTGGCTCTATAGCTGAGACAGGCAGCGAAATCGGAGGCAAGCAATAACGGACTGGGAGGGAGCACTCGGGAGACAGCCGGCGCGGCAAGCAGGTCAACGTTCAGACCTGGAGAGAAAGTCCGGCTGGAACGAGTCTCCAACTGTAAATTAAACAAAAAGAACGGAAACCGCGGGAAACAGCGTTGTCATCGGCAGCAGCGGCGGGAAAGCATGGGAAGCGCCATATCTTTGCTGCAGAATAGAAAGAAAAACGCGGGAAGCGCCGTATCTTTTCTGAAATGCCTAAGTCTGGCAATATTGATGCTTTTGATAGTGAAATAGAGGTTTGGATTACATACGTGGAAAGAGTAGAGGTATATTGCACTGCAAATGGAATAGAAGATAAAAAAAAGATTTAGTAGTGCTGAACCTAATGGGCGCAAAGTCATACCGGCTGTTACGAAATTTATTCACTCCAGCCAAACCAAAGGACAAGAATTTTAAAGAAATTGTTGATACCCTACAGGAACACTTAAACCCAACACCGCTGCTGATAGCGGAGCGATTCAAATTCTTCAAGAGAAATCAACACAAGAATGAAAGTAACGCTGATTACCTAACCGAATAAAGAAAGCTATCAAAGTACTGCCAATTCGGGGCAGGACTATCAGATTATCTTCGAGACAAATTCGTTTGTGGTCTCTTAAGTGAAGGAACACAAAAAAGGCTGCCTTCTGAAAAAGATTTAACATTGGACAAAGCTTTCATTATGGCTGTATCATACGAAGCAGCAGCAAGAGGAGCTGCAGAGATACACAAAATAGACAAGACTTCGGCACCCATGAAATGACACAGGGTTTCAAAAGATGTTATCGCTGCGGCAGATCCACCCATAACCAGAGGGACTGCTGGTTCAACGGCAAAGCTTGCAGGCAATGCGGAAAGATTGGACACATTGCACGGGTATGCCGATCTGGTAAAAAAAATCCACAAACAGAAAATAAAAATCAATAAAGGAAAGCACAGGAAGGTACAAATGATGACGGACAGTAGCTCCAAAGAACAGAAGAGCGATAGCGACTCCGAGAACAAGAGACTAAGCTGTCTCAAATTACATAATGTACTTGCCAAAGATGATTACCAAACCATTTGGGTTACACTCACGATAGCAGGGTCCCCAGTTAAAATGGAGCTAGATACAGGATCAGCTCTAACTGTAATAAATCGACGGGATTACGAGAGGCTATTTTCGCATATACCTCTAAAAGACACATCCATTATCTTAAAAACATATACGGGGCAGAAAGTATAGCCCAAAGGAAAAATAAGGGTGTCTGTTGTATACAACGGCAAAGAAATACAAAAGTTGTATTTATACATTCTACAAGATGGTGGTCCATCGTTGTTGGGATGTGAATGGATCAGAAAGATACGTTTAGACTGGCACTCCATTCAGGCACTGACGGTGACCAGTAAGAAAAAAAACAAGGATGACATCATACCTGAACGATTAAAAGACATCTTGGCTAACGCCAAAGAAGTGTTTCAAGAGCAACTACGAACCTTGAAAGGCATCACCGCCTCAATAAAAGTGGAAGATGCAGCAATTCCCAATTTTTTTAAGGCAAGATGCAATTCTTCCAGCAGTCGAGGCAGAGCTGGAGAATTTGGAACATGCAGGCGTATTATCCAAAATAGATTGGAGCGAGTGGGCAACACCCATCGTTCTAGTCATGAAAAAAGCATTGCATAATGATAAATCTGAGGAACAGAGAAAAATTCGCATCTGTGGAGAATTCAAGGTGACTGTAAACCCGGTCCTTCACACAGTACAGTATCCTCTTCCGAGGATGAAATATATTTTCGCCTCACTATCAGGAGGGAAACGCTTCACCAAAATTGACTTGGCACAGGCATATGTACAGATGGAAGTTGAGGAGGCCTCTAAAAAGTATCTCACGATAAACACACACAAAGGCCTGTACCAGTACAATTGACTGGCTTTTGGAGCAGCATCAGCTCCAGCTATCTGGCAAAGAGCTATGGAGCAAGTCATGCAAGGGATTCCGGGGACTCAATGCTACCTAGACGACATCCTTGTAACAGGAGAAAATGACAACGAGCACCTTGCCAATTTGGAGCAGGTGCTCACTAGGCTGAAAGAACGGGGCCTACGAGCAAATCGCCCCAAGTGCGAATTTTTCCAAAATCAGATATCATATTGTGGCAACATAATTAATAATGAAGGGTTGCATAAGTCACTTGAAAAAATTGAAGCGGTGATAAAAGCCCCAGCACCTGAAAATGTTTCACAATTAAGGTCGTTCCTGGGATTAATAAATTATTATCATAAATTTTTACCGAACTTATCAACTCTTCTACACCCTCTTAATGAACTTCTACAAACAGGAGTGATTTGGAAATGGAACGAAGACTGTAAACGTGCCTTCCATAAATGCAAAGACTTAATCACATCTGAAGGAGTTTTGGCTCATTACAACCCATCACTGCCAATCAGACTGGTGTGCGATGCATCCCCTTACGGCATAGGCGCAGTATTATCCCATAAATTCCCTGATGGCTCAGAACGGCCGATAGCTTTTGCGTCACGCTCATTAAACTCAGCTGAGCGTAACTATGCCCAAATCGATAGGGAAGCACTCAGCCTGGTATGGGGAGTGAAGAAATTCAACCATTACCTACACGGACAAAAATTTACCTTGTTCACTGACCATCAACCCCTCATCTCCATATTCAACCCTAAAAAGGGAGTTCCCATTATGACAGCGCAAAGGCTACAGAGGTGGCCCCTTTTTCTAGGGGCACACCAATACAACATAGAATACAAAGGATCAAAACAGCATGGGAATGCTGACGGTTTATCACGCCTACCTTTGCCAATGAAAGAAGAGGCACCTACAGTAGACCCAGTAGAGATGTTCCACTCTACCATAGTGGAATGTCTACCAGTAACAAATTCTGCCATTGAAAGGGAGACGAGAAATGACCCGACTCTCTCACGTGTCTACGAATTAAGAGTGAAGGGATGGCCGGCACATGGCGATCCACTGTTGCCAGCATTCTCGCAAAGAAGAGAACAGCTGTCAGTGTGCCGAGGAACCTTGATGTGTGGATCCAGAGTGGTGATTCCACCCAAACTCCAGGATAAAGTGCTAAAGGAGCTTCACGAGGGGCATCTGGATGGAGTGAAAATGAAGAACCTAGCTAGGGCGCTTGTATGGTGTCCAGGTATCGATGGAGACATCGAAGAAATGACCAAGAGTTGCCTAGGATGCCAGAAGGTCCAAAACGCTCCTCCACAAGCCCCTCTACA
Source organism: Somniosus microcephalus (assembly GCF_052327205.1). Taxonomy (NCBI): domain Eukaryota; kingdom Metazoa; phylum Chordata; class Chondrichthyes; order Squaliformes; family Somniosidae; genus Somniosus; species Somniosus microcephalus. The sequence goes on along the minus strand of NW_028225183.1, from coordinate 7,356,207 downwards.
TCATGGGAGTGGCCCTCATCTCCCTGGCAAAGGCTGCACATCGACTTTGCTGGTCCATTTATGGACTCAATGTTCTTAATCGCGGTTGATGCACACTCCAAGTGGCCGGAGGTAATAAAGATGTCCTCCACCACCACGGAATAAACCATCACAGTATGAAGGACCATATTTGCCAGGAATGGGCTGCCGGAACAGATCTGTTCTGATAATGCACCGCAATTTTTGTCCGAAGAATTCAGGAAGTTCTTAAAAAGCAATGGGGTTAAGCACTACACGTCTGCCCCATACCATCCCGCCACCAATGGACTGGCTGAAAGGTTTGTCCAGACCTTCAAGAAGGCCATAGATGCTTGGGTAATGAAGACATAAAACTTCAGCACAAGGTGGATAACTTCTTATTCGCATACAGGAATGCAACACATATGGTTACCAACCAAACTCCCGCCATGATGTTCTTCAATAGAAACCTAAGATGCCGGCTGGATTTGGTCAAGCCCAACATCAGAAGGGACGTGGAGAACCGACAGTTTCAAGGCATGAATGAAAGGCCAACTAGAACCTTCCAGATAGGTCAACAAATTTTGGCCCGGGACTGCCGTACCGAGAAATGGCAGCCTGGAACTATCTGTACATGACTAGAACCACTGAAGTATACCGTGGACATCGGAGAAAGCATAATAAGGCGCCATGCTGACCAAATCATAAAGTCATCCAAAAAGGGACAACCTACACCACAACTCTATATGTCTAACGATGAAGTAGAGATACCCATATCTACCTCCGATCCAGTGATACTGGAACCCGATGAACCCGACACTGGCATTCAAGCCGAATCAGCCTTGCAGAACCTACTACACCACCAGAAACTACTACACCCCCGAGGCGTTATCCGGACTGAGTCAGGAAGCCTCCTGAGAGACTGACTTATAATTAATTAACTACAACAATGTGTATATTATTTTTCTTATAACATGTAATTAATAATTACTTAAAATATGATGTACTGGTTCGCTAAAAGGGGAGGAATTGTAGTGTATGTGCCTTTAAGAGCCCCAGGTGTGCTGTAATGCCGGTAATTGCCACTCGGGCTATATAAGCCTGTATATTGTGTATATACATTAGAACCCCACTCCCCAGACTTTGCTTAGTTAACACCGATGAACCAACTCCTGTCTTCAGTGTCTTTATCAACACACGGACACTACATTAACCTGAGTGACAATGGTATTTTAACCATTAGAACCAATTAAAGAAGGTGATTTTGTTAAAAACCATATAGGGACACTGGCCAACCGAACTGTTGATAAGGAATGGGTAAAAACCTCGATATTCAAAGAACAGTTTCACACAGAGTTTTGCTGTAAAGATAAGGAACAGACCCGGGACGATGTTGCCTATGTCCGAAGGGCTCCAGAAACCAAGGGCTGCGAACAATTCGTGACTATCGCCGAATGTTAAGTATTGATTACGCTGTTAGCTTAATAAATCTGATCTATTGCTCAAACATACTGGCTGCTGCCTATTTCTGTCTTGTCCAAGAACTCTGAGAGGTCATACTGAAGACTCATAGGTGGCACCCCAGATGGGACGAGCCAAAGCGGCTAGTATTGTTTGATAGACCAGACCTCGAGTGCAGCCTCCTGATCAGCTGCTTCTCTTTGTGAGGGATAACCCTTCGTGGGGAGTGCCCGTGAATTGTGCGCCGATAGTTATAGATGTTAGAGATCTGTTAAGAAAACAACAAGATGACTAATAAAAGTTTTGTTAACATGTACAAGAATAAGTTAGAAAGAGGTGCCTGTGAGGAGCAAGTACAGGTAATATTGGCGGAGTGTTTATGCAAAGAAGACCGAGTTAACTTTGACGAAGTGATAAACTTTATTCAGGAACGTGTGGATCTAAAAAAGATTAAAAGTGATAAGGCGACTAGGATACTCGCCTATGCAGTATTTTACTGTGCTCATAGAGATGATGAGTACTCTAAGAAACAAAGTAAAGAGATAGAAGAGCTAAGAGCACAACACAATGAGTAAGAAGACAATCATAGGCAGGAGCTGGTGGACTTACGGAAGCAGCAAGAGCTGGAGCGGGAAGACCTATAAAGAAATCAGGTTCAGGAAGTGGGAGATTTGAAAAAGCGATTTACTGACTTTGAGAGCCAGACCTCTCAAGCTGCAGTTGTTCTGCAACAGAAGAGCATGTGTGCAGTCCAGGCAGTCAGCGCCATGCGTGTACTAGAAGAAACCAAACAGGCGTTACAATCTTGTGAGATAGAGAGGGAGAATCTTAAACATGATCTACAAGATGGCAGAGGCACATTTAGGGAAGCTCACAAGCGTCGTTATGGAGAGATGGATCACACTCAGTGTAGGTTGAAGATATACGAACTAGAGGTAAAGCTGGGAAAACGGGAGGCTGTTGTGGCTGCTGTTACTGCCAGGTCGTATGCTTCAGCTGTGGGAGCAGCAGGAGGAGGAGAAATGATAGACCGGGATGCACTCGAATGCAAGGCATATCAGCACGGCCGACATGATGGTTCGGGAGACCCCGGGTTGTCCTCCATCCATGAGGAGAGGCAGTCGGTCCCTGGGAATGTCATAGTTAGAACCCAGGCCTATAATGACAAGGGGGTGGAAACTGCCTCCGAGAAGCGCTCCGTTCCCCTCAATGCTGTCGAAGTACAAGCTTGTGTTCATGAGTTAGGCCCCATAACAAGATACGAGTGCCCCATCGATGTTAAAGTTCGATGGACTGCTTAGAGGCGGGGACACAGCGAATTAGAGGACGCCGATTTGAAATGCATCCTCCTCGCTTCCACCAACCCCAAGATACGGCAAAATCTTCCGTTCCTGGTTTTTAATATTGGCACTACCTCGACAGTAGTCATGGATCCACTCAGGAACAGTTAGGCATTAACAGCAAGGATATGGCTAAGCAATGTTATCAAACAACACAGAGATCAGGAGAATCACCCACTGTATAGAGTGATTGGCTCTACACGGTATATGGGGAACCCAAAAGGTTGCTCCTGACTCCGATGAAGAAGGGAAGGACCAGGTACCGTTCAATTAACAATTCTTGAATGGCTTACAAAGCTCATTGAGGCACGCTCTAGCACACACGCTCTCACCTGTGACTGAGTGGCCTGAACTACTCCAGACCACCAATCGGGCATGGACTTTTGCAAGGGAGGAGTGTAAACAAAAAGAAACTGTTAGTGTAGTATAAAAAACTCAAAGTGGAAGATAAACCTGTTAGTGTGGTAGAAGAGCCAGTTATGCCCACTGCACCCCCCTACACACGTCGAAGAAGGAAATTGTTACAATTGTGGGAGACCTGGGCACTATTCTAATTTTTTTAAGAAACCCCGAAGTCAGGGCCAACGGTACCCTCTCTTACAAGGAACTCTACCCCCACCACCACCAATAACATCCGCTGATCCCCTGGAGACCAAGGTAGATAAATTGCCCGGAGAAATGAGTAAAGCAACAGCCATTCTGAACACCCACCTAGTTACAAGAGCTAATCGGGTGGCGGCCATCTCGGATCCGGCTGGAGAACAGCCACAGTGATCCCAGGCATTGGCCCAATGAAGGGCATCGGCCCCCTCTTTGTCTGAAGTGGGGTTCCGATGTGATGTTTAACCGGAGACCACAAATGTTGGTTGTTCTACGGGGGGCCGACAACAAATCATGCTTATTGACACCGATTCATCCGTTACCATCATGCATTCCCCACACCCTGAACGCCATGCTGCGGGGGGCAAGGGCTGCTTGACGTTACAAGGCTTTGATGGGAGGTCAACCTCTGCTTTTAAGGGAGAAATGATAACTATGTGTAAAAAACGGGATTGATTTGAATGTTGATGAATCTGTCTTGATGACACCTCCTGATGGAAGGGGCATATTGGGAAGTAATGTTTTGGAAACTTAGGGGGCAATTATTGATTGCAACCAGAGGTGTATTTTGATCGGGACAGGAGGTAGTGAATTGATCGAAATATCGGATGCCCACTCCGTATTTGCGATTAAGTGGACTTGCTTGCACGAGGCACTAGATCACACAGGTGAGCGAGTCAAAGTATTAATTCAAAAGCACTCACCCACATTCTCCACTAGTAAGCATGACTGCTGTCGAATGGAGTGTGAGGAGACGATTAATGGCCCGCCCCACTCCTTTGTTAAACAATAACCAATTCCCAAAGAAAGTCATCCCTATATTATAGACGTCATTGACTCCCTCTTATCACAGGGCATTCTGAGAACAGGCACTTTCGCGACTAATCCAGCAGCTTGGCCAGTTCGGAACCCAGATGATAGCTGGCGGCTCACTATTGATTACCAAAGTCTTAACACGGTTAAGCCCAAGAGCACCCCTATCGTTAAGGATGCGTCGACCTTATTATCAGAACTCCCAAAAGACCCTAACTAGTACTCCACTCTAGACATTGCGAATGGCTTTTGGAGTATTCCTGTCAGAACAGAGGATCAATATAAATGTGCTTTCATCTTGGAGGACCAGAGTTACACGTGGACGTGCCTACACCTAGGCTTGCACAACGCCCCGACCATTTTGCATACCAGAATGGTACGGATCCTGAAAGCTTTTTCTAAGCCGCAGTGTCTGCTTCAGTATGTCGACGACTTGCTACTGGCTACTAGTACAATCGAGGAATACCTTGAACTGTTAGATGAATTTTAACACCGTTAAGCAGTGCAGGCTTGAAAACTAACGCTCGAAAAGCTCAGCTTGTTCAGGAACAGGTCCCCTATTTGGGAGTGACATTCTCACCACAGGGTCTAATTACTGACGAGCACAAGATAGAGGTCATTCAACGACTCCTGCTTCATGTATCCAGGACAGCGCTCCAATCGTTTTTGGGACTAGTGGGATACCAGCGTAGTTTTATTCCTGGATTTGCAGAACTTGCAAAGCCCCTCTATGAACTGCTAAAAGGAAAATAGGATCAAATTTCCTCCATGTGGGTGTCAGATCACACCTCTGCAGTTAAGAAAGTAAAACAAGGTGTTATGCAGGCTACCTGGTTGATATCAGCCGACCCGAAATAGCCTTTCCATCTCGAGTTCGCATCCTTCGACCATAGTCTGACTGCGGTGATAAGTCAAGAATGACTGGACAGGTTACAACCGCTCTATATGCCTCAGGGCTTTTGCACGGGGCGAACGGACTTAGCCAGCGTGTGAGCGCCACCTACTGGCGACGCTCTGGGCCAGTCAACACTTTACCTACAATTTGGGCTTACAGAGGACCATCTTGCATTCCCCTCACACCGCACTGAACCTCCTTATCAAACCAGGCAATTCTTTGATCTCATCCCAACGCATCAGTAAATGAACTTCAGAACTATTACAAGGTGATATTGATATAACATCCAAATTGACTACTCTTTTACTACTGATGCTTGCGTACGAGGGACAGCCTCACAAGTGTCCACTGCCTTTAATAGACTTTGAGTACGATCCTGTTTTGCAATCACCAATAGAAGGAGCCTCTGAAGTATACGTTGATGGCTCCTCCTACCACATAGAACTCACCTCATACCGGATGTGCTGTGGTCCTACCTGAGAAGACTCTCAAGTTTAAAAGTAACAAACACTGAAGCCAATATGAAGAGATTTTGGTCCTTCTCATCGCCGATCAAGAAAGTTCTGGCTACCCGACAAACATTTGGTCTGACAGTGCCTATGCCATCAATGCAATGCTGTCCCTTCCCCTCTACCAAAAGAATTCCTACTTCTCGTCAGATGGTAAACCCCTAACCCATGGGCCATGATTAACTCTCATATTGCAGGCCCTAAAGTCACGACAAATGCCTTGTCACATTGGTAAGCTTAATGCCCACAAGAGAGTCGAGTCCACTCGCACCCTGGGAAGTAATGCGGCAGATGTAGCTGCTAATGAAGCAGCCCTGACCGGTGATCCCCTCCCTCTAAACTTGAGGAGGTAATCGCAGTTGCTGCATTTAGCAAAGCTCTCGATTTGGCTTCCCTTCAAACAGAGTATAGCCCCTATCAGATGGTCATCAATTGGCATGACCAAGGTAAACCCTTACTGGCACACACCGCATCGGCCCCCAAGATCCTTCTTATGACAAAGGGTTCGCAACCATTATTATGTATCAAAATGCCCCAGATAACTACCCGGTTGTCTGCATTCCCCCACACCTGGCAGAAGAACTCTTGTTCCTAATCCACTCCCACCCTGTAGGAGGTCATTACTCGGCAGAAGTCACTTTCACAATGATTGCCACCACAGCCTGGTGACCTAATATGAAGGAAACTATAACGATATATGTTACCCGATGCATACCTTGTTTGCAGCAGAACCGCTCCCATTGTTCCAACTGTACCCTCCTTCGAAGTCAACCAGGCCCTGATGGGCCCTGGACTCATGTTAAAATTGATTTTGTTGGTCCCCTCCCACCATCGCAGGGCAATTTTGAATATGCCCTCGTTGTTATCGATCAGTTCACTAAATGGATTGAGACCTTCCCCTCCTATTCCAACACTGCGCTTACCAAGGACAGATTGTTATTGAGAGAGGAAATTCTGTAGGTGGGGACTGCCACTTCAAGTTGACAGTGATCAGGACACGCACTTCACTGGTAAAGTCTTTTCCAAATTACAGGAAATTATGGGAATTTAACATAAGCTACATATAGCTCACCATCCCCAATCATCCGGGATAGTGGAAAGAGGGAATGGCACACTGAAATCCATGTTGGGAAAATTGTGTACAGAACACCCCACTCAATTGGTCAATATGTTGCCCATGTATTTAATGGCAATTCTGTCCAAGCCACATAGGACCACGGGGATATCACCTTACCAGGCATTGGCTGGGAGGTTGATGATGACTCCACGTCATTCAACTTTGACGGGCACTACCCCACACATGCAACAACCATGTAACCACTCGTAGTTGGAGCGCAGAGTAGACCATGGGCCAGAAATTCGGGCCCCACGGGTGAGTACGTGCTGGGTCTCTCCGGCAAGGCCAACGGAAGTGCTGGTGTTATGCATGCACTGCGTATGTGCTGGAAACCGGAACTTCCGTTCCCTTGAAGGAAGGGGTTCGGAGGTCAATTGCGTGCGCCGGATTGGCAGCGTGTAGACCTGCAACTTCAGATTTTTTTACAGCTTTCTCCACGCGGGTATGTCCCTAGCAGCTGTGCATGGAAAAAGCAGGCACCCACGGGAAGCCTCCGACCCGAATTGCTGGCCCCATATTAATGAAGTTAACTTACGCATGGCAAAAAGAATTTAAGGAAATCTAAAAACCGAATCAAAATCTATTTGACCAGAAGATTTGACCTTTTGAATGTCAGATATGTGATAAAGACATGGTATTAAATTATGGGAAAAAGGAAAATGCGTTTGACGCCAAATGGAAGGCATCCTTCTCAATAGTGGATACATTGAATCTAGCCATGTATCTGAATGAGTAACGTAAAGGGAGAGTGGAAAAGAGAAAAGTAATTAAATGGTATCATATCAATCAGTTAAAGACTGTGAACGAATAAATACTGCACTGTTATGTCCTCCAGGTGGCCAAAATGGCAGGACTCAGACACATAGTGGGACTTCTGATGCTCGTTGGTATCTACCAGACTTTGAATTTTATCATCATCCGGAAAGGAGTCAAGATGCCAACCGACGATACGTCATCACTGGAATGAGGAGCGGCTTCAGGAGATGAATTCGATATGAATGTGTACTGTGAATATTGTGAACCCGATAATACGACCAATGGGATCACCTGTTTATGGGCCAGGGAGGGCGAAGGGTTTAAATTAGCGTGTCTATGTATTAAAGAAAATAATCAAGTAACCCCAAAGTTTCAATTAGGAAAAGGATAGTTTGTAAATCTAGGGTGCAGATTCGACGAAGCGGTTGAGATTACACCAGATAGTGTGTGGATCCCATACCTGGGACAGAGTTTGAATACACTGAATTGGACCAAAATAGATAAAACACATAGAGGAATGATAGAATGTTTTAATGTGGAGTACAAAGAGAGACCCAGGCAAGGAGAAGTACTACAGATGGAAATCAGGGGAAGAACAGAGGAGATAAGGTTACAAAGGAAATGCGACAAGCATAAAAATAGCAAATAACAAATGGACCATCAAACGGATTGAATGTCACCCGTACCTACAAACAATAGTATAGTGATGTTCGGTACGAAGTTATCCCGGTAATCTTCAATTTTACAGGTATTCCCTTTCTCGGAAATGTATGCCCTACAGGACACCACAGATAAAATGACCACTTGTTGAGGAAAATGGTTAAGGATATTTTAGATAAGAAGAATGCCCCAGACAGATGGGGTTCGTGGGATGTCGAACGGGCTTACGTAATGGTCAACATTTCAGGTCATAATATTAGCCACTTGAGAACAAAGAGAGGCCTGGGAGAATGGCTAGGGATAGGACCCACCGCAGGAACCGTTGCCTTGAACAGGGTAGATATAGAAAATATGTGGGAACATGACGAGGTAATGAGGAGACAGTTGAAAGGCCTTCTATCTAACATGAATACTGGAATTGGAGAATATGCTGATAACCACACAAGACAAAACAGAAATATACAGGCAAATGCAGGTTCATTTTAACAATGCGACAAGAGGGATTCGTAAAGCAGAACAAGACATCTCAAGGACTAGGATATGTTAAATTTATGGGAGTTACATGATGGACCAAGTGATGGCAGTGTTAAGTGAAATAGAACATAACCGAGTTCCCTCATTTGTCAATGATTCCGTGATTGGAAAGTGGCTCCATTATATAAGGACTACAATGTACAGGAGGCAAGAACACAGGGATTAATATATTTAGTGAGAGGAAATGGGGATTATGACAGTCAGCCAATCGTTCCTGTCTTACTGTAGCTGCAGCAGGTACATAATATGAGACCTTGGGAAGTAGTTAAGGTAGAATCGATAGGGATGCTAGAAGGAAGGTTCCATAAGTCTTTTGTATCACCCACCCCCCCCCATCACTCTGATTAAATGAAATAACACCGGGGACAGTCCTCATATGGGGTGTTGCACCGATATAGTGGGGTTAACATGTGCAGTTGCGATGTCAGGACACCAAGTCTGTGGTTTCACACTAGACTCAGACTCACCCCTCTGGAGTATGAATGTGCAGAGGTGGGGATTAGACCGAAAGAATTACGTTTATCTACAAATGGGTACCTATTGCCTCACCAATCGTGCTAGGTATTACCAGCATGGGCAGGATGACAGTCCAATAGATTATCCTACCTATTGCTTTAAACCCACACAAACGGTCCGAATAGGCATTCAAGCCCTCGTACCTGTAATCATTCATAATATTACCTATCTAAGAGTGAATTTTTCAATGCAATCAGAAGCCCTGAGAGCAGTGGTTAACTTCGGATATCCAATTCCAAACCTATCCTTAAATCTTAAAGCCGTTATAGAGAGAACTTCGATTTCACAAATACACTTAGTTCAGATGCAACAAAGCAATGACAGAACCCAGAAAGAGATTATGACCCGTGGGAGTTGCAGTTGGTGGGAAACCACGTATAACGTGGCACAACGCCCACCGTACAGAATTATTTCAATGGCAATCATAGAAATATAGAAGATAGGAGCAGGAATAGACCATTCGCCCCTCGAGCCTGCTCCACCAATTAATGAGATGATGTCTAATCATTCAAATTCAGTACCCTGTCCCTGCTTTCTCCACATATCCCTTGATCCCTTTACCCTCAAGAAATATATCCAACTCCTTCTTGAATATATTTAATGAATTGGCCTCAACTGCCTTCTGTGGTGTAGAATTCCACAGGTTCACCATTCTCTGGTTGAAGTAATTCATCGTCATCTCTGTCCTAAATTGCTTACCCCTTATCCTTAGACTGTGACACTTGGCTCTGGACTCCCCACCATCGGGAAAATCCTTCCTGCACCTAGTCTGTCTAGTCCTGTTAGAATTTTATAAGTTGCAATGAGATCCCCTCTCATTCTTCTAAACTCTAGCGAAAATAAACCTAATCGACCAAATCTCTCCTCATATGTCATTCCTGCCATCCCAGGTATCAGTCTGGTGAATCTTCGCTGCACTCTCTCCATGTCAAGAACATTCTTCCTCAGATAAGGCGACCTAAACTGCACACAATATTCAAGGTGTGGTCTCACCAAGGCCCTGTACAACTGCAGCAAGACATCCTTGTTCCTGTACTCAAATCCTCTCGCTATGAATGCCCACATACCGTTTGCCTTCTTAACCGCCTGTTGCACCTGCATGCTTAACTTCAGCGACTGGTGCACAAGGACACCCAGGTCTCATTGCACTTCCACTCCTCCCAATCTATTGCCGTTCAGATAATAATCTGTCTTCCTGTTTTTGCCTCCGAAGTAGATAGCCTCACATTTATCCACAATAAACCGCTGTTGCCATGCATCTGCCCAATCACCTAACCTGTCCATATCGCACTGGAGTTTCTCTGCATCCTCCTCATAACACACACGCCCACCCACCTTTGTGTCTTCTGCAAATTTGGAGATATTACATCTAGTTCCCTTGTCTAGATCATTTATATATATTGTGAAAGCCAGCACCGATCCTTTTGCTACCCCACTAGTCACAGCCTGCCACTCAGAAAAAGACCCGTTAATGCAACTCTTTGCTTCGTGTCTGCCACCCAGGTCTCTACACAGGACAGTACCATACCCCCAATCCCATGTGCCTTAAATTAACAGGCTAATCTCTTATGTGGGACCTTATCAAAAGCCTTCTGAAAGTCAAAATACACCACATCCACTGGTTCTCCCTTATGTTTCTACAAGTTATATTCTCAAAACATGCCAGTGGATTAGTCAAGCATGATTTAGCTTTTGTAAATCCATGTTGACTTAGTCCGATCCGGTCACTGTTTTCCAAGTGCTCTGCTATTACATCTTTTATAATGGACCCTAGCTTTTTCCCCACTGCCGATGTCAGGCTGACTGGTCTGTAATTCACCGCTTATTCTCTACCACACTTTTTAAATAGTGGGTTTACATTAGCTATCATTCAATCCATTGGAACTTTTCCAGAGTCTATAGAATTTTTGAAGATGACTCGTAATGCATCTACTATTTCTGGGGCCACTTCCTTAAGTACCCTAGGATATAGATTATCTGGCCCTGAGGACTTAACGACATTCAATCCCATCAATATCCCTAAGACCATTTCCCTATGAATACTGATTTCATTCGATTCCTCACTCTCATTAGACCCTATGTTCCCCGACATCTCTGGGAGGTTATTTGTGTCCTCCTTTGTGAAGACAGAACTAAAAGATGTATTTAATTGATCAGCCATTTATTTGTTCCCCATTACAAATTCCTCTGATTATGACTGCAAGAGACCCACGCTTGACTTCACCAAACATGTTCTCTTCACATATCTTTAGACAATTTTACAGTCAGTTTTTATGTTCCCTGCAGGCTTACTCTCATAATGTATATCCCCCTCTTAATTAATCCCTTTGTCCTACTTTGCTCAATCCTAAATTGCTCCCAATCCTCAGGTCTGCTGCTTTTTCTGGCCAAATGATATGTCCTCACCTCGGATCTTATGCTATGCCTAATTCCCCTTGTTAGCCGTGGTTGAGTCCCCTTTTTTGTTTTATTTTTATTCCAAACAGGGATGAACAAATTCTGTATTTCATCCATGCGATCGTTAAATGTTTGCCATTGCCTATCCACCGTCAACCCTTTAAGTAATGTTCCTCAATCCATGCTAGACAACTCGTGCCTCATACCATCGTAGTTTCCTCTATTGAAATTGAGGACACTAGTCTCTGAGTCAACTACTTCACTATCAGTTTTAATGAAGAATTCCATGATATTATGATCGCTCCTCCCCAAGCGGCCTCACACAACAAGATTGCTAATTAATCCTTTCTCAATACATAATACCCAGTCTAAGATGGCCTGATCTCTTGTTGGTTCCTCGACATATTGGTCCAGGAAACCATCCCGTATACTCTCTACGAATTCCTCCTCCACAGTATTATTACAAATTTGGTTAGCCAAATCTATATGTAATTTAATGTCACCCATTATAACTGCTGTGCCCTTATTGCACGCGTCTCTAATTTCCCATTTAATGCTCTCCCCAACCTCAGCATTACTGTTTACGGCTCTGTATACAATTCCCACGAACGATTTCTGCCCCTTGGTATTTCTCAGCTCTGCCCATACAGATTCCACATCATCAGAGTTAATATCCTTCCTTGCTATTGTGTTAATCTCCTCTTTAACCAGCAATATCACCCCACCTCCATTTCCTTTTTTCCTGTCCTTCCTGAACATTGCATACCCCTGGATTTTGAATTCCCATTCTTGGTCACACTGGAACCATGTCTCTGCAATCCAAATTATATCATATCCGTTTAAATCGATTTGTGCAGCTAATTCATCCACCTTATTACGAATGCTCCTCGCATTAAGACACAAATCCTTCAGGCTTCATTTTTGAAAACTTGTTGTCCTTTTAGAATTCTTATTTACTATGGCCCTGTTTGATTTACACCCTTGATTTCTCTGCCTTCTACTTTTGCTTTTCTCCTTCCTCTCTTTTGTTTCTAGCCTTGCTTCCCTTTACTCTGTCTCCATGCATAGGTTCCTATCCTACCCAACCAAATGATATTAACGTTTACTGTAATGATTATGATATGTTATCTGCATAGGCTAATCGGTAGGGTTTCTAGGCGTTCTATAACAATGCATAATTTAGAATACAGCAATGCTTGGTAGAAACTAGATTGATTTAGTCGAGGAATCAACGTTTAAAATATCTCATCCTCGAGGTGGGGATTTGTAAGATATTTAGTAGATGAGAATCATATATGTATAACTTTATTGTAGCCATTGACCAAATAATATTACACATAATTACTCCTGGGTAACTAGAACGCTAAGAGTTGTTCAAAATGTAGCTGCAGACAGTTCAAAACCAGTTTTGAGTAACTTTTGATTACAAACTGCCACAATTCAATTCAATTCAATTTTATTTGTCATATATGCAGCAGACGTGTGTACTGCACAATGAAATGTTGATTTTTACGAGTTCTCCCAACATTGGAATAAATATGGCATAACAATGATAAAAATACTAAGAGAAATACTAATAGAAAGACAGTAATAATAAATAAACCAACAGTAATAATTAATAATAAATTAATCGTTCATGAGTCTTATGGCCTGGGGGTAGAAGCTGTTTCGAAACCTATTGGTACGAGACTGTATGCTTCGGTATCTCTTACCAGACGGGAGCAGGGCGAAGAGGTTGTGGCTGGGGTGACTCACGTCTTTAATGATTCTCAGGGCCTTCCCCCGGCACCTCTCGGGGTAGATATCCTGCACAGCAGGTAGTTTAATTCCTATCGTGTTTTGTGCAGCTTTCACTATCTTCTGTAGAGCTTTGCAGTCTGTTGCGGTGCAGTTGCCATACCAGGTAGTGATGCAGCCGGACAGGATACTCTCGATGGTGCATGGGTAGATGTTGGTGAGAATCTGGGGGGCCATTCCAAATTTCTTCAGTCTCCTGAGGAACAACAGGCGTTGTCATGCCTTCTTGGTTACAACGTCGATGTGATTGGACCACGTTAAGTCCTCCGTAATGAATACACCCAGGAATTTGAAGCTGCTGACCCTCTCCACCTCAGCCCCTTCGATGTAGATTGGGGTGTGTCCCTCCTCCTGCCGCTTCCTGTAATCTGCAAGTGAATGTCAAATAATTAAATTGCTAAGAAATACATATTATAATGCTGTTGGAACTGAGAATTTGCTTAACAAAAATAATTGCTACAACCTGTAAAGAATAATTAGTATAAATTCCAATAAATGAGAGAGATCATTGAAGTTAAGGTATTTATCTGGTGGATTAAAGTAAGATAATCTGGATATATCAAGACAAGTGAAACAGCGTTGAAATGATCTGGGCCCTTGGCATAAAGGCCATGTACTGGTTGCGGCATAAAAGGAAAGTTATATGGTAAATTCCAATGGGGTGAAAAGCTTTAAACAAGGTAAAACGACAGCAGAACAGGGTTATTGGAAATGTACTGGAAACGGATTGGCCAGGTTATTAACCTTAATCTGAGTGACAATGGTATTTTGACGATTAGAACCAATTAAAAAAGGTGATTTTGTTATAGACCATATATGGACACTGGCCAAACGAACTGTTGATAAGGAATGGGTAAAAACCTCGATATTCAAAGAACAGTTTCACGCAGAGTTTTGCTCCGAAGATAAGGAACAGGCCTGCGACGACGATGCCTGTGTCCGAAGTGCTCCAGAAAGCAAGGGCTGCGAGCTATTTGTTACTATCACCTAATGGCAGCACGGTGGCATAGTGGTTAGCACTGTTACCTCACAGCGCCAGGGACCCTGGTTCAAATCCCGTCTCGGGTGACTGTCTGTGTGGAGTTTGCACATTCTCCCCGTGTTGGCGTGGGTTTCCTCTGGGTGCTCCGGTTTCCTCACACAATCCAAAGATGTGCGGGTTAGGTTGATTGGCTATGATAAATTGACCCTTAGTGTTAGGGGGATTGTATACGTGGGGATAGGGTGGGATATGTGTTGGTGTAGCGGTTACGGGGATCGGGTGGGATATGTGTTGGTGTAGGCTCGATGGGCCGAAATGGCCTCTATCTGCACTGTGGGGATTCTGTGAATGTTAAGCTTTGATTACGCTGTAAGCTTAATAAATCTAATCTATTCTACAAACATGCTGCTGCCTATCTGTGTCTTGTCCAAGAACTCTGAGTGGGCACTTTACTAACTCACATCCCTTTACTTTCAAGTTTTGTATCAGCTGCTAATTTTGAAATTGTGTCCTGTACCCCCACATCCAGTTCATTAATATATATAATGAAAAGCAGTGGTTCTAGAACAGATCCCTGGGGTACACCGCTGTATACCTTCCTCCAGTCCAAAAACAACTGTTCACCCTTACTCTCTGTTTACTGTCACTTGGCAAATTTCGTATCTATGCTGCCATTGTCCTCTTTATTAGATGGGCTTCGACTTTGCTGGCAAGCCTTTGTTCAACGCCGTTTGGAAATACATGTACACTACATCAAACGCATAACCTTCATCAAACCTCTCTGTTAATATCTCATAAAACTCTATCAAGCTGGCTAAACACGATTTGCATTTAACAAGTCCATGGTTAATTTTTTTAATTAATCAAAACCTATCCAAGTGACTGTTAATTTTGTCCCTGATTACTGTTTATCAAAGCTTACCCACAGCCGAATTCAAACTGACTGGACTGCAGTTGCTGGGTTTACCTTTTCACAGTTCATTATTCCATCATATGTAATGCCTTACTCCCAAACCCATTTAAATTTCTGATGACTGTTACTTAACCAAACTTGGAATAACAGTCAATTATAAACAAGCAGTTCTGTTTACCGTTCTGAGTCTTTTGAAATGGGCCGAATCAATCAAAGTGCAAATTTCTTCACTGGCGATGGATGCTGGGACTCGGCTGGAGAGCTTTTTAACGCCAGGATCGTCCTTGTCACAGGTGAGGCTTCCATTAATTATATCATTCACAGTCTGATCAATACTGGGCCACTGTAACTGCTGCACCTGCCATTCAACCAGGCTTACACCCTTCCGGTGCCTACTAGGTGTGTGGCCGACCGGACACCTCATGAGAAGTGAATCTGGGACATACCACTTACGCAGATCAAATAACGCATCAACTTGTAGTGCAAATTGTCCCTTCTTTGAAATTCATCTTTGGGCCATGAGGCTTCAATTTTGAACTGATTTAATTCAAGAGCCCTCACCCTGCAACACTGAATGAGCCAAAGGGGGAGGTTTCGCTTTCGACTCTAATTATCTGGCCTGCAATGCTCCATGTGGTTCCCTTACTTGCACAGCACTCTAATCTCCATCGTTTTGGACAGCTGATGTGCCCTTCCATTCTAATTGTCGCTGAGGACGATGTAGGAATATGCTCAGCGTTGTACCATCCCAAAAGGCTGCTTCCTCCTCTCAGCCTCTGTCAGAATCCAGGAGATCTTCCCGGCCGAAGGCAGTGACTGGCCGTCCACAGAAATAAATGTGCTTTTATGCCAAATTACTTCCTGCTTGTCAGAAGCTGAGTGGGCGAGGGAGGAGCCAATCAAAAAAGCAATTCTCGGACTTGCAGTAACCGAATTAAGAGAAAAGTGCTTTTTAAAAGTGTACATCCATTTCAAACAAGACCACGCCTTTTTAATATAATCTGCGTCAAGCAATAGCAGTTTCTTTAGCTGTAATCCCATTATTACAAAGTGCTTTGAAGAACTTCCAAGAGATTTACTACCAGACAGCGCCCTGCGATTGTAACTTATAATCTTCAAAGCTGTATCTTATCTTTCTTTTGTAAAGTAAACTTATGCAACTTTTCACAGTTACACAAGTAAACTTCAGCCAAAATAAATCCACACCAGCATTTTCACCTTAAAATGAAAATCAGAAAAGTTTAAAATATTGATCTCTGCAATGGGTTATGAGCTCAGTTAGGGCATAACCTTTACCTGATATTCTCAGGTCGGGAGCTCTTGAAGTATTTCCACAGTTTAAATCAGTTTACAACCAAAAAGGAATCAAAGTATCTCAAACATAATACACATGTGTAGACATATATAGGGAAATAAATTAACACACTAAAAACAGCACGTGCTTCTTCAAACTGAAACCAGAAACACACAGCACACTGACACATGGTAATAGTGTTTGTCGAAGAAAAGAAATGAAGTAGAAACATTCTGAGCATTCTTAATGTGAAGCTCTCGGCTCTTTTACACATTCACACATAATTCCCTACACACGGTACTGGACCTAATTCTAGGGAATGTAGCCGGGCAAGTGGTGAAAGTGTCAGTAGGAGAGCATTTTGGCGGCAGTGACCATAATTCGGTGAGATTTAAGGTGGTCATGGAAAAAGACAAAGACGGCCTGGAAATAAGAGTTCTAAATTGGGGGAAGGCCGATTTTAATATGATAAGGCAGGATCTGGCCAAAGTGGACTGGGAGCAGCTACTTATAGGAAAATCCACATCAAAACAGTGGGAGACTTTCAGAAGGGAAATAGAGAGAGTACAACGCCAACATGTTCCTGCAAAGGTCAAGGGCGGGACCAACAAGCAAAGGGAACCCTGGGTGACAAGGGATATACAAAAATGCATTAGGAAAAAAAGGGGGGCTTTTGGCAGTTACAAAAGACTAAGGACGGAGGAAGCCCTAGAGGAGTATAAAAAGTGCAGGGGCATATTTAAAAAAGAAATTAGGAGGGCAAGGAGTGGCCATGAAATAACACTGGCGACCAAAATAAAGGAAAATCCTAAGATGTTTTATAAGTATATTAAGGGCAAGAGGATAACCAGGGAAAGGGTAGGGCCCATTAGGGACCAAATTGGCAATCTGTGTGTAGAGCCAGATGATGTAGGCGGGGTCTTAAATGAATTTTTTGCATCTGTGTTCACTATGGAGAAAGACGATGTAGACATAGAAATCGGGCAAGGGGACTGTGACATACTTGAACGTATTACCATCGAGAGGGAGGAGGTACTAGCGGTTTTAGCAGGCCAAAAAGTGGATAAATCCCCAGCCCCGGACGAGATGTATCCCAGGCTGTTGTGTGAGGCAAAGGAGGAGATTGCACGGGCTCTGACACAAATTTTCAGAAGCTCTCTGGCCACAGGGGATGTACCAGAGGACTGGAGAACAGCTAACGTAGTACCATTATTCAAGAAGGGTAGCAGGGATAAACCATGGAATTACAGGCCAGTGAGCCTAACATCTGTGGTGGGGAAATTATTGGAAAAAATTCTGAGGGACAAAATTAGTCTCCACTTGGAGAGGCAAGGATTAATCGGGGATAGTCAGCATGGCTTTGTCAAGGGTAAATCATGTCTGACCAATCTGATTGAATTTTTCGAGAGGGTGACTAGGTGTGTGGATGAGGGAAATGCTGTGGATGTGGTTTACATGGACTTCAGTAGAGCTTTTGACAAGGTCCCGCATCGGAGACTGGTCAAGAAGGTAAGAGCCCATGGGATCCAGGGTGCCTTGGAGCGTTGGATCCTAAACTGGCTGAGTGGCAGGAGGCAGAGGGTGATGGTCGAAGGTTGTTTCTGTGACTGGAAGCCTGTGTCCAGTGGGGTACCTCAGGGATCGGAGCTGGGTCCCTTGCTGTTTGTGATATACATAAATGATTTGGATGAGAATGTAAAAGGTATGATCAGTAAGTTCGCAGATGACACGAAAATTGGTGGGGTGGTAAATTGCGAGGAGGAAAGCCTCAGGCTACAGGACGATATAAACGGGTTGGTCAGATGGGCGGAAAAGTGGCGAATGGAATTTAACCCTGAAAAGTGCGAGGTGATGCATTTTGGACGGACAAATAAGGCAAGGGAATACACAATGAATGGTAAGACCCGAGGAAGTACAGAGGGTCAGAGGGACCTTGGTGTACATGTGCATAGATCCCTGAAGGCAGCGGAACAGGTAGATAAGATGGTTAAAAATGCATATGGGATACTTGCCTTCATTAGCCGAGGCATAGAATATAAGAGCAGGGAGGTTATGATGGAGCTGTACAAAACGCTGGTGAGGCCACAGCTGGAGTACTGTGTGCAGTTCTGGTCGCCTCACTATAGGAAGGATGTGATTGCTTTGGAGAGGGTGCAGAGAAGGTTCACCAGGATGTTACCTGGGATGGAGCACCTCAGCTATGAAGTAAGGCTAGACAGGCTGGGGTTGTTTTCCTTGGAGCAAAGAAGGCTGAGGGGGGATCTGATTGAGGTGTACAAAATGATGAGGGGCATAGATAGGGTAGATAAAGAGGAACTTTTCCCCTTAGTAGGGGGGTCAGTAACAAGGGGGCATAGATTCAGGGTAAGGGGCAGGAGATTTAGAGGGGACTTGAGGAGGAGCTTTTTCACCCAGAGGTTGGTTGGAATCTGGAACTCACTGCCTGAAAGGGTGGTAGAGGCAGGAACCCTCACAACATCCAAGAAGCATTTCGATGAGCACTTGAAATGCCATTGCATACAAGGCTATGGACCAAATGCTGGAAAATGGGTTTAGACTGGACAGGGATTGATGGACGGCGCAGACACGATGGCCCGAAGGGCCTCTGATGTAAGAAAAAGGAGACTTACCATCAAGTAACTTTAAAGTAAGCTTTAAGCAACTTATAAACACACTATATACACAAGAGAGGTCTTTACCATGCCTCTGGTAGAAGCCTCTTACAATACTGAACAGACCAGTATTTATACCGGTCCAACAGGACGTGACATATGGCAGGAAGTGAGGTATGTACACAGTTCATAGTTCATAGTTCACAGGAAGTGATGACATAACTTCCCGGAAGTTATCATTTTTATCACATTCTTCCCTCCTGCAGGATTAGGAGGCTGTGGTCTACCTTTTGGTCCGCAGCCGCCGAACAAGGAAGAGTCGCACCAGTTTGGATTCCCATCGTAGATGGTCGCTGGTCCGCTTTACATTCATCCAGAAAATTCTCAAAAGTACGATACCAATGCTTCCATACCCTGCCAGCTGCTGGTGTATTCGGGTACAAGTCCAGACGAATAGGTCTAAGGATTTTCTCCATGATGGGTGGTTCCCTGGATCCTTAGCTTCCGAGTTTGTCTGAAGGTCTAGTATTTGTCAGTGTAAATATTAAGTTACTTAAATTGATGTAAGAAAAAGGAGACTTACCATCAAGTAACTTTAAAGTAAGCTTTAAGTAACTTATAAACACACTATATGCACAAGAGAGGTCTTTACCATGCCTCTGGTAGAAGCCTCTTACAATACTGAACAGACCAGTATTTATACCAGTCCAACAGGTAGTGACATATGACAGGAAGTGAGGTATGTACACAGTTCATAGTTCAGAGTTCACAGGAAGTGATGACATAACTTCCCGCAAGTTATCATTTTTATCACAGCCTCTTTCTGTGCTGTAAAACTCTATGGCCTAGAAATTCAGTTGCGTTCGCCAGCCGTTAGCACCATAGGAGGGGTAGATCTCGAGCGCTAGGCACTCAGCACCCGGGCACAGGATGATCTGCACCTACGCCCAACTTCAGTAGACATTTAGCGCCGGCGCAAAGTGTTTGCGCGCGCTCAGCTGCGCGCGCAACTTATGACGTCATTTCGTCGTGCAACGCCCTTTGTGCGCCCCAAACCGGAACTTCAGTCACGCCCCCCCAATGTGGGCATGGCGGTGTTAAGAACTGTGAAGTGGAATGCAGCAGAGGCCCTGCGAGCCTCGGGGAGCGCTAATTAAAGGGCACTTACACTGAACTATAAAGGCCAGTCATTTTGCTGCAATGATTTTCTGCAACGGATTTCTGGACAGAGACCAAGGAAGAGACCTTATTGATTTGGCCCAACATACGAGAGGTATTTTTGGCTTCTGGGCAGAGCTTGGAAATTTGCCTCATTGTGATTTCATTGTTTGCAAGTATATTATGGGGGCTGCATGGGGTTCCAACCCTCAGTTCCAGCATTATGTGCGAAGGGCTCACAGACGCTTGTGAGAGGGGCAGCCATGCCTAGACGCAGAGGGGGCATCAGGCGTCAGCAACGTAGGCCTTACCCACAAAGGGAATACCGCCAGCAGGTGTCCTATCTCACCATGACTGTCGTGCAGTGTGTTAAGAGGCTGCGCTTCAGAAGGGAGGTGGTTGCAGAGATCTGCCAGCTGCTTCACAGAGATCTGCGTCCACAGCTGATGTGCAGGACGTCTCTGTCGGTGGAAGTGAAGGTCACGGTGGCTCTGAACTTCTATGCAAGCGGCTCCTTCCAAGCCGCTGCTGGGGACATAGCTAACATCTCCCAGTTCGCCATGCATCGCTGCATCCGGCAGGTCACCGATGGCCTTTTCACAAGGAGACACCAATTCATCTCCTTCCCCATGACCCTCGAGAGGCAGGAGCAGCATGCAGTCGGTTTTCCGAGGATCGCCGACTTCCCCATGGTGCAGGGCGCCATTGACTGCACGCATGTGGCTTTGCGGGCACCTATCGACAATGCTGAGGATTACCGCAACCGGAAGGGCTACCATTCCCTCAATGTACAGCTGGTGTGTGACCACAGGCAGCGGATCCTAGCTGTCAATGCCCGCTTTCCAGGCAGCAGCCACGATGCATTTATCCTGCACCAGACTACTGTGGCTGACATGTTCCAGGCACAGCCTCCCCCAAGAGGATGGCTTATTGGGGACAAAGGCAATCCTTTGTGTACATGGCTCATGACCCCGCTCCGCGTGCCCAGGACCCCTGCTGACGAGGCATACAACGAAAGCCATCCAGCCACAAGGAACATCATAGAGCAAACGATTGGCGTCCTCAAGCAACGGTTCCGCTGCCTGGATCACTCCGGCGGATCTCTGCAGTATTCGCTGGATAGAGTCTCCCAGTTCGTCGTCGTTTGCTGCATGCTGCACAACCTGGCTATCCGCAGGACTCAGGCACTGCCACCTCACGTTGGACCACCACCTCAGGAGGACGAGCAGGAGGACCATGAGGAGGAGGAGGAGGAGTACCAGCCCAGGAGGGAGCCACAAGGTCCAAGGGCCGTCCGTCGGTGGCTTATTGAACGACACTTCTAGGCCCCCTGTCAGGGAATGGCTTGTGGCAATGAAGGCACATGAATGCAGTCGCTCCGCAAGCCCTCAGCCGGTTAACGCAACAACCACTTGAAACATCAGACATGGACAAGTTGAATAAAGAAAAAGCTTTATTGAACAAACTCAGGGCCCTTCCCACATGAAACCCAAAAACAGACAACACCCCCAAAAAACAGTCAAAAACATATGTCACTCCCACAACCTGGGGAGGAATAACAAAACTTGTCCATCCAAATGGCCTTCATCCTCGGCCTTACCAAAAGAACCCCCCCCCGTAGACAACACAACCACCCCCATATAAAAAAACATTTGCCAACACACTCTACTTTGTGTGCTGAGAGGGCGAGTCCTTCTCCAGGCTTTTCCGGCCCCTGGCCGACCTGCTGCTCCGCCTCAACCTGGGCCCTGTGGGTGCTGCAAGGCTGGGGAAAGGCTCCTGAGGGGCACATTGCGTGACGGCAGATGCCCTTGGGGGTCGGCCTAGACGAGCTCTGGCCCTCGAGGGGTCGGCTGCTGACTGCTGCAGCTGTGGCTGGGCAGCATCAGTCCCTCCAGCAGCTCGTCGCAGCTTCGCTGGGGGAGTGGCAGTGGCGGCTGCAGCAATGGGGGCAAGCTGGCTGATGCCAGGCGCTCGCTGCTCGCCTGAGACACTGGCACTCGGCCGGGCTGGCGCTGCAGCAAGTGCAGCAATCTGGTGAAGGCCAGACCGCTGTGCTGCTGCAGCGCGGCAGGTGCCCTGGCGATGCCTGCCTGACACAGCGAGTGTGGCAGCAGTGAGTGCCCGTTCTGCCCTGGTCTGTGCCCGCATCAGACCAGCCAGTGACTGCACAGCACCACTGATCAACTGTCCACTCGCTGCCTGTGCTGCCCTGAATTCGTCCCGACTCGCGTCCTGTGCTGCTCTGAATTCGGCCCGACTCGCGTCCTGTGATGCCCTCAATTCGGCCCGACTCGCGTCCTGTGATGCCCCGAATTCGGCCCGACTCGCGTCCTGTGATGCCCCAAATTGTTCGAGACCCCTGGCCTGTGCTGCCGCGAGTTGTTCGAAACCCCTGGCCTGTGAGGCCCCGAAATCGGACACACTATGAGCCAGGGACTCAATGGCCTCAGGCAACCGTGCCACAACCCCCATGAACTCGGTGTACCGACGATCCGAGTCCGCAGACATTTGATCAAAGAGGCGCACCTCCTGGGTGAGGACCGTCTCCGGACTGGAGGCTGGACTCTCCTTCTGGGGAGAAGGCCGCCGAGCTGCCCGACCCTTCCCGCGTGGCTGCACGCCACTGGGCCCAGCAACTACACTCCCCTGCAACACTTCCCCCCTCTGGGGAGAAGGCAGCCGAGCTGCCCGACCCTTCCTGCGTGACTGGACGCCACTGGGCACAGGAGCTACACTCCCCTGCAACACTTCCCCCCTCTGGGGAGAAGGCAGCCGTGCTGCCCGACCCTTCCCGCGTGGCTGGACGCCACTGGGCACAGGAGCTACACCCCCCTGCAACACTTCCCCCTGGCTCTCCTCCAGGGAAGACGTGTCCCCTCCATTGCCATCCCCTGGCGCGGATGAGGGTTCCCCTGATGGGCCGCCTTCCTCTTGCTCCTCCTCGTCCTTCTCTTCCGAGGGACTGACACTCGCAGCTTCAGGGACCTCCTCCTCACCAGCTGAAAGCAGGAAGGCACAAGAGTAGCTTTCGAGTGAGGAGAGGGCGTCAGCGAGGGAGGCATGAGTGGTGGCATTCTGCGCATTGGTCGGACAGTGGCAAAGGATGTAGATCTGAAGCGCAAGGGGAACGAGAGAGGTTCAAAAGGTCATGTCCTTACCATTGGGGCCCAGCACAGGGACGGCATCTCCAATTGCAACGGGGCCAATCACCCGGGCACCCATGAGTCGACCCACGCGGTCCTCAAGGTCACTGAGCTGCTGGAACTGGGGACAGCCTCCCCCGGTGACAGTCCGGCTCTTCAGATTCTGGGCCAGCTTGGCCTGCAAGAGAAAGGACGGCCTCTAAGTACAGTGTGGTGCCCTGTTGGTGTGTGCACTGCCTCCCATGGTCGAATAGCTTGCCAGTGTGTAAAGTGCAGAATGTGCAATTGATGTTCATGCCAGTGCCATAGCTGCTGGATGAGGGCTGGCCATTAGGCCTTTGAGGTCCCTTTGCCCATAATTTGAGGTGCACATGCAAGGATGAGGAGGACACTGGAAAGGGTACTCACCCTGACAATCCGAGTGAGGTCGTTAAACTTTTTCCGGCATTGGACAACAGTCCGGGGGACATCGCAGGTGGCTGTGACCCTCTGGGCGATATCCCTCCAGGCTCTCCTGTACACCCTGTTGGGAGGCTTCTTGCCACTGTCCGGGAACAAGATATGGCTTCTCTTCTCCAAAGCCCTAACCAGCACCTTTAAATCATGGCCAGAGAAGCGCTGCGCTCGCTCACGGGCCCTCTGCATCGTTCCTGGCGCTATTTCTCTCCAGCAGCAGTGTTTAGGCCTAGCTGGAGGGCTGCAGTACACAAGGCGTGGCAGCAGACCAAATCGACCCTTCCCCCTTTAAGAGCTGGCCGGCGCCAGGGTGTCTGCTGTCAATCAAAACATGACCGCACCTGCGCTGCGCCCGGCATCGGCGGTATCAGTCTGCACCGCCGGCTTAGCGCCTAAAGATAGCCGTGCATCACCAGTTTTAGCGCTCGAGCAAACTCCTTGGCCAAAGCTACTGAATTTCGGCGAACTGCCCTCCACTTTCCAGCGGGCGCAAACTTTAGCGGCCGCCCGACTTTACCGCCCCAAAAGTGGCTATACTGAATTTCTAGGCCAATGACTCTATGGGCTAGATTTTCAGTATAGGCAGTTTTGGGGCGCTAACCCTAGCGCCCGCCCGAAGTTAGCGCCCGCCCCAAAGTAGCGCCCCGTTGCCGGAAATTCAGTGGCTTCGCCCTAAGGGGTTGGTGGAGCGCTAAAAGCGGTGTTCCACAACTATCTTTAGGCGCTAAGCCGGCGGTCCAGAGGGATAGCGCCCAGGCAGGGCGCAGCGCGGGTGCGGTCATTTTTGCACTGACAGCAGACCCCATGGCGCCGAGCAGCTCTTAAAGGGGGAAGGGACGAATTGGTCTGCTGCCACGCCCTGCACACTGCAGCCTTGCAAAGAGGCCTCAACACTGCTGCTCAGCCCCAGGGTGTCATGGCAACGCCAGAGAAGGCCCGTCAGCGTGCCCTGCGCTTCTCAGAGGGTGATCTGGACATAATGGTCACAGCTCTGGAGGTGAGGCGCAAGATCTTGTTCCCAGAGAGTGGGAGGAATCCAACCCACCACGACAACATCAAAGCCTGGAAGCAGATCGCCCAGAGGGTGAGGTTCACCGGCGATGCCCCCAGGACCCACAAACAATGTCGTAAAAAATACAACGACCTGACCAGGTTTGTCAGGGTGAGTACCCTTTCCAGTCTCCTCCTCATTCTTGCATGTACACCTGACATGATGGGCAAAGGGAGCTGAAAGTCCTATTGGCCAGCCCTCAGCCAGCAGCATTGGGACAGTCATGAGCATCAATTGGCCAGTCGGCACTCTACACTCTGGCCAAGCTATTCCACCATGGGAGGCAGTGCACACTACATCAGGGCTTCACTCTGGCCAAGCTATTCCACCATGGAAGGCTGTGCACACTACATCAGGGCTTCACTCTGTCCAAGCTATTCCACCATGGGAGGCTGTGCACACTACATCAGGGCTTCACTCTGGCCAAGCTATTCCACCATGGGAGGCAGTGCATACTACATCAGGGCTACACTGCGCACTTACAGCCCGTCCTTTCTCTTGCAGGCTAAAGTAGCCTTTAATCGCCAGGCCCGTGCCAGGGGTGGCCGCGCCAAGCTGCAGAAGCTCACTCGGCTGGAGGAGCGCATGTGTGTGCTCATGGGAGCCCGTGTGCTCGTCCCCACAGCGTGCGGAGTAGCCGACCCTCCACTGCCCAGCAATGGTAAGGACCTCGCCTTTTGGCCCTCTCACATCGCACTGGCCCATCCGAGCTACCTCCTTTGCCACTGTCCCACCAATGCGCTGAATGCCACCAGTCCGAACTCCCTCGCTGATGCCGTCTCCTCACTCTGATGCTACTCTTGTGCATTCCGGCTTTCAGCTGGTGATGACCAGGACCCTGAAGCTGCCAGTGACAGCACCTCCGAGCAGGAGGAGGAGGAGGAGCAAGCCGGACCATCGGGGGAACAGTCACGTCCCGCAGGAGAGGAGGAAATGCTTGACACCTCCTCACTGGACGAGTGCCTGGAGGAACTGTCGCAGGGCAATGCAGCTTCTGGGACCAGTGGCGTCCAGCCACCCAGGAGCCGTGCGCGTGGCCCACGGCCTTCCCCCCAAAGGGGGCAAGGATCAGAGGGGAGTGCTGCTGATCGGCACACTCGCCACCACCAACGTGGAAAGGGTCCCCTAGTTCAGCCCCCTCCTCCCCAGCGGGAGAGTCGCGACTCCAGTCCGGACACCTTCACCTCGGAGGAGGTGCAGAAGCTGGATAAGATGGCCGAGGATTCGGACTGGCGCCACACGGAGCTCATGAGCGTGGTGGGGCGCATGCCTGAGGCCATCGAGTCACTGGCGACCAGTGTGCGCGAGTTCGGGGCAGCAACTGCCGTGAGTGGCCGCATGCTTTCTGATGCCGTCAAGACCCTGGCGGATGTGATGCGGGCGCAAAACAGGACAACAGGGACACTCACTACTGCCACACATGCTGTCTCAGGCAGGCATCGCCAGGGCAGCCGCCATGCTGGACCATCCCAGCAAGCCGCCCCTCGGCTGATTGTTGCATATCCTGCAGTGCATGCCCGGCTGAGTGCCACCGCGCCACAGCACCAGCCAGCGCATCCCAGATGCCAGCTGGCCCACATTGCGCCATCCGTCGCCGCCATTCCCCCACTGGGGCGTCAAGGGCAAACGGCTGCAGCTGATGGTGGCCAGGCTCAGGTGCGCCACTCAGCAGACGGCCCCTCGAGGCCCAAACACCGTGTAGGCCGACCCCAGCGGCATCTGGCGGAAGGGCATCTGAGCCTCAGGCGCCTTCCCCCAGCCTCGCAGCAGCCACTGGGCATAGCTTGCGAAGGAGCAGCAGGCCGTGCAGGGGAGGCAAAAGGCTGGGCAAGGTCTCGCCCTCGCAGGCCACTCATTAGAGGGTGTG
Source organism: Somniosus microcephalus (assembly GCF_052327205.1). Taxonomy (NCBI): domain Eukaryota; kingdom Metazoa; phylum Chordata; class Chondrichthyes; order Squaliformes; family Somniosidae; genus Somniosus; species Somniosus microcephalus. The sequence continues at coordinate 7,329,336 of NW_028225183.1, read as the reverse complement.
GCCAGCTTTCCTTTTATATGGCGGTGTTGTTGGAGGGCTTATTTTTTGCGTTAGGCCGACGTTGAGGCCCGGTTTGAAGAAATGTGGAGTGACTCCTCCCCAGTTTGTGGGAGTGAGTCGTTTGTTGGGCTTTTTGTGGGGCCCGTTTATTGTTTTTGGGGATTCATGTGGGAAGGGCTTTTCATTTTTGTGTAATAAATAATTATCTTTATTCATGCAGTCTCCATGGTTGTTCTTCTTAGTGTTTGCTGGCTTCGCCGGCTGAGGGCTTGTGGAGCGGCTGCATTCATCTTCCCTCATGGCCCGTGGCCATTCCCTGACAGGGGGCTTAGAAGTACCGTGTAATAAGGTGGCGCCGTGCGGCCCTTGGCCCTGGTCGCTCCCTCCTGGGAACGTACTCCTGCTCCTCCTCCTCCTCCTCCTCATGCTCCTCCTGCTCCTCCTCCTGAGGTGCTGGTCCAACGTCAGGTGGCAGTGCCTGAGTCCTGCGGATAGCCAGGTTGTGTAGCATGCAGCAAACCACCACAAATTGGGAGACCCGGTCCGGCGAATGCTGGAGAGCTCCTCCGGAGCGATCAAGGCAGCAGAACCGCTGCTTGAGGACCCCAATAGTTTGCTCGATGATGTTGCGGGTGGTTTGATGGCTCTCGTTGTAGGCCTCTTCAGCAGCGGTCCGGGGCGCGCGGAGCGGGGTCATGAGCCAGGTGCACAAAGGATAGCCTTTGTCCCCGAGTAGCCATCCTCTTGGGGGAGGCTGTGCCTGGAACATGTCATGCACAGTACTCTGCCGCAGGATAAAGGCATCGTGGCTGCTGCCTGGGAAGCTGGCATTGACTGCCATGATGCGCTGCTTGTGGTCACACACCAGCTGCACATTCAGAGAATGGTAGCCCTTCCTGTTGTGATACTGCTCGCCATGCTCCAGAGGGGCCCGCAAAGCCACATGCGTACAGTCAATGGCGCCCTGCACCAAGGGGAATTCCCCGAGTCTGGAAAATCCCAATGCGCGCAGATGCTGGCTCTCCAGGGCCATGGGGAAGGAGATGAATTGGCTTCTCCTTCTGAACAGTGCTTCGGTCACCTGGCAGATGCAGCGATGCGCGCCGTACTGGGAGATGTTTGCTATGTCCCCAGCAGTGTATTGGAAGGAGCCAGTGGCATAGAAGTTCAATGCCACCGTCACCTTCACTTCCACCGACAGAGACGTCCTGCACCTGAGCTTTGGCCGCAGATCTCGGCGAAGCAGGTGGCAGATCTCTGCAATCACTGCCTTTTGGAATCGGTGCCTTTTAACACATCGCGCGGCACTCATGTTTAGGTAGGAGCACTGCTGGCGGTATAGCCTGACTGGGTAAGGCCTACGTGGCCGACGCCTGTAGCCCCCTCTGCCTCTAGCCAGGGCTGCCCCTCTCACAATGCGTCTGCGAGCCCTACGGACATGGAGCTGCAGCTCCACGTTGGCACCCCATGCAACCCCCATCAAATCCTGGCAAACACTCAAATTTCCAAAAGGCCACTTGCAGCGCTCTGGCCTGAGTCCAAAATTACCTGAGCTCTTGCTGCTTGAAACCAGTTAGCTATCCTCCTTGTTGTGTCGCCAGAAATGCGTTGCACAAGAGTGTTTTCTGAAAAAAGGCTGGCCTTTATACTGGAGAGCACGTCCCCTTTAATTTGCGCCCCCCGGGGCCCGCGCTGGTTGTGTTGCGTTCCTTTTCCAAATGCTCCGGCCACCAGCCGCACAATGGGGCGGTCCGACTGAAGTTTGGAATCGGGGCGGCCAAAGGGCGTTGCACGAGGATGTGACGTCATTTTCTGCGCGCGCATCCGGCCGGGCGCTAAACTTTGCGCCGGCGCTAACGGGCAACTTAATTTGGGGCGGGGCGCAAACAGCGCTGCGCACGGGCGCTACACGCATAGCGCCCGAAAATCACTTCTCTTAAGGCGCTAACTGCTGGCGCTAGCAACTGAAAATCTAGCCCTATGACACTGAAACCACAAACAGCAGCCTTTACCTGCTGTGATGGGACTGATGTTAAGCTCTGTTTCCAAATCGTTCTCCCCCTTCTCATTACTATCTTTGGCCATTCTTCTAACACTCATCAGCACACGCTTCAAAGGGATTTGAATGAAGAAGGTCCTCTGCCTGGAACCATTCCATTCTCCATGGTAAATTCACCGCTGTGTATTTTTGGACTGCTACTTCCAGATTCCACCTGGGAGACCCTCCACGCCTCTGCCCAGGAAACCTTGTTTCTGCTGGGACGTGAACACTGTATTCAGTGGGATCCACCCACCCGGGTAACCTTCCCTTTTTTTTATATGTCAGGTCCCTGTTCGGGCGCCAATTTATCTGTAGGGATATAGATGTTACAGTAACTCGTGAACCTGGACAGCAGCCAGCCAGAGAAAGTCACTCTACTCTGTAAATTAATGAAGTAAATGTTAAGGAGTTAAACATAGCAAACAGCGATAAAACAGTTTACTCAAGCATCAAGGCAACATTAAGGAATGAAAACGGCCAATAAACCAAGGATCTCAGCATTAAGGCAGAAGAGTGATCAGCTCTCCCACAGGCCCTCAATATTCTCCTTTTTGTTCCTGTACGTCCTTCCTCTAGGCAAAGGTTCTTCAGGCTCCATCCACTGCAGTAAATAATCTGCGACAATCTCCAAAGTTTATATGATTTTGTTCAGTTGAGGTCTGAATTAAAGTCAAGAGAAATCCCATTTTGAGCACTCCGCTGGGTTCTTTAATGATGGACGGCTGGCTGAGCCACTCAAAACCACGTGAACCCAGATTCTATATTTCGTGTCTTTCACAAAGTTTTCTCAATATCTCAGCTCTGTTTTTCCAAGACAGTTTCTTGGAAAGCCAACATTGTTTTGAAAAAAAGAAGCCTGTTCAAAGCGCGTCGAAGCTTCACCCCATTGGTGCTTTTGCAGTTTCAACTTTAAATGTCGAAATGTAAAGGGCAAAGTTGACCTTTTCCTTCATTCGTCAGGTAGTGGTCAGTTTCTGGCTGTTCGCTCAGGTTGTGGTCAATTGGTCAGTTTCTCGATGTTCGGTCAGATTGTGGTCAGTTGGTCAGTTTCTCGACGTTTGGTCAGGTTGTGTTCAATTGGTCAGTTTCTCGACGTTCGGTCAGGTTGTGGTCAATTGGTCAGTTTCTAGATGTTCAGTCAGGTTGTGGTCAGTTGGTCAGTTTCTCGACGTTCGATCAGGTTGAGGTCAGTTGGTCAATTTCTCGACGTTCGGTCAGGTTGAGGTATATTGGCCAGTTTCTGGACGTTTTGTCAGGTTGTGGTCAATTGGTCAGCTTCTCGATGTTTGGTCAGGTTGTGGTCAATTGGTCAGTTTCTCGACGTTCATTCAGGTTGTGGTCAATTGGTCAGTTCCTCGAGTTTCGGTCAGATGGTGGTCAGGTGGGTCAGTTTCTCGACGGTCGGTTAGGTTGTGGACAATGGGTCAGTTTCTCGACGTTCGATCAGGTGGTGATCAGATGGTCAGTTTCTGGTTGCTCGATCAGACAGTGGTCAGTTACAGGATTTTCGGTCAGGTAGTGGTCACTTGGTCAGGGTCTGCCTGCTTATTCATGCTCTGGCAAATTGGTGTGTGTCTGCAGACTGGTTCAGGTATTGGTCACTTGTTGAGTTTCTGGGTGTCTGGAGAGTTTGTGGTCAGTTGGCCAGTTTTTGTGTGCTTGGTCAGGTTTTGTTGAAATTCTGTTTGCCAGGATGTGGTCCGTGCTAGGTGGTTGTGGTCAGCTAGTCAGTTTCTGGATGTTCAGAGAGGTTGTGGTCAGTTTCCCAGCTTCTGGATGTTCATTTTGTTTGCTGTCACCTGGTCAGTTTAATTTAACATATTCATTAACGGGACGTGGGCTTTGCTATCAAAAGCCGCATTTATTGCCCATTCCTAATGGACCTTGAGAATGTGTTGTTGAGCAGATTTCTTGAACCGCTACAGTCGGTGTGGTGAATGTGCTCCCACGGTGCTTTTCCAGAGGGAGTTCCATGATTTTAACTGAACGACGATGAAGGAACGGCCGATAAGTTTCCAAGTCTGGATTGTGTGTGCCTTGAAGGGGATTTGGGGTTGATCTTGTCCTTCTAGGTGGTAGAAGTCACAGCTTTGGGAGGTGCTGGTCGAAGAAGTCTTGTCGGGCTGCTACTTGTAGATGGTACACACTCTGCTGGTACTGGAGGGAGTGAAGGTTTAAGGTGGTGGATGTGGTGCCGATCAAGCAGGCTGATTCTTCCTGGATGGTATCGAGCTGTATTGCTTTGATGTAGTACATTAGTTTACGGTAATGCATTAGTTTCAGGTGGTGAAATTGTTTGAGGTGCTGGGATAGTTTAAGGTGCTCTATGAGATTCCGCTGCTATGCTTCAGGTGCTGCATTTGAGGTGCTGTATGATTTTGAGGTGCTTTAGTAAGCTGAGGGTCTGTTTTAGGTTGAGTGCCTGTATTAGCTTGGGGCTGAATTGGTTAGAGTTTCTGTACTGGTTTATGATGCTGTATTGGTTTTTGTTCTGTATTTTTAAATATGCTCTGTTGGTTTGAAGGGCTGTATTAGTTTGAAGGGTTGTGTTAGTGTGAGGTGCTGATTGGTTGCAAGTGCTGCTTTATTTTAGTTATTTTTATTCCATGTCGCACCTTTATTATATTAGGAGGTTTATTAGATTGAGGGTCTGTATAAGTTTGTGGATCCAGCGACACAAATTCCCCACTTTAATTGCTTAACTGAATGGTTACAGTTAACGAGAGACGTCACATCCCAGAGTGCAGCAGGGCAGCCCTGAGAGGGCACTTTTACATTGGGAATTCAATTACTGAATGGCCACAGTAGAGAGAAGGACGTCACCGAAACAATATGAGGTCTAGAGATGGACCTGAAGGTGCTTGAAACAACAACCCCATTGCAGGGAGACTACAGCTGGCAATTTTCATTAGTTAATTAATGTGATCAGCAACTCCCAAATTTGGGACTTTTAATTTCAATCTCAGCACTAAATGTATACTTTCACAACAGGGACTATCTCGGCTGTCGTTATCTGTTTGTTCGAATTTAAATAATATCTATTTTGGACGATGTTGCAACCTCAATGTCCCGCAGGGTATAAATTAAAGGCAATGGGAATGTACCGCCTCCGAGTATAATTCAGAGAGATTGCCTGCAGCACGAAGGGCCCATCGCTTCACACAGAAATTCAGTTACCAATTGACAGTATCGAGAAAATATATTACATGGTTCTTGCCGTCATTGGTGTTACTGGTCCGTGACTGTAAGCATTGAAGTTGTGTGCATCTTTGTGTGAGCTGGTCTCTGGTTTTGCTCTGTGACTATTAATGTTACATGCTGGTCTAGTGGTGACAGTTACATAGACACCCGACCAGTGATATCATTTCGTTAAGTCAAATGTCCTGAATTACCTCTGCGGTTTTATTCCATTGCATCAACTGAAAATACACCACTGTTTTTAGTTCACAGGCTAGCTGAAATATCAAGCTATTCCCTTTAGTTGAAGATCATGTAGTATTGACTCAATCCTGAGTGCAAGCAACTCACTGAGGGGAAGCTATTAGTGAAAGAGGCTGTCACTGTAGAATTTTCTGAGGGTGGTCACTAACTGGAGTGGAACACCTGACCACAGTGGCCATGTTTTACTGGGAGTATCTTTCACTGTAGAACAGTACTGAGTGTGGGTCACTAACCAGAGAGGAACACCTGACACCAGTGGCCATGTATCACTCTGAGTGTTTGTCAACGTAGAGTTGTACTGAGTGTGGGTCACTAACCGGATTTAAACAATCCAGTTCTACTTTGAATTCATGGTTTTAGGTGACTGATATCTCCACTCCATGGAGCTGCCGATTTACGAATGCTGTTTTTGCTGTTCATTGAAGATATTTGGTAATATTCATATAGAGGAAAATGCATTCATATTGCTATGTTTCCTATTTAACTGCATCAACCGACACAGATGATATCTATTCACTGACATGTCAGCAGCAGTTCAGCACTGTTACGTTATTCAAATCCTCTGTATAATGAATTATTCTAACTCTAACTACAGGTACTGTAAACACTTTAATAGTCTGGGTGCTGATAAGACCCCTTCCCCCAACACGGTCCTGTGAATCTGTGGGTCATGAGTGCTGGCTTTTATTATCTTGTCATTATACAGGATGAATATTGGGCTGTGGTTATTGAATAGGCCACTTCTGCAACTGATTAACGTTTGACGATCGGGCTCTTATCTATGATATAATCACTACACAGGTAACCTGCACCGATCTCTCTCCTTAGCTCAGTGGGATGTGTTATTGCGAGGTGGGAAATAACTGAAGAACATATATATCGGGGTTTTATAATACAGAGAGCAGTCCTAGGGTAGTAATACTAACATTAGTAATTGTTTAATAATGAAAGAAATAGTGCACTGCTTCAATAAATAAATACTTCAGCCTCGGGTGACTGTCTGTGTGGAGTTTGCACATTCTCCCTGTGTTTGCGTGGGTTTTCTCCGGCTGCTCCGGTTTCCTCCCACAGTCCAAAGATGTGCGGGTTAGGTTGATTGGCTATGATAAATTGACCCTTAGTGTTAGGGGGTTAAATACGTGGGGTTACAGGGATAGTGTGGGATATGTGTTGGTGTAGGGGTTATGGGGATCGGGTGGGGTATGTGTCGGTGCAGGCTCGATGGGCCGAAATGGCCTCTATCTGCACTGTGGGGTTTCTGTGATCTGCAATGTTCGGAAATAACTTCTTCTTCTAATCGTGTCCACGGACAGTCTATTCATAGCCCAGCCAGAACTGGACACATTTTTGCGCCTTGTTGTTGAATTCGGCAAGATCTGCAACAGTGCAGGGTTCCTCTAACGATGGGCATTGCAGGAGATGTTGCATAGTCTGTGCCTCAGTTCCACATTCACAAGTTGCCGGGTTGGTTGAATATCACCATTTGCTTTGTGATACCTTTGAGCAACCGACACCTCAAAGTCTGTTAAGGCACTTCCAGGTTGCCCAGTTTCAATTAGCTCTTGGGGGAAGGCTTTCATCAAGTAAAATTTCCATCGTTGGGGCTTGTTCAAGACGGCGAGCCGGTCTTTCCACAAGGTGATGCGGGCTTCAGATGAGTTTGTTTGTAATGGAACAACACTGTTCATGAAGCTCTTTCTTGATTTAGGTGGCTGGGTGTAGGTATACGACAATGCAGAGGGTGTCTCTCATCTGATGTTTGACGGAGTCGCTCTTTCTTGCTGGCTACCATTCTTCTTATATCAGGGGGAGTGATACCCACCAGGATATATAGGCTGTTGGTGTTTGTTGGTTTTAAGCAACCTGTGATAAATCGGCAGCTTGCATTCAGAACGGCATCCATCTTCTTGGCATGAGTAGACTTTTCCCAGGCAGGGCAGGTGTATTCGGCAGTGGAATAGCAAAGAGCAAGTGCAATGGTTCGCAATGTTTTCGGGCTTGTTCCCCATCTTGTGTTGGTGAGCTTATTCAGGATGTTGTTTCGTACGCTCACTTTTGCCTTTGTCTTCTCGATGTGGTTCATCGGTCAAGGGTGACTCCTAAGTAGATAGGGTGCTCGCAATGCGTCAGTGTTGCTCCACACCAGGTTACTTTCAGCTGGTTTCACGGTTTCTGAGGTGGAATGCACAAACGTGCGCCTTTGATGGGTTTGCGCGAAGGTGGCTTTCTTCATAGTAGGATTTTAGTCCCTCCAAGGCCTCAGAAAGCGTTTTCTCCACGGTGTAAAAACCAGTGCTTTGGGCAATGACACATAAGTCATCAGCATATATAAAACGGCGTGTGACACCGTCTACAGGTTGGTCATTCATGTAGATGTTGTACAGCAGCGGTGCAAGCACGCTTCCCTGAAGAAGACCATTCTTCTGAATACGCCACCTGCTGCAGGAAAGAACTGATTACAGTGATTAATTTGTACTTATGTTACAAAGAACTACATAGAATTTAAAGCACAAAAGCAGGCCATCCGTCCCAATTGGTTGTTTGATGTTTATCCTCCACATGAGCCTCTGTCCATCCCAGCCCTTCTAACCATATCAGCATATACTTCTATTCCTTTCTCACTCATGAATTTGACTGCCCTCCACTTAATTGCATTATATTTTTGAACTCAACTGCTCCATAGTGTAGCGAATTCCACATACTACCCACACTCTGAGTAAAGAAACCTCTCCTAAATTCATTATTGGATTAATCAGTGACTACATTATATTTATAATCTCCAGATTTGGACTCCCTTACAATTGAAAATATCTGCTCTACGCCTATCCTATCGAACTGATTCATCATTTCAAAGCCCTGTATTAAGTTACACTTCAGCCTTCGATTATCTACAACAAGGAGACGTAGTCTGTTCATTCTGTACTGTTAGTTATGATCTCTCAGTCGTATTATCATCATTGTAACATAAATGTGCCCTTTTTGCAGTGCCTAGAATTTGTTTTTTTAACATGGCAATCAGAACTGTACACAGTACACTAATTGTTGTATAAAGAAGGTTCCTTATAAGTTTTATATAACCTCTTAGCTTTATGATGCTATTCCTCTAGAAATGAACCCCGATGCTTTTTTGACACTTCCTGGCCTTGTTAACCTGCATTGCTACCTTAAATGATTTAATCATCTGTACCCCTGAAACCCGTTGCTACTCTAGCCCATTCATACTCTTACTATCCAAGGAGTATTTGAGAACCTGTTTCCTCCTAACAATCCAGCACTTGACACTTAGCTTCGTTGAAATTAATTTTCCATGTAAACATGTAAACGCCCATTCTGCAAGTTTACTAATATCTTCAGGTATTTTCAGGTATTCCACCAATCTGCGAAAATGCCTTTATTCCCTACTCCCTATTTTCCGTTTTAGCAGCCAACATGCCTTCTATTATGCTGCTTGTCCACTAACTCCAGTTGCTCTGAGATTAGTCATGTGTCTGCCATGTGATACCTTATCGAAGGGATTTAGAAAACCAAGCTATATTACATCTATTACATTTACCACAGTGTCAGCTGTGGCACTGTAGGTAGCACACTCGCCATGAGTCATGAAGGTTATGGGTTCAAGTCACACTCCAGGGACGGGAGCACATAAAGCTAGGAATACACTCCACTCCAGTGCAGTGCTGACGTCCCTTCTTCCTTCTCAGGTAGATTTAAAAGATCCCATGCCACTATTTCGAAAAAGAGTAGGGGAGCTATCCCTGATGCCCTGACCAATATTTATCCCTCAAAAATAATACAAACAGGTCATCTGGTCATTATCAGATTGATGTTGGTGGGTACTTGATGAGCACAAATTAGCTGCCACTTTTCACACATTACAAAAGTGACGATACTTCATTGTCTGTAAAGCGCTTTGAGATGACCGCTGGTAGTGAATGGCACTATATAAATCTAAGTGTTTCTCTACACTTTCTGATACTTATTCAGAGAATTCAGCAAGATTGGTCAAGCATGACCTTGCCGTTTGGAATACTTGTTGACAATTCTTTATTATATTTCTTTGTTTCTAGAAGTTTTCCTATTACATCTCTGAGTAAAAATGCAATTATGTTTCCTGCGAGCGGCTTTAGCTTAACTGCTCTAATGGACCTTGGATATTTATTCAGTCTTCTGTTATAAGTACACGTACAATATTTACTCTCTGCCAGTTTTCTAATGCCATTTTACAATGATATACTAATGTATCTGTTCTTTCTTCTTATCTGTTTTGGTATATGCTAATGCAATCCTTCTGAACCAATGGTTTTATTCGCTGTTTGATTACTTTATCAATTACTTCCCCCTTTATTCCTTAAATGTCTTGAAGTTGTTTGATGAATTTAGTCAATTAGTATTTGACAGGGTTTAATTCCACACCACACAGACATCTCTCCCTTCTTCAGGCACTGAACATTCATCCATATCTTTCTTCTACCCCTACTGTCCCACATCAAGCGTGACTTCTTTCCTTCTGAGGTCGGATCTGCGCTCCAGATGTCCATTTATATTTCTATACATGTCACTCTGCCTCTCTCCGGTGCAACCTCTGGTAAACCCGAGCTCCCCTCAAATTCAAAATGGATGGTATCTCGCCTGATAGACACCAGGAGGTCATTGTCTGGCCAGTTTCCCTCCACCGTCTCCGGCTTGTACATTTCTAGGGCCCCATTTGCAATTTATTGGTTTGGATCCATTCACTCGCCATTCCCGCTGGAGATCCACGCAGCTTCTCCAACTCTGGGCTGGGAATGATGTCCCTTAGAGATTCTTGACCTGACCCTAGTGCAGTGCCCCTGCTTCAAAGCACAGGTGCATAGACCTCGGCTGGGAACACTGGCATATCCCCACTCTCAAATAGTGTCGCTATGGGAGCGTGGATTTTTCTCAGCTAGGCTGGATATTTGTGGTGTACTTGGAAACTTCATGTTCCAAGAATAATCCGGTGCACTGTTTCAACATTTTACTGTACATTAATGACGAGCACAATTTCCAAATATAATCTGGACCCCTCCTGCAAGGTTTTGCAGTACACTGATGATGGGGGCCATTTCAAAACCTAATCTGGTCCCCTCCTTCACCATTTTACAGTAAGAATATAACAACATAAGAATTAATAGCAGCAGTCGGCCAAACGACCCTCGAGCCAGCTCCGCTATTCAATAATATCATGGCTGATCATCGACCTCAACTCTACTTTCCCGCCTGCTCTCCATATGCCTTGATTCCCCTAGAGTCCAAAAATCTATCAACCTCAGCCTTGAATTTAATGAAAGACTCAGCATTCCCTGCCATCTGGTGCAGACCATTCCAAGATTCACAAATCTTTGAGGGAAGAATTTTTCCTCATCTCAGTCTTAAATGGCCTACTCCTTATCCGGAGACTATGCCGCCTAGTTCTGGACACTCCAGCCAGATGAAAGTACCTCTCAGCATCCACCCTGTCAATCCCCTTCAGAGTCTTGTATGTCTCAGTGAGATCAGCTCTCATTCTTCCAAACTCCAGAGAGTATAGGCCCTTTCTACACAATATCAACTCATAGGACAGCCCTTTCATCCCAGGAATCAATATTGTGAACATTCGTTGCACCGCCTCCAAGGCAGGTATATCCTTCCTTAGATAAGGAGATCAATACTGTTCACAGTACTCCAGGTGTGGTCGCACCAAGGCCCTGTACAGTTGTAGTAAGACTTCCTTACTCTTGTACGCAAACCGCCTTGCAATAAAGGCCAACATGCCATTTGACATCCTTATTGCATGTTGTACTTGCATTCTAGCTTTCTGTGTTTCTTGCACGAGGGCACCCAAATCTCTTGAAACGCCAACATTTGAAAGTTTCTCACAATTAAAAAAAATATTCTGCTTTGCTATTCTTCCAAAAATTGAATAGCCTCACATTTCCCTATACTACATCTACCACCTTACTGCACAATCACTTATTCTACCTAAACCCCTTTTCAGACTCTCTGTGTTCTCCTCACAGCTAACTGTCCTAACTAGCTTTGTATCATCAGCAAACTTGGATACATTACACTCGGTCCCTTCATTTAGGTCATTAATATGGACTGTAAATGTCTGAGGCCCCAACACTGATCCTTGCGACACAACACTATTTACAGCCTGCCAACCTGAAAACGATCCTTTTATCCCTACTCTCTGTTTGCTTTCCGTTTATAAATCATCTATCCATGCTACTATATTACCCCCAACCCCATGAGCTCGAATCTTTTGTAATAACCTTGTATGTGGCACGTTAGCGAATGCCTTTTGGAAAGCCAAATATAATACACCCACTGGTTCTCCATTATCTATCCTGTTAGTTACATCCTCAAATAACTGTAATAAATTTGTCAAACACGATTGCCCTTTCATAAAGCCATATGATTCTGCCTAATTCTGCTATGATTTTCTAAGTAACTTCATACCACTTCCTTAACAATGGATTCCAGTAATTTCCCGACGACTGATGCCAGGCTAACTGGCCTGAAGTTCAATGTCTTTTGTCTCCCTGCTTTCTGGAAAAGCGGTGTTCCATTTGCGAACTTCCAATCCACTGGGACCATTCCAGAATCTAGGAACTTTTGGAAGATCAAAACCAATGCATACACTATCTCTTCAGCCACCTCTTTTAGAACCCTAGAATGTAGGACGTCAGGTCCAGGGGATTTTTTGGCTTTTAATCACCTTAGTTCCTCTAGTACTTTTTCTCTACTTATATTAATTACATGAAGTTCCTCACACTCATTAGACCCTGGGTTCCCCACCACTTTTGGTATGCTTTATGTGTCTTCAACTGTGAAGACTGATACAAAATAGTTGCTTAACCTTTGTGCCATTTCCTTATTCCCCATAATAATTTCTCCAGTCTCAGCTTCTAAGGGACCAACGTTTACTTTTGCTACTCTTTTCCTTTTTCCATACTTTTAGAAACTCTTACAATCTGTTTTTATATTTCTTGCCTTTTTTCTATCATATTCTATTTTTTCGCCTTTCATCAATTTTTTGGTCAACCTTTGCTAGTTTCTTAAACGTTCCCAATCCTCATGCTCAGTATTCTTTGCAACATTATAAGCATCTTCTTTAAATCGAATGCCATCCTTAACTTCTTTAGTTAGCCACGGTTGGATGATTTTTCCCGTGGAGTTTTTGCTTCTCAATGCAATGTATTTTTGCTGAGAATTATGTTATATGTCTTTAAATGCTAGCCACTGCTTCTCCAGCGCCATACCTTTTAATCTTTTTTTCCTAACTACCTTAGCCAACGTGCCCCTCATACCTATGTAATTGACTTTCTTTAAGTTTAGGACACTAGTTTCGGACTTAGGCAAGTTATTCTCAAAATTAATGTAAAATTCTATCGGGCCAGAAACTCGGGTCCCCAAGGGTGAGTATGCACTGTGAACTCACGCAAAGGGCCAACGGAAGTACCAGTGCTGTGCATGCACTGCGCTTGCGCTGGAACCTGGAACTTCCATTCCCTTGAAGGAAGGGATTCACTGGTCAAACGCGTGCACCGGAGAGGCAGCGTGTACGCCTGGAACTTCTGATTTTTTTACAGGTTTCTCCGTTGGTATAAGTCCCCCGCAGTTGTGCAAGTAAAAAGCAGTTGCAAGGCCTGCTTTTAACAAGGTAAGAGGTTAATTAAGTAAAAGTAAAACATTTTTTCCACATGTTACTCATTTCAAAATAGTTTAAAGAAAGTAAGTTTATTTTTAGCCCCGTTATAAAATTTAATTAATTCTTGCAAAAATTTAAATTTTTGTTTGAAATTTATGTTAATTGTGATTTACAAAATGTGATTTAAAAAAATATTTGACGTTTTACTTAGGACCGTTCTCTATTCATAGATTTGAAAGGTCTTCCTGTCAAATCTATGAATATTGATTCCCTGCTCCGATTGGCTCCCCATGGCCCACGTGGTCCCAGGTGATGCTGCAAATTAGCTTCGCCACTTGGATACGCAAGCACTGCATTCCGGCAGCTGGAGGAGGCCCAGGATCGGAATCCTACGTAGGCCCACAGCACAACGGCAGGTGCACTATGTAATTGCAAATCGGGGGCTTGTGCCTGCGGGAAGCTTCCAACCCGAATTTCTCACCCATTATATTATGATCACTCTGCCCCAGAGGCTCCTTTAGTATGCGATTGCTAATATACCCTGTCTCATTACACAATAGAAAAGTTAAAATAGCCTGTTCCCTGGTTGGTTACATGGCATATTGTTCGAGAAAACTCTCCATTATATTGATGACTGGTGCCATCTCCAATACATTTTGCAATATATTGATGACTGGGACTATTTTCTGTCTGTTAACTGAACTGCAAAGATTCATTAAAATTGCATTTAATTTCCGATCCTCCATCATCTTCAAAATTTCCATCTTTGAAACTTACCTAAACTTGCTCTGCGCCTCTATCTCCATTTCAGAGGATAGGCTGTCCACTAATATCTACTATAAACCCACCGACTCCCACAGGTATCTTCATTATACCTCCTCCGAGCCTGCTTCCAGGAATAACGCTGTTCCATTCTGCCAGTTTCTCCATCTCTGCTGGATCTTCTGAGTTTCCGAAATCTCTTCATTCTTCCACAGCCATGGATTCCCGTCCACTGTGGTAGACATGGCCCAAGACCATGTCAATCCAACTTCCAGCATTAATGTCATCACCCCGTACTCTCCCTGCTGGAACCAAAATAGGGTTCCCCTGGTCCTCACCTTCCACTCCAACTGCCTCCACCTTCAACAGATCATGCTCTGCAATTTCCACCAAATCTAGCTAAGGCTGTTGGCAAACATATTTTTCACTCCTTCTCCGCCCCTCCCATACCCCATCCCCTTGCGTCTGCCTGGTCCACTCTTCCATCACCCCCAACATCCGCTGCCTTTCCCCTGACACCAATCTATGCAAACAGAGAAGTTGCAGCACTTACCCTTTCACGTCCTTCCTTTTCACCGTCCAGGGTGCCAAACATTCCTTCCTCACAATTAGCGATTTACTTGTACTTCTTCCAGTTCAGTGTACTGTATTCACTTCTCAGGATGCAGTACCCTTTTCATTGGGGAGGATAAACGCAGATTGGGTGAAAGCTTTGCTGAAAATCTTGGTTCAGTCTGCAAGTGTGACCCGGAGCTTCCAGTCGCTTGCTGCTTCAATTATACGTCTAAATCCCGCTATCGTCACTCTATCCTCGGCCTCCTGCACTGATCCAATAGATTTCAATGAGAAACAGCTCTGTATTTTTCGATTAGGCTCTTTATTGTCTGCCGGACTGAACAGGAAGGTTACAAACTTCAGGTCATAACCACCTCTCCCGTTTTCTCAGACAGCATGAGCTGGTAATGGGGGATGGTTAATCTGGAGCCAATGGGAGTGGAGGAGGTGGGAGCTGGTGCTCTCGGTGGGGATCCCCTATCGGTGCACAGCCTGGGGCTGCTCCAAACCCCTGTGGCCAACCCGCACTTTACCCTCTTTTCTCCATCACAATCCCGGGCCATAGGATCCTTCTCTGCTTTGCGAGATTTACCATAATTCCCTCCCTGCGCTATTCTGCTATAAACATTTACACCGCCTCTGGACCAGTATTTTTTAATTGTCCCATTCAGCATCATCATCACACTTTTGCTATTGAATCACACTTGCCATCCAGCCGATCACAGACCTCCGCATTCTTGTTTCCTCCACTACCCCAGATTTCTCCAGCTCTATCAATCCTATAAAAGTGTTCATCTGTAATATCTTCCACTTCTGCAGAAAGGTGATCGACCTGAAAATTTAACTGTTTCTCTCTCCACATAAGAACATACGAACATAAAAATAGGAGGAGGAGTAGTCCATTTGGCCCCTCTAGCCTGCTCTGCCATTCAAGAAGTTAATTGCTGATCTTCTACCTTATCTCCATTTTCCTGCGCTATCCCCATATCCTGTGATTCCGTTAATATTAAAAAACCTATCGATCTCTCTCTTGAATATACTCAAAGACTGATCCTCCCTAGCACACTGGTTTAGAGAATTCCAAAAATTATCCACGCTCTGAGTGAAGAAATTTCTCCTCACCACAGTCCTAAATGGCCGACCCCATATTCTGAGTATGTGACCCCTGGATCTAGACTTCCCAGCCAGGGAAATCATTCTCCCTGCATCTACCCTGTCAAGCACTGCAAGAATTGTGCATGTTTCAATGAGATCACCTCTCATTCTTCTAAACTCACGAGTATATATGCCTGGTCTACTCAATCTCTCCCCATTAAGACAATCCCTCCAATCCAGGAATCAGTCTGGTAAACAATTGTTGCACTCTCTCAATGGCAAGTATATCTTTCCTTAGATAAATAGATCAAAACTGTGCACAATACTCCAGGTGTGGTCTCACGGGGTCCTATATAATTGCAGAAAAACGTCTTTACACTTATACTCAAATCATCATACAATAAAGGCCAGCATACCATTTGCTTTCCTAATTGCTTACTGTACGTGCATGTGAACTTTCACTGATTCGTGTACAAGGACACCCACGTCCGACTGAACTCCAACATTTCCCAATCTTTCACCATTTAAAAATAATCTGCTTTGCTACTTTTCCTACCAAAGTGGATAACTTCATAATTCTCCACAATTTGCCATGTTCTTTCCCACTCACGTAACCTGTCTATATCCCCTTGAAGCTTCCTTGCACCCCCCTCAAAACTTATATTCCCACTCAGATTTCTATCATCAGCAAACTTTTATGTATAAAACGTTTCCCCTCATGCAAATCATTGCTGTAGATTGAGAATAGCTGAAACTGAATATTGGTCCTTCCGCTAGCCCACTAGTTACAGCCTGCCAACCCAATAATGACCCGTTTTTCCCTAATCTGTGTTTTCTTTCCTATAATAAATCCTCAATTCCTGATAGTATATTGCTCCCAATCCAATAAGCACTGGGTTTGTTTGATGACCTCTTGTACGTCACTCAATCGAAAGCTATCTCAAAACCCAAATACACCACATCAACTCGTTCCCCCTTATCTATTCTATCAGCTGCAAACTCAAAAATCTCTAACAGATTCGTCAAACAGGATTTCCGTTTCATAAATCCATGTTGTCTGCCAAATCGGCCCAGATATTCGGATCGGAGGCTTCCCTCGTGTGCAAGCCCCCGACCTGCACTTACCTAGTGCGCCGGCCGTTGCGCTGTGGGCCCGCTTGGGATTCTGATGCTGGGCCTCCTCAAACTGCCGGCACGCAGTGCTTGCGTATCCCAGGGGCGCAGTTAGTTCGAAGCGTCCCCTGGGATCACGTGAGCCAAACGTAGCAGGGAATCTCTATTCATAGATTTGACAGGAAGACCTGTCAATTTATGAATACAGGTCAATCGCTAATCATAACTAAAACTTCAAATAAATTTTTAAAAAACATCACATTTTTTAAATATCTATAATTTACATACAATAACTGTTTTAAACAATAATGTAAATTTTTGAAAATGTTAATTACAGTTTCTAACGCGACGAAAAATAAATTTACCTTTCTCTGAAATATTTAAAAATAATAAAACTGTGGAAAAAATGTTTTAATTTTACTTAATTCACCACTTACCTTGTTAAAAGCAGCTCTTGCGACTGCTTTTTAAAAGCGTAGCTCCTGGAAATTAACCCTCCCAGAGGAAACTGCACTCGATCGGCCTGTGAGGCGCTTCGTTTAATTCAACAGAATTTCTGGTTTCCCGCGCATGTGCAGTGCATGCACGAAACTGGCACTTTCGTTGGGCCTGCGCGTGAGTACCCAACGCATACTCACCCGTGGTGACCCGAAGTTCTGGCCCAATATTATTATATTCAAAGTGTCCTGTTACCACGTCCTAAACAATAGATTCTCGCATTTTCCCTACTACTGATGTCAGGCTAACTGGTCTGTAGTTCCCCGTTGGGGGGTGGGGGGAAGCACTCCAGCTCCTCCTGGCCCACAAGCAGTGCTGTGAAGACAGTTACTGTCTCCTCGAAACTGTCCTCGCCTCCCTTCAGCTACCAGGTTTCGCGCGAGGTTTGGGAAACCCAACCCGCCACAATTAAACCCGTACAACAGGTTAAATCAAAGGCTGCCAGCCGCAATGGATTATTAAATTGCTAGCCCACCATCTGGGAGCACTCCATTGCCCGCCCCCTGCTCCGCATCGGTTTAACCCGGAAGTGGCGAGCTGGAGTCGGGATGAAGAATTTTTATATTTTACTGTCCGAACAGACTCCAATCCTGCCGTTTTTGGTGCTGAAATACAGCCCTTACTTTCTTGGCTTTGTCGAGGAGAATGTTTGATTAGTAATGTCCAGACTTTTCTCCTTTTTCTTACAGTTAATTTTGTGGCGATTGTGATCCTGTCCCGGGGAAAGTGCGGGCTTTCCACCTGAACCACTCGCTACCTGGTTGCCATGGCAGTCGCGGATCTAATGGTCATTATCACTGAGGTCATACTGTGGCAGATCAGTTACTATTATTTCCCAGCATCTTTCCTGGACATCACCCCTGTGTGTAGTGTTCAAAGTATCCTGAGTCGTGCAGCCGCAGGCTATTCTACCTGTGTCACCATCACTTTCACTTTTGATCGATTTGTGGCCATTTGTAGCCAGAAGCTGAAAACAAAATATTGCACCGAGAAAACTGCAGCTGTGGTTGTAGCAACAAGCTGCATTCTGCTCTGTTTAAAAAGCGTTCCCTTCTACTTTATATATGAACATAGACAGATAACCGACAATGTGCCGTAGTTCTGTTATGTAAAGCCAAGCTATTTTACTGAGCCCAAATGGGTGGGATTTGACTGGTTTGATACGGTTTTAACCCCACTGCTCCCATTCGCTTTAATTCTGTGGCTCAACGCTCTGACAGTCAGACACATTTTAATGGCCAGTCGGGTCGGTAAGGGGCTGAGGGGTGAGAGCAAGGGAGAGAATGGCAGAGACCCAGAGATGGAGAGCAGAAGGAAGTCTATGGTTTTATTCTTCACCATATCCGGCAGCTTCATACTTCTGTGGTTGGTATTTGTTATAGATTTCTTATATTATTGTATTGGAGGAACAAATCCCTATTATTATAATGATTCTTTGTATACATTTGAAGAAGTTGGATATATGCTGCGGAGTTGAAGTTGCTGCACAAACACGTTTATTTATGGGGTGACCCAGTCCAAGTTCAGAGAGCAGGTGAAGAGTGTGGTGAAGTATCCGGTTACCTCAATTATTCAATTAATTACGAATCACAACAACTGAGCTCAGGCCAGAGGCGGGCCCCAGTGTTTCCAGTATAGGAATGTAATATTTAGCGCCAGACTCCCAGCATCTGAAATACACCAGGATTCGCTGGTGATCTGAAAATAGGTCATGGCACTATTTCTGACTGACAGTTCCGTTATTTTCTTTCGGGACAGGACCAGTAGTTTGCTGAATGTCACCTAAGCTCTTCTGTAAAGAGTCAATTCAGCTATTTAGTGCAGAAATTAGGAGGATTACATTTCATAGAATATACAGCATATAAACAGGCCATTCGTCTCAACTATTCTATGATATCTATGCTCCACACTTGTCTCCTCCCACTGCATCTTCCTCATCCCTGCCTTTCAGCTTATCTTTCTGTTACCTTTTCTCTCACATACTCGTCTGGTTTGCTTTTGACAGAATCAAGGCGTCAACTCGCACCAAAGACCGGTAACCCACCACCCCTGAGCTCGCTGACCTACATTGGCTCCCTGTTCGTCAACACTTTAATCTTACAATTATCATCCTTGATTGCAAACCTCTGCATGGCCTCCCTAGCTCTGTAATCACCACCAGCTCTACGTACGCAGCACCGCCCCACACCCACCGAGATCTCTGAATCCTCCAAATCTGGCACCTTGCACATGCATGATTTTAACCACGCCGCCATTACCGGAGGTGCTTTCAGCTGCCTGGGCCCTGAGTATTGGTATCCCCTCGCTAAAGCTTTCCCTCCTTAACTCTCTCCCCTCCATTAATATGTTCCTCAAACATTACCTATTCGACCAAGTGTTAAGTAATCTGTCCTAATATTTCCCATGTGGCTCGGTGTCA
Organism: Somniosus microcephalus; assembly: GCF_052327205.1. Classification (NCBI taxonomy): domain Eukaryota; kingdom Metazoa; phylum Chordata; class Chondrichthyes; order Squaliformes; family Somniosidae; genus Somniosus; species Somniosus microcephalus. Next base: position 7,309,761 of record NW_028225183.1, on the reverse strand, counting down.
ATATTAATTGATGACGCTCCTGTGAAGCACCTTCGTACATTAAACTATGTTAAAGGCGCTATATAAATGCAAGCTCTTTTTTTAGAGGAAAATAATGCACTTTCTCCGGTACATCCATGTCCTTTTTAAAGTATGGGAACCACAACTATGCAGAGTTCTCTAAGTGTGAGCTGACCAGGGTCCTATACAAATGTAACACAAATTACGAATCAGTTACAGCACAAGGACAGGCCATTCGGCCCCAAATGTCCATGTCGGTGTTCCAGCTCCAGACCAACCTCCTCCCACTCTCCTTCTTTCAACACAGTCAAAATACCCTTCTAGTCATTTCACCCTCGAATGCTTAACTCACCTCCCCTTCAATACATCCAAGCTCTTCGCATCAACTACGGCTTGTGGTAGCGAGTCCGCATTCTGACAAGTAAATAGGGAACTCATTTCCTCCTCAATTTTTTATTGGGTTTATTGGTGGCAATCATATATCTGTAGCCTGGAGTTCTGTTCTCTCCCGCAAGTGGAATTATCTTCTCAACGTCTATCCCATCAAAGCCTTTCACAACTCTAAAGACCCCTATCAGGTCACGCCTCAGTCTTCTCCTTTCAGTAGAAAAGAGCCTCAGCCTGTGCAATCTGTCCTGGTAGATATAACCTCTCAGTTCTGGTATCATTCTAGTAAATTCTTTTTGCACCTACTCAAGTGCCAATTTGCCCATTTTATATGCTGGAGACCAGTAATTTTAGCAGTGCTCCAAGTACGGTCTAACCCATGTTTTATATAAGTTATAATAAATTATCTGCTTTACAAATCTATCCCTCTGGAAATGAATCCATGTGTTCTATTTGTCTTTTATGGCCTTATCAACCTGCATCGCGACTGTTAGTGATTAATGTATCTCTACCGTCACATCCCTCTGTTCCTCAATCCCATTGAGACACTTATTTCCCAAGGAGTATGTGACATCCATAATCTTCCTATTAAAATGCACTACCTCATACTTCTCTATTTTGAAGTTAGTTTGCCAATTACACGCCCACTCTGCAGGTTTATTAACGTCTTCCTGTATTTTGTCGCAGCCCTCCTCTGAATTAACTATAAAACCACATTTTGTGGTCAAGGCCCAGCCAAATTTGCTGTGGATTTAGGGTCCGTTTTAGGCGGTACTGAAATTTTATTCCGTTAATGCAAAATATACCAGTAAACTGAGTAAGCAGATAACTGTTTATGCAGGAATGAGGGTCAGTTAGTTGGTGTTACATGAATGTGTTTTTAACCGAAGATTAGCCATGATTTATTGAATGGTGGAGCAGGCACGAAGGGCCGAATGGCCTAATCCTGCTCCTATTTCTTGTGGTCTTATTTTGACCAGTCATTCTACATAAAGCTAAGTCTGTTACTATTGTCCTCATTGTGTACTACAATTCCGAGTTTCGCTTCATCTGCAAACTATAAAATGGTGTCATGCTTACCCAACCCTAGCTTATTAATATGCATCAAACAGAGCATTTGAACTAATAGCGACCCCTGGCGTACACCACTGTCTGCCCCTTTAATCCCACGGGTGACAATTTTATGAACAGTTCTATTCTGTGCTACTTCTGCAAACACCTTTTGAAAATCCACCCACACACCATGAACCACATTACACTCATGAAGTTCCCATTTTTCTATCAACTCGCATTCATCTATGTTAAGGTTCATTTGCCACTTAACAGCACAGTCTGCAAGTTTTCTTATCTCTTTTGTGAGATGTCATTTAGTGAAAAATTTCTTCAATATTTGAAGCGAAGCATCAGTTGTGTTGAATAAAAGCAATAATAATAAATAAAGGCAGATATCTACAACTGTGTGAGGTTTTGATAATTTCATCAGAAAATCTGAAGATTTATTGCAGAGTAAACTCCTTGTTTGTCACTTTGTACGATTGCTTTTCGAAAAAGTGGATGAAATTTGTATTTATTTCAACAAAGAGAACTGCTGTCCTGTTTGCATCAGAGCCTCTTTGTGTCTTTCATTAACTATTTATACCTTTAGGTTTCAGCTCTGGCTCAGTGAGTAGCACATTCGCCTCTGAATCAGAAAGTTGCAGCTTCCAATCCCACTTCCAGGGACTTAAGCACATAAAGCTCAGCAGACACTCCAGTGCAGTGCTGAGGGAGTGCTGCACTGCAGGAGGTGCCGTCTTTTGGATGAGACTTTAAACCGAGATCCCATCTGCTCCCGTCCTGACAAAGTGTTTCGACCTGAAACCTTGACGCTATTTCTCTCCACGGATGTTGCCTGGCCTGCTGAGTTTTTCCAGCATTTTCTGTTGTTATTCCTGTCTGCTCTATCAGGTAGTGGGAAAAGATCCTGTGGCACTATTTCGAAGGAGAGCACGGCAGTTCTCCCCGGTGACCAGGTCAATATTTATCCCTCAAACAACATAACAGAAACAGATTATCTGGTCATTAGCACATTGCTGTTTGTGGGAGTAGGCTACCGCGTATCCTACATGACAACTGTTGCTTCACCCCAGAAGGACTTCATTGGCTGTAAACTGCTTGGAGATTTCTGGTGGTCGACATAAGTTCCTCATTATCCTCAGTTATTCCCAACACCGCCTAATATCAGCAGCTCCACACACCCCACATAATATCCTCAGCTCCACCCCACCCCACCATATATTCTCAACTCCACCCAGCTACTTACCCGGCGCAGCTCCTCCTTAATATCGTCATCTCCTCCCCACCCCAAGAATATCCAAATCTCCTCCTCACCACAACTGATACCTTAGCTCTTCCCCACCCCACCTAAAAGCCTCAGCTGCTCCCCACGCCAAACTAACATCCTCAGCACCTACCTAACCCTGCCAGGTAAGCTCTTCTTCCTACCCGCTTATTATCATCAGCTCTTCCCCATCCCACCTAATATGCTCAGCTCCTCCACAGCCCACCTAATTATCTCAGCTCCTCCCACCCCACCTAATATACTCAGCTCCTCCCCACACCAACTAATATCTCTACTCCCCCCGACCCCACCTCTATCCTCTGCTCCTCCACACCCCAGCAACATCTTCAGCTCCTCCCCACCCCACCTAATATATTCAAACCTACCCACATCAACTAATATCCTCAGCCCCTCCCCACCTCATCTAATATCCTCATCTCCTCCCCACAGCAACTATGATTTCTGCCCCTCCCCACCCCACCTATATCCTCAGCTCATCCACAACCTATCTAATATCCTCAGCTACTCTGCGCCACAACCTAATATCCTCAGCTCATTGCTCACCTGCTCATATCCTCAGATCCTCCACAACCCACCTATTAACCTCAGTTCCTCCCCACCCCACCTAATATCCTCAGCTCCTCCACACCCCACCTAATATCCTCAGCTACCCACCACCCCACCTAACTGCATCAACTCCTCCATCTTCCTAATATTCTCAGCTCCTCCCCAACCCACCTGATAGCCTCAGTTACAACCAGTCCCATTTAACAAGCTCAGCTCCTCCGCAATTCATCTAATATCAACAGCTGCACACGCCTCCACCGAACATCCTCAACATCTCTGCACTTATCTCTGCATACATTCAGCAGCTGCCAATCCAGTGGGTGCGAAGAGCTGTCATAGGTTATCAATCAAATAGAGCAAGATGTTCCTGTCAATTCTTTGCAATTCGATGTAAGAGCAGAAATCCGCTGACAAATCCCTGGAGGAGAAATTGTGATTGACAGCTGTAGCCTGTTTGCAGAAATAGGTGAAGGGAGTACCTTCCCCTCCATAAACTGTCAAAGAACTCCACGTGCTTATGTATGCACGCAGTCTGCAGCTGTCAATCAAACCTTCTCCTCCTGTGAACGGTGCGGGAACTTCCTGCTCTTACATGAAGCTGTAACCAATTGACAGGAAGTTGTTGTTGTTCTATCTGATGCGGAATCTATGATTGTAAATTGTACGAATATAACAGAAGACCCTCCAGTTGTATTTTAAATGTCGTTATTTAACGTCTACGGAAGTTATTTTTTTAATATTGGTCATATTGCACAGATGTGTTCAATAATGGTAATGCTCTGATCGCCCTCTCTGCTCCGTGCAGTAACTGCAGATAATTAGTGACTGAACACGGCGCTGCTACATTTTTCAGTGTAAAGTGGAAATATTTTAGCCCGTATTTTCCGCACGCGCTGAAAACCGATACTGCCGATCTGTCAATAATCCTCTTTAGAGATCGCACGCCTGCCCTGGAGAATGGCCTCTGCAGGTGGAGAATTCCACTTTCTGCAGAATCTCTGCCCACTGATAACATTTAAAAATCTTATGCCTGGTAAAGGTAGGTGTGAGGGCTTCTTTTACCAGCATAAGAGTTTCATTTTTCTTTTTAAAAAGGTTATTCGCTCATTTATATTTTAAAAATGCTTTCAGAAAAGCTAAGTTTATTTTTAGCCCCTTAAAAAAGTAATTATTTTTTTCAAAGTTTTAATATATTTAATTTAATGTAATTTTAACTAATTAAGTACGTGAATTAATTTTTTTAACATTTTAGTTTTTTTTGATTGATCACCATTCAAAATTTTGAAAGGTCTAAGCTGAGAGGCCGGTCAAAACTGTGAAGGGTGATTCCCTCCTTCGATTGGTTCCATTGATCCCGGGGACGCTTGCAAACTGCCTGCATTTCAGGGATACCAGGTCCTCTGCGCACGTGCACCAGGTGAAGCACAGGAGTGGAAGTTTCTGGAGCTCCGGAACCCACAGGTAAGGGCGTAATATTTTTTCCAGATTGGGAGCATCCAAACTTAGGAAGCCTCTGATAGAAAAATCAGGGCCAATTGTGCAACAAGAAAGATTGCTAAATTGCGTTTTTGAAGAATTACTTATGACTTTTGAATCGAACCATATAGCTGACTTGAGTCATGCTCTTTCTGAAAAATTGCAGTCGTGTAAATGATGTGTCATAAATCGCAACTTCTACAAGAAGTAACTCAGGAAGTACTACTGAACGGCCAGCTGAGGGCGCCGCCCGAGGAGTATAAATATTCAGGCGTTGGCCCAACGTGGCCAGAGACATTCTGGAAACAGGAAGCTAGTGGCTACTAACTAGACCTCCATGTTTTGTTACAAGTCGATTAAAGCCTTGCATTATTTACAACCAAGTGCATAGTGAGTCTTTATTACGTCAATTTAATCGACTTGTTATCGTCTCCAAGCCTTGGGTGATTCGGCACAGCCAGCTGCAAGTCGAACTGCAGAAAGGGACCTGGGCAAGAAACTGATCCATCATGGAAAAACTCCTTAGACCCACTCGTCTTGACTTGGATGCGAATGCACCTGCGGCAGCGAAGGTATGGAAGCATTCATTTCGTACCTTTAGCAACTTTCTTGAAGAATGTGGGGCAGGTGCCTCTAATAAGTTATGAATGCTTATTAACTACGTATCCCCTCATGTGTATGATTATATTGAGGACTGTATAGACTACGACACTGCTATCGAAATTTTACAGCAGGTGTTTTTCAAGTCCCTGAATGAAATCTTTGCTGGACACCTATTGGCCACAAATCGGCAGCAGCCTGGGGAAGCATTCGAAGAATTCCTCCAGAAACTTCGCAGGCTCAGCAAAGATTGTAACCTTAATGCGGTACAGCTGAACAGTATCAACAGGAACTAATCAGCGATTCCTTTATCAACGGGATTGTGTCCCCTTTTATACATCAGCGCCTGCTGGAAAATAAAACCCTCAATTTACAGGCTGTTTATGACCAGGCGTGTTCCCTGGACTTGGACAAGAAGAATGCAGGCACTTATATCCCACCACATGGACGGGTGGCGACTATCACCCTCAATAATTCTTTCGATAGGTCTCGTGTTGATGCCCCAGCTGATGATGACTCTACTCTAACGGACGACGACCCTACCCTAGAGGCCTTTGCTGATGATGACCCCGCCCTAGCAGCATCCTGGCAATGAGGAAGAAAGTGTTTCTTTTGTGGGGGTGTATTCCATTACAGAAAATTTTGCCCGGCTCGTAATGCGACCTGCAATCATTGCAGCAAGAAAGGACACTTTTCCAAGATATGCCAATCACGGGCCTCTGCTAACAAGAAAGGCCGATCCTCTAAAGTACACCGGTCGAGAGCTCCTGTTAGCTTCACAGCTGCTATCTATGGAGATGCTCCTCCCCCAAGAACCACTGCTAAGGCTACAGCTGCCGAAGGAAAAATTACCCCTCCTCCAATCACAGCTGTTCTTCCCCAAAGTTTGTCCCATGCAGCTACGAAGGTTTCAGTAAATGGGCAGACTCTAAGCGTGCTAATCGACTCCTGCAGCTCTGACAGCTTCATTAGTAAGCGGGCTGTAAGTAGGTTAAAACTTTGCATTTATCTCTCGGACAGGGAGATTGCAATGGCTCTGACGACTCTGACCACCAATTCTTCTGGCTTCTGTCTTGTCAACCTCATCCTCTATGGTCACACGTCTACCTCCACCTGGCTCGGAGTACTCAAAAACTTATGTAGCGATGGGCTTCTGGGACAGGTGTTCCAGAAGCAGCACAAAAGAATCACTTTTGAGTTTGGAGGGTCGAAGTCGGAGCTTACCATTTCTAAAGTGCCGTTTTGTGCGCTCTCGGCGGCCTTACTCGGTGAGCCCTCCCTGTTTGCCAATCTCTCCCCCCGCTGTAAACCCATAGCCACCAAATCGCGGCAATTTTCCCAAGACGACCGAGCATTTATCGAGGCAGATATCTCTCGCCTTTTAGCTGACGGTATTATCGAGCCATGTTCAACCCCCTGGCGGGCTCAAGTCATCATTGTGAAAAACCCTTGAAAACAACATAAGACACGTCTGTGTATTGATTATTCACAGAGTAGTAATCAATATATCGGTTTGGATGCCAACCCGATACAACGCATAGATGTCATGGTCAACAACCTTGCCAAATACAAGGTATTTTCAACCTTCGATTTAAAGAGCGTGCACCATCAGGTACCACTGAAAGACTCTGACAAAAAGTATATGGCATTTGAGGGCACTGGTCGGCTTTATCAGTTTTGTTGCCTTCCATCTGGGGTCACCAATGCGTTGGCCATCTTCCAACGGGCCATGGATGGCCTAGTCCGGCAAGTGAACTTGACATATACCTTTCCATATTTAGACAATATCACTATTGCCGGCCATGATGAAAAGGAGCATGACGCCAATCTTCAGAGATTTTTTGACATTCTCTGTCGTCACCACTTAACATTAATCGAATCCAAATCAGTGAAATCGGTGCCATCAGTGAACATTCTCGGCTACTGGGTGGGCAACAGTGTTATTAAACCGGACCCAGAGCGACTTCATCCACTTCAGGAGCTCCCTCCCCCTACGAATCTCGGTTCTCTTCGTCAGGCACTTGGCATGTTTGCTTATTATGCAAAGTGGATAGCTCACTTCTCCGATAAGATAGAGCCCCTGCTTCATGCGAAGTCTTTTCCACTAGAAGCAACGTCTATTTCTGCCTTCAACCTCCTCAAACGACAGCTGGAGAAAGCCATGCCTCACTCCATTGACGAAAACCTTCCTTTTGTGGTCGAATGCAATGCATCGGAGGTGGCGATCTCGGCTACCTTGAATCAAGGTGGTCGGCCCATGGCATTCCTTTCCAGAACCATACAGGGTAGCGAACTCCATTACCCCCCCGTCGAGAAGGAGGCTACAGCCATCATCGAGGCTGTATGCCACTGGAGTCATTTTTTTGCTCGGCGTCATTTCACGCTCGTAACTGGCCAGCGTTCCGTGGCCTTCATTTTGGATAACCAGAAGTGCACAAAAATTTAAAATAATAAAATTCAACTCTGCAGGATGGAGCTGGCCGCCTTTGAATATATTATCCTTTACCGACCCGGCAAATAAAATTTTGCCCCTGATACCTTCACACGGGCATTTTGCTCTTCAATATCAACGTCGACTCTGGTGGATCTGCATATGGACTAATGCCATCCTGGCATCACCCTTATCTTGCACTTTGTGCGCTCCAAAAATCTATCATTTTCAACGGAAGACATAAAGAAAACTTGCTCCTCCTGTAGGATTTGTGCAGAATTGAAACCACAATTCTTCTGCCCATCAGATGACTTGCTCATACATGCAATGCAGTCTATGCAGAGGCTCAGCATAGACTTTAAAGGGCCATTGCCTTCGTCGACGCAGAACACCTGCCTACTTACAATGGTAGACGAGCATTCACACTTTCCCTCTGCCTTCCCTGTCCTAATATGCTTACCTCTACGGTAATTAAACGCCTCGATCAGGTCTTTTCCCTTTGCTGGATGGCCAATTTTATCCAAATGGATTGGGGTCCCTCCTTTATGTCGAGTGAACTTAAAAGGTATCTCTCCCAACGGGGAATCATCTTGAGTAAGACGACACCATCTCACCCAATCGACAATGGACAGGTTGAAAGCTACAATGCCATTATCTTGAATGGTGTCTGTCTGGCGCTGAGGTCACGCAACCTACCAGACCAGCAGTGGGAAACTGTGCCGCTGACGTGTTACACTCTATCAGGTCTCTCCTCTCCAACTCCACTAATTTCACACCTCATGAGCGATTCTTCAAGTTCTGGCATCGCTCTACACATGGGACATCTCTACCATCATGGTTGGTGGCTCCAGCCCCGTGCTACTCCAGAGGTTTGTCCGGTCGGCCATGAATGAACCTCTCGTTGACGAGGTGGAGTTAACGGAGGTGAACCCAACATATGCACACGTGCAGTACCCTGATGGCCGGGAGTCCATTGCCTCGCTCAGAGTTCTGGCTCCATGCCCAACTGGTCACACAGGCCCGAATGATGTAGGATCCCATGACGATAATGTCAACACTCCGCACCCCTATGAAGATGATGCCCTACCTGGGACATCGAGGGATCTGCCGGCAGTGCTACCGGATCAACTCAGGGAGCCGAACGCTCCCCGTAGGATGGCCACACGAAATGAGGACGCCGGACAATCTCCGGCTACGACCCAGGATGAGGCCAGCTCCGTGCCTGTGAGGGCCCGCACCCAGATTCATGATATTCCCAGGCCTCCACAGGACGATCAAGACAACGTGGACTCGACCGACTTAGCGGTACGGGCCAAGCGACCCAGGGCCCAGGACACGGTCCGGGGAGATGTGCCCTCCGGTCACAAGCAGAAAGCTAAATGACTACGGCTATTTTTGGTCTGCCTAGTCTGTTAAAGGAAGAGTGGACTTCCAAACCTTTTAGGGAGGAAGAATTTCATAAATTGAAATTTCCACAGGGAAGTACTACTGAACGGCCAGCTGAGGGCGCCGCCCGAGGAGTATAAATACTAGGGCGTGGGCCCAGCTTGGCCAGAGACAGTCTAGAAACAGGAAGCTAGTGGCTACTAACTAGACCTCCATGTTTTGTTACAAGTCGATTAAAGCCTTGCTTTATGTACAACCAAGTGCGTAGTGAGTCTTTATTAATCACAGGGAAACATAATCGCCATTTGCAATGCAATATAACATTGCAGTGGAATATCACTTTGCAGTATAATAGTAATTTGGATGATCAGCCATGATCGCATTGAATGGCAGAGTAGGCTCGAGGGGCCGAATGGCCTACTCCTGCTCCTATCTTCTATGTTTCTATGTTTCTTTGTTTATCGTTTTGCCTTCTGATCGTTGTTTGCAATGCAATAGGACATTGCAATTGCACCTCACTTTGCATTGTAGCAGTTATTTGCAATGCAATTGCACGTTGTAATTGAATATCCCTGAAACATAATCGCCATTTGCAATGCAATATAACATTGCAGTGGAATATCACTTTGCAGTATAATAGTAATTTGCCATGCAATAGCACATTTCAATGGAATATCACTCTGCAATATAATTCATTTGCAAGGCAATAGTACATTGCAATGGAATATCAATTTGCAAAATAATAGTAATTTGCAATGCAATAGCACATTGCAAATTAGTATCACTTTACAATATAATTGCCATTTGAAATGCAATAGGACATTGCAATGTAATTTTAGCTTGCAATATTATATTAATTTGCAATGCAATAGGATATTGCAATGGAATATCACTTTGCAACATAGTAGACATTTTCAATGCAACAGAACATTGCAATTGATTATCACTGCAATATAATTGTCCTTTGAACTGCAATTAACATTGAAAAAGAATATCACTTTGCAATATAATTGTCATTTGCAATGCAATCAAATATAGCAATGTAATATAACTTTGAAATGGAATAGTGATTGCAATGCAATGATCATTGCAATGGAATATCAGTTTGCAATATAATAGTGCTTTGCAATGTAATAGAAAATTACAAATCAATGTCGCTCTGACTTCTGACCATCGTTTGCAATGCAGTAGAATATTGCAATGGAATATCATTTTGCAATATAATCGTCATTTGCACTGCAATAGCACATTGAAATGGAATATCACTTTGCAATATAATAGTCATTTGCAAAGCAACATGACATTGCAATGGACTAGTAACTTGCAATATAATAGTCATTTGCAAAACAATATCACATGGCAGTATAATATCGCTTTTATAATATGATCGTCATTTGCAATTTAGTAGAACATTGCAATTGATTAGTGCATTGCAAAATAATAGTAATTTGCAATGCAATAGCACCTTGCAATGGAGTATCACTTTACAATATAATTGTCATTTGAAATGCAACAGAAGATTGCAATGGAAATATAACGTTGTAATATATTTGTCCTTTTACACTGCAATAGAACATTGCAATGGAATATCACTTTGCAATATAATCCTCATTTGTAATGCAATCAAACATAGCAATGGAATATAACTTTGCAATATATTAGACATTGCAATGCAATGGAACATTGCAATGGCATTTCAGTTTGCAATATAATAGTCCTTTGCAATGTAATAGAAAATCACAATTTAATTTCGGTTTGACTTCTGATCATCATTTGCAATGCAATAGGTCTTTGCAATTGAACCTCACTTTGCATTGTAGCAGTCATTTGCAATGCAATTGCACATTGCAATGGAATATCACTGCAATATAATCGTCATTTGCAGTGCAGTAGAACATTGCAGTGGAATATCAATTTGCAATATTACAGTAATTTACAATGCAATGCCACATTGCAATGGGATATAACTTTGCAATATAATTGACATTTGCAATGCAATAGCACATTACACTGGAGTATCACTTTGCAATATACTCTTCATTTGCAATGCAATAGAGGTAAGAAATGAAGTATCACTTTGCAATATAATAGTCATCACAATGCAATGGAACATTGCAAAGGAATATTACTTTGCAATATAATAGTCATTGCAGTGCAATGGAACATTGCACTGGAATATCAGTTTGAAATATTATAGTCATTTGCAATGTAATACAAAATTACAATTTAATATCCCTTTGACTTCTGAGCATCATTTGCAATGCAATAGGACCTTGCATTTCAACCTCACTTTGCATTGTAGCAGTCATTTGCAATGCAATTGCACATTGCAATGGAATATCACTGCAATATAATCGTCATTTGCAATGCAGTAGAACATTGCAGTGGAATATCAATTTCCAATATAACATTAATTTACAATGCAATGGCACATTGCAATGGAATATCACTTTGCAATATAATTGACATTTGCAATGCAATAAAACATTGCACTGGAGTATGACTTTGCAATATATTCTTCATTTATAATGCAATAGAAGTTTGGAATGCAGTATCACTTTGCAATATAATAGTCATTGCAATTCAATGGAACATTGCAATGGAATCTTACTTTGCAATATAATACTCATTGCAATGCATTGGAACATTGTATTGGAATATCAGTTTGAAATATAATAGTCATTTGCAATACAGTATAACATTGCAATTGAATATAACTTCACCATATAATCATCATTTGCAATACAATAGCACGATGCAAAAGAATATCACGTTGCAATATAATAGTGATTTGCAATGCAATATGGCATTGCAATGGACTAGTAACTTGCAATATAATAGTCATTTGCAAAACAATATCACATGGCAATATAACATTGCCTTGCAATATGATTGTCATTTGCAATGCAGCAGAACATTGCAATTGATTAGCGTGTTGCAAAATAATAGTAATTTGCAATACAACAGCTCATTGCAATGGAGTATCACTTTAAAATATAATTGTCATTTGAAATGCAACCAAACATTGCAATGGAAATATAACTTGCAATATAATATTCATTTTCAATGCAATATGACATTGCAGTGGAACTTCCTTTTGCAACATAGTATTCATTTGCAATGCCACAGAATATTGGAATTGATTATCACTGCAATATAATTGTCATTTGCACTTCAATAGAACATTGCAATGGAATAACACATTGCAATAAAATAGTCATTGCAATGGAATGTCAGTTTGCAATATAATAGTCATTTGCAATGTAATAGAAAATTACAATTTAATAGCCCTTTGACTTCTGTTCGAGATTTGCAATGCAATAGGACTATACAATTGAACCTCACTTTGCATTGTAGCAGTCATTTGCAATGCAATTGCACATTGCAATGGAACATAACTGCAATATAATCGTCATTTGCAATGCAATAGAACATTGCAGTGGAATATCAATTTCCAATGTAACATTAATTTAAAATGCAATGGCACATTGCAATGGAATAGCACTTTGCAATATAATTGACATTTGCAATGCAATAGAACATTGAACTTGAGTAACATTTTGCAATATACTCTTCATTTGCAATGCAATAGATGTTTGGAATGAAGTATCACTTTGCAATATAATAGTCATTGAAATACAATGGAACATTGCAATGGAATATTACTTTGCAATATAATAGTCATTGCAATACAATGGAACATTGCACTGGAATATCAGTTTGCAATATAATAAAGATTTGCAGTGCAATATGACATTGCAATGGACGAGTAACTTGCAATATAATTGGCATTTGCAAAAGAATATCACATGGAAATATAATATCGCTTTGCAATATGATTTTCATTTGCAATGCAGTAGAACATTGCAATTGATTAGCGCATTGCAAAATAATAATAATTTGCCATGCAACAGCACATTGCAATGGAGTATCACTTTAAAATATAATTGTCATTTGAAATGCAACCGAAAATTGCAATGGAAATACAACTTGCAATATTATATTCATTTGCAATGCAATAGGACTTTGCAGTTGAATATCCTTTTGCAACATAGTATTCATTTGCAATGCAACAGAATATTGTAATTGATTATCACTGCAATATAATTGTCATTTGCACTGCAACAGTACATTGCAATGGAACATCACATTGCAATATAATCGTCATTTGCAATACAGTAGAACATTGCATTGGAATATAAATGTGCAATGTAACGTTAATTTACAATGCAATGGCACATTGCAAAGGAATATCACTTTGCAATATAATTGACATTTGCAATGCAATGGAACATTGCACTGGAGTATCACTTTGCAAAACACACTTCATTGCAATGCAATAGAAGTTTGGAATGAAGTAGCACTTAACAATATCATGGCCATTGCAATGCAATGGAAAATTGCAATGGAATATTACTTTGCAATAGAATAGTCATTGCAAAGCAATGGAAAATTGCACTGGAATATCAGATTGAAATAGAATAGTCATTTGCAATGAAATAGAACATTGCAATGGAATATAACGTTGCAATTTAAACATATTTTGCAATGCAATAGCACATTGCAATGGAATATCACTTTGCAATATAATAGTAATTTGCAAAACAATACCAAATGGCAACATAATATCGCTTTGCAATATGGTAGTCATTTGCAATGCTTTAGAACATTGCAATTGATTAGCGCATTGCAAAATAATAGTAATTTTCAATGAACAGCACATTGCAATGGAGTATCACTTTACAATATAATTGTCATTTGAAATGCAACAGAACATTGCAATGGAAATATAACTTGAAATATTACATTCATTTGCAATGCAATAGGGCGTTGCAGTGGAATATCCCTTTGCCACATTGTAGTCATTTGCAAAGCAATAGAAATTTGTAATAGATTATCACTGAAATATCATCGTCACTTGCAACACAATAGAATATTGCAATGGAATATCACTTTGCAACATAATAGTCATAGCAATGCAATGGAATTTTGCTATATAATATCAGTTTGTAAGATAATAGTCATTTTCAATGCAATAGAGCATTGCATTGGAATATTAATTTGCAATGGAATAGTAATTTGCAATGCAACAGAACATTGCAATGGAATAAGACATTCCAATGGAATATCACTTTGCAACTTAATGCTCATTGGCAATGTAACAGAACATTGCAATGGAATAGCACTTCAATATAATCGTCATTTGCAATGCAATAGAGCATTGGAATGGAATATCACTTTGCAATATAATGGTTATTTGCAATCCAATATGACATTGCAATGGTCTTTTAACTTGAAATAAATTAATCATTTGCAGAACAAAATCACATTGCAATATAATATCACTTTGCAACATGATCGTCATTTGCAATGCAGAACATTGCAAAGGATTATCATGTTGCAAAATATCAGTAATCTGCAATGCCGTAGCACATTGCAATGGAGTATCACTTTCCAATATAATTGTCATTTGAAGTGCAATAGAAGATTGCAATGGAATTTTAACTTGCAATATTATGTTAATTTGCAATGCAATACGGCGTTGCAATGGAATATCACTTTGCAACAAAGTTGTCATTTGTAATGCAACAGAACATTGTAATAGATTATCCCTGCAATATAATCACCATTTGCAATGCAATAGAGCATTGCAATGGAAAAGCACTTTGCCAAACAATCGTCATTTGCAATGCAAACAAACATTGCAATGAAATATAACTTTGCAATAGAATAGTCATTGCAATACAATGGAGCATTGCAATGGAATATCACTTTGCTATATAATAGTCATTGCAATGCAATAGAATATTGCAGTGAAATATCACTTTGCAATATAATAGTAATAAGCAATGCAATAGCACATTGCAATGGAATATCAACTTGCAATATGATAATCATTTGCAATTCAATAGCACATTGCAATGGAATATCACTTTTCCATATAATTAAAATGCAATGCAATAGCACATTGCAATGGACTTTATCAAATGTCTTTTGCTCCATGTCTACAAGCTAATAATAATTTGTGAACTGGGACTCATAAACCTCTTTGCTCCTCAACAGTTAATAGCTTCCCATTATTTAGAGAATACTCAGAACTATCTCACTTTGTTCCAAAGTGGCTGGTGTCAAACTTGCGTACATTGAACTCGATTTGCCTTTGTTTTGCCGGCTTACTGTGTCTGTCTCTGTCCATTTGATTACCTCCATTTCCCAACTGCACTACGAGCGGACCGTCTAACTTAGTGCGATCTTCAAAATATAATCTACAGTGCTCCATTGCTCCATCCAAGTCAGTCATAAATACGGTGAATAGTTAATGATCTAAGACAGATATCTGGGGGACGGCACTTGTCACATCTGACTCCGCTGCTAACGAGCAAGTCTTTTGTGGGTGGGTTAATATTTCTGACGTGATGGTGGTCTGAGGCAGTCAATCATGAATTTGTGGGAAAAATGTGCTGTGCAGGCTGGATTATGGACAAGTAAATTGAATTTGTCGGAGATGCAATGATGCACTGCAGCCAATGAAAGTACTATTGTGAGCTTGGCATTGCAAGAGCCCAGATAGCTCAGTCGGTAAAGCATCAGAATTTTAATCTGAGGATTCAAGTCCCTGTTTGGGCGATGCTGTTAAATCGCGATACTCAACTTTACATTCGTACTTTGATCATTAAACAAAGAAAATAACAACAGGAGCAGGCCATTTCATGCCTGGAGCCTTTCTGCCATTTAATTAAATCATCGATCGATATCCGTTTGCATTCCTTTGCTCCAAATCCCTTAATACCTTTGGTTAACAAACATCTCTCAATCTCAAGATTAAAATTGACAATCGGCCCAGCTTTAATTGCTGTTTGCGGAAGTGTGTTACAAATTTCTGTCACACAAACTTCTCTCCTGAAACGCTTGGATCTAATGTTGAGGCGATGGCCCCTTCTCCCAGATGGGTCAATCATCAGCAATAGCTTTTCGCTATCTACACTGGCATTTCCTCTTAATATCGTGAATACTTAAATCCAATCACCACTTAAGCTTCTAAATTCCAGGAAAAAAAACCGAGTTTGTGCAATATCCCGTTGTAATTTGTCCCTTGGACTCTATGTCTCCTTCACTTTTTAAGCCTAATAATACATTCCCAAGCTGTGATGCCAAGAATTGAACACAGTACCGCAGCTGTGGCCTAACCAGTGCTTTGTATAGCTGTGGCATCATTTCACCCTCTTATATTGTAATCCGACAGATATAAGTATCACTTTTCAATTAGCTTTTTGAATCTTTTCTGTACCTGTCCATGACCATTTAATGATATATGTACAGGGACACAAGTCTATTTGGATATCAACTGTTTCCAGCTTAACATTATAAGGAGTGTATTCTAAATACTCCTATAAAGATCGGTAGTGGATCACGTCACACTTGCTAATATTTAAGTCAATTTGCCAGAAAATTGCACATTCACTTAATCTATGAATATCTGGTTGAATTTCTTGCTTCTATCACAACTGATTATAATACCGCCTATCTTTTTTGTCATCCTCAAACTTAGATGTGTGGCTCTCAATCCCATCAAGTAAGTCGTTAATGAAATCGTTGATTAGTTGAGTTCCCAAAAGTGATCAATCAGAGATACCACTCGTCATATTCTGCCAATTAATGTCCCTGATCATCATCTGCAAACTTTGTCTCCTGCCGTGCCACCAATTTCCTAACGAGGTTAATAATTTGCCATCAATTACATGCGTTTCAAATTTAGCCCAATGTCCCATATGCGGGACTTTATCAAATGTCTTTGCTCCATATCGACAAGCTAATAATAATTTGTGAACTGGGACTCATAAACCTCTTTGCTCCTCAACAGTTAATGGCTTCCCATTATTTAGAAAATACTCAGAACAATCTTATTTTGTTCCAAAGTGGCTGGTGTCACACTTGCGTACATTGAACTCGATTTGCCTTTGTTTTGCCGCCTTACTGTGTCTGTCTCTGTCCGTTTGGTTACCTCCATTTCCCAACTGCACTAGAAGCGGACCGTCTAACTTAGTGCGATCTTCAAAATATGATGTACAGTGCTCCATTGCTCCATCCAAGTCAGTCATAAATACGGTGAAAAGTTGATGATCTAATACAGATATCTGGGGGACGGCACTTGTCACATCTGACTCCGGTGCTAACGAGCGTGTCTTTTGTGGGTGGGTTAATATTTCTGAAGTGATGGTGCTCTGAGGCAGTCAATCCGGATTTGTGGGAGAAATGTGCTGCACAGGTTGTATTATGGACAAGTAAATGGAATTTGTCGGAGATGCAATGATGCACTGCAGCCAATGAAAGTACTTTTGTGAGCTTGGCATTGCAAGAGCCCGGATAGCTCAGTCAGTAGCGCATCAGACTTTTAATCTGAGAGTCCAGGGTTCACGTCCCTGTTCGGGTCGCTGCTTTTAAATCGCGATACTCAACTTTACATTCGCACTTTGATCATTTAACAAAGAAAATAACAACAGGAGCAGGCCATTTCATGCCTGGAGCCTTTCTGCCATTTAATTAAATCATCGATCGATATCCGTTTGCATTCCTTTGCTCCAGATCCCTTAATACCTTTGGTTAACAAACATCTCTCAATCTCAAGTTCAAAATTGACAATTGGCCCAGCTTTAATTACTGTTTGCGAAAGTGTGTTACAAATTTCTGTCACACAAACTTCTCTCCTGAAACGCTTGGATCTAATGTTGAGGTTATGGCCCCTTCTCCCAGATGGGTCAATCATCAGAAATAGCTTCTCGCTATCTACACTAGCATTTCCTCTTAATATCGTGAATACTTCAATCAAATCACCACTTAAGCTTCTAAATTCCAGGAAAAAAAACCGAGTTTTTGCAATATCCCGTTGTAATTTGTCCCTTGGACTCTATGTCTCCTTCACTTTTTAAGCCTAATAATACATTCCCAAGCTGTGATGCCGAGAATTGAACACAGTACCGCAGCTGTGGCCTAACCAGTGCTTTGTATAGCTGTGGCATCATTTCACCCTCTTATATTGTAATCCGACAGATATAAGTATCACTTTTCAATTAGCTTTTGGATTCATTTCTGTACCTGTCCATGACCATTTAATGATATATGTACAGGGACACAAGTCTATTTGGATCTCAACTGTTTCCAGCTTAACATTATAAGGAGTGTTTTCTAAATACTCCTATAAAGATCGGCAGTGAATCACGTCACACTTGCTAATATTTAAATCAATTTGCCAGAAAATTGCACATTCACTTAATCTATGAATATCTGGTCAAATTTCTTGCTTCCATCTCAACTGATTATAATGCCGCCTATCTTATTTGTCATCCTCAAACTTGGATGTGTGGCTCTCAATCCCATCAAGTAAGTCGTTAAAGAAATCGGTGATTAGTTGAGTTCCCAAAAGTGATCAATCAGAGACACCACTTGTCATAATCTGCCAATTAATGTACCTGATCATCATCTGCAAACTTTGTCTCCTGCCGTGCCACCAATTTCCAAACCAGGTTAATAATTTGCCTTCAATGACATGCGTTTCAAATTTAGCCCAATGTCCCATATGCGGGACTTTATCAAATGTCTTTGCTCCATGTCTACAAGCTAATAATATTTTTTGAACTGGGACTCATAAACCTCTTTGCTCCTCAACAGTTAATAGCTTCCCATTATTGCGAAAATACTCAGAACTATGTTACTTTGTTCCAAAGTGGCTGGTGTCACACTTGCGTACATTGAACTCGATTTGCATTTGTTTTGGCCGGCTTACTATGTCTGTCTCTGTCCATTTGGTTACCTACATTTCCCAACTGCACTACGAGCGGACCGTCTAACTTAGTGCGATCTTCAAAATATGATGTATAGTGCTCCATTGCTCCATCCAAGTCAGTCATAAATACGGTGAACAGTTGATGATCTAATACAGATATCTGGGGGACGGCACTTGTCACATCTGACTCCGCTGCTAACGTACGTGACTTTTGTGGGTGTGTTAATATTTCTGAAGTGATGCTGGTCTGAGGCAGTCAATCTGGATTTGTGGGAGAAATGTGCAGTACAGGTTGGATTATGGACAAGTAAATTGAATTTGTCGGAGATGCAATGATGCACTGCAGCCAATGAAAGTACTTTTGTGAGCTTTGAATTGCAAGAGCCCGGATAGCTCAGTCGGTAGAGCATCAGACTTTTAATCTGAGAGTCCAGGGTTCAAGTCCCTGTTCGGGCGCTGTTTTAAATCGCGATACTCAACTTTACATTCGCACTTTGATCATTTAGCAAAGAAAATAACAACAGGAGCAGTCCATTTCATGCCTGGAGCCTTTCTGCCATTTAATTAAGTCATCGATCGATATCCGTTTGCATTCCTTTGCTCCAGATCCCTTAATACCTTTGGTTAACAAATATCTCTCAATCTCAAGTTCAAAATTGACAACTGGCCCAGCTTTATTTGCTGTTTGCAGAAGTGTGTTACAAATTTCTCTCCTGAAACGCTTGGATCTAATGTTGAGGCTATGGCCCCTTCTCCCAGATGGGTCAATCCTCAGAAATAGCTTCTCGCTATCTACACTGGCATTTCCTCTTAATATCGTGAATACTTCAATCAAATCACCACTTAAGCTTCTAAATTCCAGGAAAAAAACCCGAGTTTGTGCAATATCCCGTTGTAATTTGTCCCTTGGACTCCATGTCTCCTTCACTTTTTAAGCCTAATAATACATTCCCAAGCTGTGATGCCAAGAATTGAACACAGTACCGCAGCTGTGGCCTAACCAGTGCTACGTACAGCTGTGGCATCATTTCACCCTCTTATATTGTAATCCTACAGATATAAGTATCACTTTTCAATTAGCTTTTTGAATCTTTTCTGTACCTGTCTATGACGATTTAGTAATATTTGTACAGGGACACAAGTCTATTTGGATCTCAACTGTTTCCAGCTTAACATTATAAGGAGTGTATTCTAAATACTCCTATAAAGATCGGCAGTGAATCACGTCACACTTGCCAGAAAATTGCACATTCACTTAATCTATGAATATCTGGTCAAATTTCTTGCTTCCATCTCAACTGATTATAATGCCGCCTATCTTATTTGTCATCCTCAAACTTGGATGTGTGGCTCTCAATCCCATCAAGTAAGTCGTTAAAGAAATCGGTGATTAGTTGAGTTCCCAAAAGTGATCAATCAGAGACACCACTCGTCATATTCTGCCAATTAGTGTACCTGATCATCATCTGCAAACTTTGTCTCCTGCCGTGCCACCAATTTCCTAACCAGGCAAATAATTTGCCTTCAATTACATGCGTTTCAAATTTAGCCCAATGTCCCATATGCGGGACTTTATCAAATGTCTTTGCTCCATGTCTACAAGCTAATAATAATTTTTGAACTGGGACTCATAAACCTCTTTGCTCCTCAACAGTTAATAGCTTCCCATTATTGAGAAAATACTCAGAACTATATTACTTTGTTCCAAAGTGGCTGGTGTCACACTTGCGTACATTGAACTCGATTTGCATTTGTTTTGGCCGGCTTACTGTGTCTGTCTCTGTCCATTTGGTTACCTACATTTCCCAACTGCACTACGAGCGGACCGTCTAACTTAGTGCGATCTTCATAATATGATGTACAGTGCTCCATTGCTCCATCCAAGTCAGTCATAAATACGGTGAACAGTTGATGATCTAATATAGATATCTGGGGGACGGCACTTGTCACATCTGACTCCGCTGCTAACGAGCGTGTCTTTTGTGGGTGTGTTAATATTTCTGAAGTGATGCTGGTCTGAGGCAGTCAATCTGGATTTGTGGGAGAAATGTGCTGCACAGGTTGGATTATGGACAAGTAAATTGAATTTGTCGGAGATGCAATGATCCACTGCAGCCAATGAAAGTACTTTTGTGAGCTTTGAATTGCAAGAGCCCGGATAGCTCAGTCGGTAGAGCATCAGACTTTTAATTTGAGGGTGCAGGGTTCAAGTCCCTGTTCGGGCGCTGTTTTAAATCGCGATACTCAACTTTACTTTCGCACTTTGATCATTTAGCAAAGAAAATAACAACAGGAGCAGGCCATTTCATGCCTGGAGCCTTTCTGCCATTTAATTAAGTCATCGATCGATATCCGTTTGCATTCCTTTGCTCCAGATCCCTTAATACCTTTGGTTAACAAACATCTCTCAATCTCAAGTTCAAAATTGACAACTGGCCCAGCTTTATTTGCTGTTTGCGGAAGTGTGTTACAAATTTCTGTCACACAAATTTCTCTCCTGAAACGCTTGGATCTAATGTTGAGGCTATGGCCCCTTCTCCCAGATGGGTCAATCCTCAGAAATAGCTTCTCGCTATCTACACCGGCATTTCCTCTTAATATCGTGAATACTTCAATCAAATCACCACTTAAGCTTCTAAATTCCAGGAAAAAAACCCGAGTTTGTGCAATATCCCGTTGTAATTTGTCCCTTGGACTCTATGTCTCCTTCACTTTTTAAGCCTAATAATACACTCCCAAGCTGTGATGCCAAGAATTGAACACAGTACCGCAGCTGTGGCCTAACCAGTGCTATGTACAGCTGTGGCATCATTTCACCCTCTTATATTGTAATCCTACAGATATAAGTATCACTTTTCAATTAGCTTTTTGAATCTTTTCTGTACCTGTCCATGACCATTTAATAACATTTGTACAGGGACACAAGTCTATTTGGATCTCAACTGTTTCCAGCTTAACATTATAAGGAGTGTATTCTAAATACTCCTATAAAGATCGGCAGTGAATCACGTCACACTTGCTAATATTTAAATCAATTTGCCAGAAAATTGCACATTCACTTAATCTATGAATATCTGGTCAAATTTCTTGCTTCCATCTCAACTGATTATAATGCCGCCTATCTTATTTGTCATCCTCAAACTTGAATGTGTGGCTCTCAATCCCATCAAGTAAGTCGTTAAAGAAATCGGTGATTAGTTGAGTTCCCAAAAGTGATCAATCAGAGACACCACTCGTCATATTCTGCCAATTAATGTACCTGATCATCATCTGCAAACTTTGTCTCCTGCCGTGCCACCAATTTCCTAAACAGGTAAATAATTTGCCTTCAATTACATGCGTTTCAAATTTAGCCCAATGTCCCATATGCGGGACTTTATCAAATGTCTTTGCTCCATGTCTACAAGCTAATAATAATTTTTGAACTGGGACTCATAAACCTCTTTGCTCCTCAACAGTTAATAGCTTCCCATTATTGAGAAAATACTCAGAACTATATTACTTTGTTCCAAAGTGGCTGGTGTCACACTTGCGTACATTGAACTCGATTTGCATTTGTTTTGGCCGGCTTACTGTCTCTGTCCATTTGGTTACCTCCATTTCCCAACTGCACTACGAGCGGACCGTCTAACTTAGTGCGATCTTCAAAATATGATGTACAGTGCTCCATCCAAGTCAGTCATAAATACGGTGAACAGTTGATTATCTAATACAGATATCTGGGGGACGGCACTTGTCACATCTGACTCCGCTGCTAACGTACGTGACTTTTGTGGGTGTGTTAATATTTCTGAAGTGATGCTGGTCTGAGGCAGTCAATCTGGATTTGTGGGAGAAATGTGCTGTACAGGTTGGATTATGGACAAGTAAATTGAATTTGTCGGAGATGCAATGATCCACTGCAGCCAATGAAAGTACTTTTGTGAGCTTTGAATTGCAAAAGCCCGGATAGCTCAGTCGGTAGAGCATCAGACTTTTAATCTGAGGGACCAGGGTTCAAGTCTCTGTTCGGGCGCTGTTTTAAATCGCGATACTCAACTTTACATTCGCACTTTGATCATTTAGCAAAGAAAATAACAACAGGAGCAGGCCATTTCATGCCTCTGGAGTCTTTCTGCCATTTAATTAAGTCATCGATCGATATCCGTTTGCATTCCTTTGCTCCAGATCCCTTAATACCTTTGGTTAACAAACATCTCTCAATCTCAAGTTCAAAATTGACAACTGGCCCAGCTTTATTTGCTGTTTGCGGAAGTGTGTTACAAATTTCTGTCACACAAATTTCTCTCCTGAAACGCTTGGATCTAATGTTGAGGCTATGGCCCCTTCTCCCAGATGGGTCAATCCTCAGAAATAGCTTCTCGCTATCTACACTGGCATTTCCTCTTAATATCGTGAATACTTCAATCAAATCACCACTTAAGCTTCTAAATTCCAGGAAAAAAACCCGAGTTTGTGCAATATCCCGTTGTAATTTGTCCCTTGGACTCTATGTCTCCTTCACTTTTTAAGCCTAATAATACATTCCCAAGCTGTGATGCCAAGAATTGAACACAGTACCGCAGCTGTGGCCTAACCAGTGCTATGTACAGCTGTGGCATCATTTCACCCTCTTATATTGTAATCCTACAGATATAAGTATCACTTTTCAATTAGCTTTTTGAATCTTTTCTGTACCTGTCCATGAACATTTAATAACATTTGTACAGGGACACAAGTCTATTTGGATCTCAACTGTTTCCAGCTTAACATTATAAGGAGTGTATTCTAAATACTCCTATAAAGATCGGCAGTGAATCACGGCACACTTGCTAATATTTAAATCAATTTGCCAGAAAATTGCACATTCACTTAATCTATGAATATCTGGTCAAATTTCTTGCTTCCATCTCAACTGATTATAATGCCGCCTATCTTATTTGTCATCCTCAAACTTGGATGTGTGGCTCTCAATCCCATCAAGTAAGTCGTTAAAGAAATCGGTGATTAGTTGAGTTCCCAAAAGTGATCAATCAGAGACACCACTCGTCATATTCTGCCAATTAATGTACCTGATCATCATCTGCAAACTTTGTCTCCTGCCGTGCCACCAATTTCCTAACCAGGTAAATAATTTGCCTTCAATTACATGCGTTTCAAATTTAGCCCAATGTCCCATATGCGGGATTTTATCAAATGTCTTTGCTCCATGTCTACAAGCTAATAATAATTTTTGAACTGGGACTCATAAACCTCTTTGCTCCTCAACAGTTAATAGCTTCCCATTATTGAGAAAATACTCAGAACTATATTACTTTGTTCCAAAGTGGCTGGTGTCACACTTGCGTACATTGAACTCGATTTGCATTTGTTTTGGCCGGCTTACTGTCTCTGTCCATTTGGTTACCTCCATTTCCCAACTGCACTACGAGCGGACCGTCTAACTTAGTGCGATCTTCAAAATATGATGTACAGTGCTCCATCCAAGTCAGTCATAAATACGGTGAACAGTTGATGATCTAATATAGATATCTGGGGGACGGCACTTGTCACATCTGACTCCGCTGCTAACGTACGTGTCTTTTGTGGGTGTGTTAATATTTCTGAAGTGATGCTGGTCTGAGGCAGTCAATCTGGATTTGTGGGAGAAATGTGCTGTACAGGTTGGATTATGGACAAGTAAATTGAATTTGTCGGAGATGCAATGATCCACTGCAGCCAATGAAAGTACTTTTGTGAGCTTTGAATTGCAAAAGCCCGGATAGCTCAGTCGGTAGAGCATCAGACTTTTAATCTGAGGGGCCAGGGTTCAAGTCTCTGTTCGGGCGCTGTTTTAAATCGCGATACTCAACTTTACATTCGCACTTTGATCATTTAGCAAAGGAAATAACAACAGGAGCAGGCCATTTCATGCCTCTGGAGTCTTTCTGCCATTTAATTAAGTCATCGATCGATATCCGTTTGCATTCCTTGGCTCCAGATCCCTTAATACCTTTGGTTAACAAACATCTCTCAATCTCAAGTTCAAAATTGACAACTGGCCCAGCTTTATTTGCTGTTTGCGGAAGTGTGTTACAAATTTCTGTCACACAAATTTCTCTCCTGAAACGCTTGGATCTAATGTTGAGGCTATGGCCCCTTCTCCCAGATGGGTCAATCCTCAGAAATAGCTTCTCGCTATCTACACTGGCATTTCCTCTTAATATCGTGAATACTTCAATCAAATCACCACTTAAGCTTCTAAATTCCAGGAAAAAAACCCGAGTTTGTGCAATATCCCGTTGTAATTTGTCCCTTGGACTCTATGTCTCCTTCACTTTTTAAGCCTAATAATACATTCCCAAGCTGTGATGCCAAGAATTGAACACAGTACCGCAGCTGTGGCCTAACCAGTGCTATGTACAGCTGTGGCATCATTTCACCCTCTTATATTGTAATCCTACAGATATAAGTATCACTTTTCAATTAGCTTTTTGAATCTTTTCTGTACCTGTCCATGAACATTTAATAACATTTGTACAGGGACACAAGTCTATTTGGATCTCAACTGTTTCCAGCTTAACATTATAAGGAGTGTATTCTAAATACTCCTATAAAGATCGGCAGTGAATCACGTCACACTTGCTAATATTTAAATCAATTTGCCAGAAAATTGCACATTCACTTAATCTATGAATATCTGGTCAAATTTCTTGCTTCCATCTCAACTGATTATAATGCCGCCTATCTTATTTGTCATCCTCAAACTTGGATGTGTGGCTCTCAATCCCATCAAGTAAGTCGTTAAAGAAATCGGTGATTAGTTGAGTTCCCAAAAGTGATCAATCAGAGACACCACTCGTCATATTCTGCCAATTAATGTACCTGATCATCATCTGCAAACTTTGTCTCCTGCCGTGCCACCAATTTCCTAACCAGGTAAATAATTTGCCTTCAATTACATGCGTTTCAAATTTAGCCCAATGTCCCATATGCGGGACTTTATCAAATGTCTTTGCTCCATGTCTACAAGCTAATAATAATTTTTGAACTGGGACTCATAAACCTCTTTGCTCCTCAACAGTTAATAGCTTCCCATTATTGAGAAAATACTCAGAACTATATTACTTTGTTCCAAAGTGGCTGGTGTCACACTTGCGTACATTGAACTCGATTTGCATTTGTTTTGGCCGGCTTACTGTCTCTGTCCATTTGGTTACCTCCATTTCCCAACTGCACTACGAGCGGACCGTCTAACTTAGTGCGATCTTCATAATATGATGTACAGTGCTCCATCCAAGTCAGTCATAAATACGGTGAACAGTTGATGATCTAATATAGATATCTGGGGGACGGCACTTGTCACATCTGACTCCGCTGCTAACGAGCGTGTCTTTTGTGGGTGTGTTAATATTTCTGAAGTGATGCTGGTCTGAGGCAGTCAATCTGGATTTGTGGGAGAAATGTGCTGTACAGGTTGGATTATGGACAAGTAAATTGAATTTGTCGGAGATGCAATGATCCACTGCAGCCAATGAAAGTACTTTTGTGAGCTTTGAATTGCAGCAGCCCGGATAGCTCAGTCGGTAGAGCATCAGACTTTTAATCTGAGGGTCCAGGGTTCAAGTCCCTGTTCGGGCGCTGTTTTAAATCGCGATACACAACTTTACATTCGCACTTAGATCATTTAGCAAAGAAAATAACAACAGGAGCAGGCCATTTCATGCCTGGAGCCTTTCTGCCATTTAATTAAGTCATCGATCGATATCCGTTTGCATTCCTTGGCTCCAGATCCCTTAATACCTTTGGTTAACAAACATCTCTCAATCTCAAGTTCAAAATTGACAACTGGCCCAGCTTTATTTGCTGTTTGCGGAAGTGTGTTACAAATTTCTGTCACACAAATTTCTCTCCTGAAACGCTTGGATCTAATGTTGAGGCTATGGCCCCTTCTCCCAGATGGGTCAATCCTCAGAAATAGCTTCTCGCTATCTACACTGGCATTTCCTCTTAATATCGTGAATACTTCAATCAAATCACCACTTAAGCTTCTAAATTCCAGGAAAAAAACCCGAGTTTGTGCAATATCCCGTTGTAATTTGTCCCTTGGACTCTATGTCTCCTTCACTTTTTAAGCCTAATAATACATTCCCAAGCTGTGATGCCAAGAATTGAACACAGTACCGCAGCTGTGGCCTAACCAGTGCTATGTACAGCTGTGGCATCATTTCACCCTCTTATATTGTAATCCTACAGATATAAGTATCACTTTTCAATTAGCTTTTTGAATCTTTTCTGTCCATGACCATTTAATAATATTTGTACAGGGACACAAGTCTATTTGGATCTCAACTGTTTCCAGCTTAACATTATAAGGAGTGTATTCTAAATACTCCTATAAAGATCGGCAGTGAATCACGTCACACTTGCTAATATTTAAATCAATTTGCCAGAAAATTGCACATTCACTTAATCTATGAATATCTGGTCAAATTTCTTGCTTCCATCTCAACTGATTATAATGCCGCCTATCTTATTTGTCATCCTCAAACTTGGATGTGTGGCTCTCAATCCCATCAAGTAAGTCGTTAAAGAAATCGGTGATTAGTTGAGTTCCCAAAAGTGATCAATCAGAGACACCACTCGTCATATTCTGCCAATTAATGTACCTGATCATCATCTGCAAACTTTGTCTCCTGCCGTGCCACCAATTTCCTAACCAGGTGAATAATTTGCCTTCAATTACATGCGTTTCAAATTTAGCCCAATGACCCATATGCGGGACTTTATCAAATGTCTTTGCTCCATGTCTACAAGCTAATAATAATTTTTGAACTGGGACTCATAAACCTCTTTGCTCCTCAACAGTTAATAGCTTCCCATTATTGAGAAAATACTCAGAACTATATTACTTTGTTCCAAAGTGGCTGGTGTCACACTTGCGTACATTGAACTCGATTTGCATTGGCCGGCTTACTGTCTCTGTCCATTTGGTTACCTCCATTTCCCAACTGCACTACGAGCGGACCGTCTAACTTAGTGCGATCTTCAAAATATGATGTACATTGCTCCATCCAAGTCAGTCATAAATACGGTGAAAAGTTGATGATCTAATACAGATATCTGGGGGACGGCACTTGTCACATCTGACTCCGCTGCTAACGAGCGTGACTTTTGTGGGTGTGTTAATATTTCTGAAGTGATGCTGGTCTGAGGCAGTCAATCTGGATTTGTGGGAGAAATGTGCTGCACAGGTTGGATTATGGACAAGTAAATTGAATTTGTCGGAGATGCAATGATGCACTGAAGCCAGTGAAAGTACTTTTGTGAGCTTTGAATTGCAAGAGCACGGATAGCTCAGTCGGTAGAGCATCAGACTTTTAATCTGAGGGTCCAGGGTTCAAGTCCCTGTTCGGGCGCTGTTTTAAATCGCGATACTCAACTTTACATTCGCACTTTGATCATTTAGCAAAGAAAATAACAACAGGGGCAGGCCATTTCATGCCTGGAGCTTTTCTGCCATTTAATTAAGTCATCGATCGATATCCGTTTGCATTCCTTTGCTCCAGATCCCTTAATACCTTTGGTTAACAAACATCTCTCAATCTCAAGTTCAAAATTGACAACTGGCCCAGCTTTATTTGCTGTTTGCGGAAGTGTGTTACAAATTTCTGTCACACAAATTTCTCTCCTGAAACGCTTGGATCTAATGTTGAGGCTATGGCCCCTTCTCCCAGATGGGTCAATCCTCAGAAATAGCTTCTCGCTATCTACACTGGCATTTCATCTTAATATCGTGAATACTTCAATCAAATCACCACTTAAGCTTCTAAATTCCAGGAAAAAAACCCGAGTTTGTGCAATATCCCGTTGTAATTTGTCCCTTGGACTCTATGTCTCCTTCACTTTTTAAGCCTAATAATACATTCCCAAGCTGTGATGCCAAGAATTGAACACAGTACCGCAGCTGTGGCCTAACCAGTGCTATGTACAGCTGTGGCATCATTTCACCCTCTTATATTGTAATCCTACAGATATAAGTATCACTTTTCAATTAGCTTTTTGAATCTTTTCTGTCCATGACCATTTAATAATATTTGTACAGGGACACAAGTCTATTTGGATCTCAACTGTTTCCAGCTTAACATTATAAGGAGTGTATTCTAAATACTCCTATAAAGATCGGCAGTGAATCACGTCACACTTGCTAATATTTAAATCAATTTGCCAGAAAATTGCACATTCACTTAATCTATGAATATCTGGTCAAATTTCTTGCTTCCATCTCAACTGATTATAATGCCGCCTATCTTATTTGTCATCCTCAAACTTGGATGTGTGGCTCTCAATCCCATCAAGTAAGTCGTTAAAGAAATCGGTGATTAGTTGAGTTCCCAAAAGTGATCAATCAGAGACACCACTCGTCATATTCTGCCAATTAATGTACCTGATCATCATCTGCAAACTTTGTCTCCTGCCGTGCCACCAATTTCCTAACCAGGTGAATAATTTGCCTTCAATTACATGCGTTTCAAATTTAGCCCAATGACCCATATGCGGGACTTTATCAAATGTCTTTGCTCCATGTCTACAAGCTAATAATAATTTTTGAACTGGGACTCATAAACCTCTTTGCTCCTCAACAGTTAATAGCTTCCCATTATTGAGAAAATACTCAGAACTATATTACTTTGTTCCAAAGTGGCTGGTGTCACACTTGCGTACATTGAACTCGATTTGCATTGGCCGGCTTACTGTCTCTGTCCATTTGGTTACCTCCATTTCCCAACTGCACTACGAGCGGACCGTCTAACTTAGTGCGATCTTCAAAATATGATGTACATTGCTCCATCCAAGTCAGTCATAAATACGGTGAAAAGTTGATGATCTAATACAGATATCTGGGGGACGGCACTTGTCACATCTGACTCCGCTGCTAACGAGCGTGACTTTTGTGGGTGTGTTAATATTTCTGAAGTGATGCTGGTCTGAGGCAGTCAATCTGGATTTGTGGGAGAAATGTGCTGCACAGGTTGGATTATGGACAAGTAAATTGAATTTGTCGGAGATGCAATGATGCACTGAAGCCAGTGAAAGTACTTTTGTGAGCTTTGAATTGCAAGAGCACGGATAGCTCAGTCGGTAGAGCATCAGACTTTTAATCTGAGGGTCCAGGGTTCAAGTCCCTGTTCGGGCGCTGTTTTAAATCGCGATACTCAACTTTACATTCGCACTTTGATCATTTAGCAAAGAAAATAACAACAGGGGCAGGCCATTTCATGCCTGGAGCTTTTCTGCCATTTAATTAAGTCATCGATCGATATCCGTTTGCATTCCTTTGCTCCAGATCCCTTAATACCTTTGGTTAACAAACATCTCTCAATCTCAAGTTCAAAATTGACAACTGGCCCAGCTTTATTTGCTGTTTGCGGAAGTGTGTTACAAATTTCTGTCACACAAATTTCTCTCCTGAAACGCTTGGATCTAATGTTGAGGCTATGGCCCCTTCTCCCAGATGGGTCAATCCTCAGAAATAGCTTCTCGCTATCTACACTGGCATTTCATCTTAATATCGTGAATACTTCAATCAAATCACCACTTAAGCTTCTAAATTCCAGGAAAAAAACCCGAGTTTGTGCAATATCCCGTTGTAATTTGTCCCTTGGACTCTATGTCTCCTTCACTTTTTAAGCCTAATAATACATTCCCAAGCTGTGATGCCAAGAATTGAACACAGTACCGCAGCTGTGGCCTAACCAGTGCTATGTACAGCTGTGGCATCATTTCACCCTCTTATATTGTAATCCTACAGATATAAGTATCACTTTTCAATTAGCTTTTTGAATCTTTTCTGTACCTGTCCATGACCATTTAATAATATTTGTACAGGGACACAAGTCTATTAGGCTCTCAACTGTTTCCAGCTTAACATTATAAGGAGTGTATTCTTAATACTCCTATAAAGATCGGCAGTGAATCACGTCACACTTGCTAATATTTAAATCAATTTGCCAGAAAATTGCACATTCACTTAATCTATGAATATCTGGTCAAATTTCTTGCTTCCATCTCAACTGATTATAATGCCGCCTATCTTATTTGTCATCCTCAAACTTGGATGTGTGGCTCTCAATCCCATCAAGTAAGTCGTTAATGAAATCGGTCATTAGTTGAGTTCCCAAAAGTGATCAATCAGAGACACCACTCGTCATATTCTGCCAATTAATGTACCTGATCATCATCTGCAAACTTTGTCTCCTGCCGTGCCACCAATTTCCTAACCAGGTAAATAATTTGCCTTCAATTACATGCGTTTCAAATTTAGCCCAATGTCCCATATGCGGGACTTTATCAAATGTCTTTGCTCCATGTCTACAAGCTAATAATAATTTTTGAACTGGGACTCATAAACCTCTTTGCTCCTCAACAGTTAATAGCTTCCCATTATTGAGAAAATACTCAGAAATATATTACTTTGTTCCAAAGTGGCTGGTGTCACACTTGCGTACATTGAACTCGATTTGCATTGGTTTTGGCCGGCTTACTGTGTCTGTCTCTGTCCATTTGGTTACCTCCATTTCCCAACTGCACTACGAGCGGACCGTCTAACTTAGTGCGATCTTCAAAATATGATGTACAGTGCTCCATCCAAGTCAGTCATAAATACGGTGAACAGTTGATGATGTAATACAGATATCTGGGGGACGGCACTTGTCACATCTGACTCCGCTGCTAACGAGCGTGACTTTTGTGGGTGTTTTAATATTTCTGAAGTGATGCTGGTCTGAGGCAGTCAATCTGGATTTGTGGGAGAAATGTGCAGTACAGGTTGGATTATGGACAAGTAAATTGAATTTGTCGGAGATGCAATGATGCACTGCAGCCAATGAAAGTACTTTTGTGAGCTTTGCATTGCAAGAGCCCGGATAGCTCAGTCGGTAGAGCATCAGACTTTTAATCTGAGGGTCCAGGGTTCAAGTCCCTGTTCGGGCGCTGTTTTAAATCGCGATACTCAACTTTACATTCGCACTTTGATCATTTAGCAACGAAAATAACAACAGGAGCAGGCCATTTCATGCCTGGAGCCTTTCTGCCATTTAATTAAGTCATCGATCGATATCCGTTTGCATTCCTTTGCTCCAGATCCCTTAATACCTTTGGTTAACAAACATCTCTCAATCTCAAGTTCAAAATTGACAACTGGCCCAGCTTTATTTGCTGTTTGCAGAAGTGTGTTACAAATTTCTGTCACACAAATTTCTCTCCTGAAACGCTTGGATCTAATGTTGAGGCTATGGCCCCTTCTCCCAGATGGGTCAATCCTCAGAAATAGCTTCTCGCTATCTACACTGGCATTTCCTCTTAATATCGTGAATACTTCAATCAAATCACCACTTAAGCTTCTAAATTCCAGGAAAAAAACCCGAGTTTGTGCAATATCCCGTTGTAATTTGTCCCTTGGACTCTATGTCTCCTTCACTTTTTAAGCCTAATAATACATTCCCAAGCTGTGATGCCAAGAATTGAACACAGTACCGCAGCTGTGGCCTAACCAGTGCTATGTACAGCTGTGGCATCATTTCACCCTCTTATATTGTAATCCTACAGATATAAGTATCACTTTTTAATTAGCTTTTTGAATCTTTTCTGTCCATGACCATTTAATAATATTTGTACAGGGACACAAGTCTATTTGGATCTCAACTGTTTCCAGCTTAACATTATAAGGAGTGTATTCTAAATACTCCTATAAAGATCGGCAGTGAATCACGTCACACTTGCTAATATTTAAATCAATTTGCCAGAAAATTGCACATTCACTTAATCTATGAATATCTGGTCAAATTTCTTGCTTCCATCTCAACTGATTATAATGCCGCCTATCTTATTTGTCATCCTCAAACTTGGATGTGTGGCTCTCAATCCCATCAAGTAAGTCGTTAAAGAAATCGGTGATTAGTTGAGTTCCCAAAAGTGATCAATCAGAGACACCACTCGTCATATTCTGCCAATTAATGTACCTGATCATCATCTGCAAACTTTGTCTCCTGCCGTGCCACCAATTTCCTAACCAGGTGAATAATTTGCCTTCAATTACATGCGTTTCAAATTTAGCCCAATGACCCATATGCGGGACTTTATCAAATGTCTTTGCTCCATGTCTACAAGCTAATAATAATTTTTGAACTGGGACTCATAAACCTCTTTGCTCCTCAACAGTTAATAGCTTCCCATTATTGAGAAAATACTCAGAACTATATTACTTTGTTCCAAAGTGGCTGGTGTCACACTTGCGTACATTGAACTCGATTTGCATTGGCCGGCTTACTGTCTCTGTCCATTTGGTTACCTCCATTTCCCAACTGCACTACGAGCGGACCGTCTAACTTAGTGCGATCTTCAAAATATGATGTACATTGCTCCATCCAAGTCAGTCATAAATACGGTGAAAAGTTGATGATCTAATACAGATATCTGGGGGACGGCACTTGTCACATCTGACTCCGCTGCTAACGAGCGTGACTTTTGTGGATGTGTTAATATTTCTGAAGTGATGCTGGTCTGAGGCAGTCAATCTGGATTTGTGGGAGAAATGTGCTGCACAGGTTGGATTATGGACAAGTAAATTGAATTTGTCGGAGATGCAATGATGCACTGCAGCCAGTGAAAGTACTTTTGTGAGCTTTGAATTGCAAGAGCACGGATAGCTCAGTCGGTAGAGCATCAGACTTTTAATCTGAGGGTCCAGGGTTCAAGTCCCTGTTCGGGCGCTGTTTTAAATCGCGATACTCAACTTTACATTCGCACTTTGATCATTTAGCAAAGAAAATAACAACAGGGGCAGGCCATTTCATGCCTGGAGCTTTTCTGCCATTTAATTAAGTCATCGATCGATATCCGTTTGCATTCCTTTGCTCCAGATCCCTTAATACCTTTGGTTAACAAACATCTCTCAATCTCAAGTTCAAAATTGACAACTGGCCCAGCTTTATTTGCTGTTTGCGGAAGTGTGTTACAAATTTCTGTCACACAAATTTCTCTCCTGAAACGCTTGGATCTAATGTTGAGGCTATGGCCCCTTCTCCCAGATGGGTCAATCCTCAGAAATAGCTTCTCGCTATCTACACTGGCATTTCATCTTAATATCGTGAATACTTCAATCAAATCACCACTTAAGCTTCTAAATTCCAGGAAAAAAACCCGAGTTTGTGCAATATCCCGTTGTAATTTGTCCCTTGGACTCTATGTCTCCTTCACTTTTTAAGCCTAATAATACATTCCCAAGCTGTGATGCCAAGAATTGAACACAGTACCGCAGCTGTGGCCTAACCAGTGCTATGTACAGCTGTGGCATCATTTCACCCTCTTATATTGTAATCCTACAGATATAAGTATCACTTTTCAATTAGCTTTTTGAATCTTTTCTGTACCTGTCCATGACCATTTAATAATATTTGTACAGGGACACAAGTCTATTAGGCTCTCAACTGTTTCCAGCTTAACATTATAAGGAGTGTATTCTTAATACTCCTATAAAGATCGGCAGTGAATCACGTCACACTTGCTAATATTTAAATCAATTTGCCAGAAAATTGCACATTCACTTAATCTATGAATATCTGGTCAAATTTCTTGCTTCCATCTCAACTGATTATAATGCCGCCTATCTTATTTGTCATCCTCAAACTTGGATGTGTGGCTCTCAATCCCATCAAGTAAGTCGTTAATGAAATCGGTCATTAGTTGAGTTCCCAAAAGTGATCAATCAGAGACACCACTCGTCATATTCTGCCAATTAATGTACCTGATCATCATCTGCAAACTTTGTCTCCTGCCGTGCCACCAATTTCCTAACCAGGTAAATAATTTGCCTTCAATTACATGCGTTTCAAATTTAGCCCAATGTCCCATATGCGGGACTTTATCAAATGTCTTTGCTCCATGTCTACAAGCTAATAATAATTTTTGAACTGGGACTCATAAACCTCTTTGCTCCTCAACAGTTAATAGCTTCCCATTATTGAGAAAATACTCAGAAATATATTACTTTGTTCCAAAGTGGCTGGTGTCACACTTGCGTACATTGAACTCGATTTGCATTGGTTTTGGCCGGCTTACTGTGTCTGTCTCTGTCCATTTGGTTACCTCCATTTCCCAACTGCACTACGAGCGGACCGTCTAACTTAGTGCGATCTTCAAAATATGATGTACAGTGCTCCATCCAAGTCAGTCATAAATACGGTGAACAGTTGATGATGTAATACAGATATCTGGGGGACGGCACTTGTCACATCTGACTCCGCTGCTAACGAGCGTGACTTTTGTGGGTGTTTTAATATTTCTGAAGTGATGCTGGTCTGAGGCAGTCAATCTGGATTTGTGGGAGAAATGTGCAGTACAGGTTGGATTATGGACAAGTAAATTGAATTTGTCGGAGATGCAATGATGCACTGCAGCCAATGAAAGTACTTTTGTGAGCTTTGCATTGCAAGAGCCCGGATAGCTCAGTCGGTAGAGCATCAGACTTTTAATCTGAGGGTCCAGGGTTCAAGTCCCTGTTCGGGCGCTGTTTTAAATCGCGATACTCAACTTTACATTCGCACTTTGATCATTTAGCAACGAAAATAACAACAGGAGCAGGCCATTTCATGCCTGGAGCCTTTCTGCCATTTAATTAAGTCATCGATCGATATCCGTTTGCATTCCTTTGCTCCAGATCCCTTAATACCTTTGGTTAACAAACATCTCTCAATCTCAAGTTCAAAATTGACAACTGGCCCAGCTTTATTTGCTGTTTGCAGAAGTGTGTTACAAATTTCTGTCACACAAATTTCTCTCCTGAAACGCTTGGATCTAATGTTGAGGCTATGGCCCCTTCTCCCAGATGGGTCAATCCTCAGAAATAGCTTCTCGCTATCTACACTGGCATTTCCTCTTAATATCGTGAATACTTCAATCAAATTACCACTGAAGCTTCTAAATTCCAGGAAAAAAACCCGAGTTTGTAATTTGTCCCTTGGACTCTATGTCTCCTTCACTTTTTAAGCCTAATAATACATTCCCAAGCTGGGATGCCAAGAATTGAACACAGTACCGCAGCTGTGGCCTAACCAGTGCTTTGTATAGCTGTGGCATCATTTCACCCTCTTATATTGTAATCCGACAGATATAAGTATCACTTTTCAATTAGCTTTTTGAATCTTTTCTGTACTTGTCCATGACCATTTAATGATATGTGTACAGGGACACAAGTCTACTTGGATCTCAGCTGTTTCCAGCTTAACATTATAAGGAGTGTATTCTGAATAATCCTCTAAAGATCGGTAGTGGATCACGTCACACTTGCTAATATTTAAATCAATTTGCCAGAAAATTGCACGTTCACTTAATCTATGAATATCTGGTCAAATTTCTTGCTTCCATCTCAACTGATTATAATGCCGCCTATCGTTTTTGTCATCCTCAAACTTGGATGTGTGGCTCTCAATCCCATCAATAAGTCGTTAATGAAATCGGTGATTAGTTGAGTTCCCAAAAGTGTTCAATCAGAGACACCACTCGTCATATTCTGCCAATTAATGTACCTGATCATCATCTGTAAACTTTGTCACCTGTCGTGCCACCAATTTCCTAATGAGGTCAATAATTTGCCTTCAATTACATGCGTTTCAAATTTAGCCCAATGTCCCATCTGCGGGACTTTATCAAATGTCTTTTGCTCCGTGTCAACAAGCTAATAATAATTTGTGAACTGGGACTTTTAAACCTCATTGCTCCTCAACAGTTAATAGCTTCCCATTATTTAGAAAATAATCAGAACTATCTTACTTTGTTCCAAAGTGGGTGGTGTCACACTTGCGTACAGTGAACTCGATTTGCTTTTGTTTTGCCGGCTTACAGTGTCTGTCTCTGTCCATTTGGTTACCTCCATTTCCCAACAGCACTACGAGCGGACCGTCTAACTTAGTGCGATCTTCAAAATACGATCTACAGTGCTGCATTGCTCCACCCAAGTCAATCATAAATACGGAGAAAAGTTGATGATCTAATACAGATATCTGAGGGACGGCACTTGTCACAGCTGACGCCGCTGCTAACGAGCATGTCTTT
This sequence comes from Somniosus microcephalus, assembly GCF_052327205.1. Lineage (NCBI taxonomy): Eukaryota > Metazoa > Chordata > Chondrichthyes > Squaliformes > Somniosidae > Somniosus > Somniosus microcephalus. The sequence goes on along the minus strand of NW_028225183.1, from coordinate 7,272,744 downwards.
TGTGGGTGGGTTAATATTTCTGAAGTGATGGTGTTCTGAGGCAGTCAGTCTGGATTTGTGGCAGAAATGTGCTGTGCAGGCTGGATTATATACAAGTAAATTGAATTTGTCGGAGATGCAACGATGCACTGCAGCAAATGAAAGTATTTTTTGAGCTTTGGATTGCAAGAGCCCGGATTGCTCAGTCGGTAGAGCTTCAGACTTTTAATCTGAGGGTCCAGTATTCAAGTCCCTGTTCGGGAGCTGCTTTCATATCGCGATATTGAACTTTACAGTCGTGCTTTGATCCTATAACAACAGGAGCAGGCCCTTTACTGCCTGGAGCATTTCTGCCATTTAATTAAATCGTCGATCGATATCCGTTTGCATTCCTTTGCTCGAGATCCTTTAATACCTTTGGTTAACAAACATCTCTCAATCTCAAGTTTAAAATTGACAATTGGCCCAGCTTTAATTGCTGTTTGCGGAAGTGTGTTACAAATTTCTGTAACGCAAACTTCTCTCCTGAAAGGCTTGGATCTAATGTTGAGGCTATGGCCCCTACTCCCAGATAGGTCAATCATCAGAAATAGCTTCTCGCTATCTACACTAGCATTTCCACTTAATATCGTGAATACTTCAATCAAATCACCACTTAAGCTTCTAAATTCCAGGGAAAAAAACCCGAGTTTGTGCAATATCCCGTTGTAATTTGTCCCTTGGACTCTATGTCTCCTTCTGGTAAATCTACGCTTCACTTTTTAAGCCTAACACTACATTCCTAAGCTGTGATGCCAAGAATTGAACACAGTACCGCATCTGTGGTCTAACCAGTGCTTTGTATCGCTGTGGCATCATTTCACCCTCTTATATTGTAATCCTACAGATATAAGTATCACTTTTCAATTAGCTTTTTGTATCTTTTCTGCAATGCATTAGTACATTGAGATGGTATATCACTTTGCAATGTAATAGACATTTGCAGTGCAATAGCACTTTAAACTGGAATATCACTTTCTAATATAATAATCTTTTGCAGTGCAATAGAACATTGCAATGGAATATCATTTTGCAATATACAATCATTAGCAATGCAATACGACATTACAATGGAATACCCCTTTAAAATATCGTAGTCATTTGCAATGCAATAGAACATTGCAATGGAAATCGCTTTGCCTTTGTGGTGATTATTCTTTATGTTTAGTAAGAAGTGTTGTGATTGGTTGTTTGTTTCCTGCCTTGGGATATATGCTGTTATCTCATTGGTAGTTGATGTCATGTGATTTGTGGTGGCCATCTTAAATTCAGTTCATTCCAGCCTTTAGTTGGGACTGGGTGTTGAAGATGTGCTACCGGATTTTTAAGTTAATAACGCCTAGATTAGATAGGCAAATCTATTCTTTATTTCAATTTATTAACTTTATGTCAGAATGGAGCGATATCTTCAAACAGAACGATTCAATGCTGACCCTAATTCTGCAGGAGTGGATGATAAATGGAAACATTGGTATTGTACATTTAAAAATTTTTTGGGCGTGTTGGATCAAGAGTCTCTAAATAAGCTGAATATGCTGATCAACTACATTGCTCCGGATGTGTATAAGTATATTTTGGACTGTAAAACTTACGAAGTGGCTATTTCTACATTGGAAAAATTTTTGTTTAACCAAAGAATGAGGTATTTGCACGTCACCTTCTATCTGCCCGTAGACAGCAGGTGGGAGAATCTTTGGATACTTATTTACAAGCACTTCGGTGCCTTAGTGTTAACTTTATTTATAAGGCCATGACGGCTGAAGAATATAAGAAAGAATCGGTACGGGATGCTTTTATTAATGGATTACTGTCTAGATCAATTCGTCAGCGGTTGTTAGAAAATAAGACTTTGGATCTTAAGAGTGCTTTTGAGCAAGCTTCTACATTGGATGTGGCTCAGAGAAGTTCGGATTCTTTTGCTCTTTTTAATCAGCCTGTGACTGTGGTTTCGGCAGTTCTGGATGAAAAGGAATTATGTGAACTTAATAGGAGTGGTTTACTAGATTCTGAAACAGTTTCTACTTCAGCGGCTGTTGCCTCTAGGATTCAGAAGTGTTATTTTTGTGGGAACGTCTGGCACCCTCATCTGAATTGTCCTGCTCGGGAGGCTGTGTGTAGTAAATGCAGCAAGAGAGGTCATTATGCACGTGTGTGTAAATCATCAGGTTCAATTACCTCCTCTGTGACTATTCAGCCTTTAGATAGGGCGTTTATTGCATCAATTTATGCTGCATTTGCTCATGGCCTAAACAAAGCTTTAGTTACGGCCCAAGTTAATGGGTTGGAAGTGAAGGCCCTTATAGATACGGGCAGTACCGAGAGTTTTATAAGTCTTCAGTTTGCAAAGGAGAAGCATTTGAAAATTTCGCCTGTTTCCTATCAGGTGTGTATGGCTCAGCCGACTCTCACTTCACAAGTAGCTGGTTGTTGCCTTGTGAAATTGATTCTTCTAGGTAATACGTATACTGATGTACGCCTATCTGTTTTGCCTAATCTCTGTGCAGATATTTTGATTGGTCATGATGTGCTTCAGTTACACGAGAGTCTCAGTCTTTCATTTGGAGGGACTAAGCCACCTTTATCTATTTGTGGATTAACCTCTTTATCCATTTCTCCATTATCACTTTTTTCCAATTTGATGCCGGATTGTAAGCCAATTGCTACCAAGTCAAGAAGGTATAGCAGTCAGGATAGAGAATTTATTAATTCTGAAGTTCAACGTCTCTTATTGGAAGGAATCATTGAACCTAGTTGTTCGCCTTGGCGGGCATAGGTAGTTGTCACGACTAACGAGAGACATAAGAAACGAATGGTGATAGACTATTCCCAAACTATTAATAGGTATACTCAATTAGATGCGTACCCTTTGCCTAAGATTGATGAGCTTATCAATAAAGTATCTCAGTATAAGGTTTTTAGCACTATTGACCTAAAGAGTGCTTATCATCAGATTCCTATTGTTAAGAAGGATCAACCATATCCGGCCTTTGAGGCTGGTGGAAAGCTGTATCAGTTTTGCCGAATATCATTTGGTGTTACTAATGGTGTTGCTTGTTTTCAACGGGCAATGGATGCTTTTATAAGTGATAACTCTCTCTCTGACACCTTTTCATATTTAGATGACATCACAGTGTGTGGCAAATGAAGGGTGGAGCATGATTCTAATTTAGAAAGATTCCTTCAAGCTGCGGAAAAAGTTGGTTTAACTTTCAATAAAGAGAAGTGTACCTTTTCGACCACTGAGGTAAATCTACTGGGGTACATTATCTCGGGAAACAAGATTAAACCAGACCCAGAACGTCTGCGACCATTGATTGATTTACCTTGTCCTACTAATTCTAAGGCTTTGCAACGAGTTGTTGGACTGTTTTCTTACTATTCCAATTGGATTGCAAATTTTTTACAGAAGATCCGGCCTCTTATTCGGGTTACGACATATCCTCTATCATGGGAGGCCAGGACGTGTTTTGGTAATTTTAAAAAGGATATCCTTGGAGCAGTTGTGCATTCTATTGATGAGCAGGTACCTTTTGTGATTGAGACAGACGCTTCTGATTTTGCAATTGGGGCTACTCTGTGATGCGCTATCAATTACTCATAAAAGACTGAGAGTTAAGAGAGTAACTAAAGGCTTTTATTAACAAAAGAATGAAGGTCTGCCTCGAGTGGTCGACCGGTCCAGAATACAAAGGGCTGGGGAGCAGTCACCTTTATACTAGGACTTGTGGGAGGAGTCAGCCGAGGCATGCCCAGGCATGTACACAGTGGAATACAAACAGTGGTTTACCACATTCACCCCTTGTTTAAAATTGAGTCCGGCGGGGTGAAGTGTATTAAAGTTAGTGTATTGGAGTCTCTCTGGAGGTCTTGTCTGCCGCTGTGATCGGCGTGGCGACGGCACGGGTAGTGGAGCTTCCGGCGTCGAGTCCTGCGTAGGCTGTGGCACCGGCGTGTCGTCCTCGTAGATGTCGAGCGGGTTGCGGGGCCCAGGCCTGCCGTCTGCTGGGGCTGGATATCGGATCGTTGGGGGGGGGGGGTAGTGAGTTGTGGGTTACTGCGGCCCCCGAGGGTGCAAGGTCTCTTATGGAGACTGTGTCCTCCCGCCCGTCCGGGTATGCAATGTAAGCATACTGGGGGTTGGCGTGGAGGAGGTCGACCCTCTCGACCAGGGGTTCCGTTTTATGGGTCCTCACGTGTCTTCTCAGTAGGACCGGCCCTGGGGATGTCAGCCATGGCGGTAGCGATGTCCCCGATGTGGACTTCCTTGGGAAGACAAACATTTTCTCATGAGGGGTGGCGTTAGTGGCAGTGCAGAGCAGTGACCGAATAGAGTGGAGCGCATCGGGGAGCACATCCTGCCAGCGGGAGGTTGGAAGGCCCCTAGACTTTAAGGCTAGCAGGGCGGCCTTCCAAACTGTCGCATTTTCTCTTTCCACCTGTCCGTTCCCCCGGGGGTTGGAACTGGTGGTCCTGCTTGTGGCAATACCCCTAGTTAGCAGGTACTGACGGAGTTCGTCGCTCATAAACGATGAGCCCCGGTCGCTATGGATATAGCTGGGGAAACCGAACAGGGTGAAGAGGTCGTTCAGACATTTAATGACCGTGGCACTGGTCATGTCCGGGCAGGGGATGGCGAACGGGAAACGGGAGTACTCATCAATAATATTGAGGAAGTACACATTGCGGTCGGAGGAGGGGAGAGGCCCTTTAAAATCAACGCTCAGGTGCTCGAAGGGGCGAGTGGCTTTTATCAGGTGGGCCCTGTCTGGTCTATAAAAGTGCGGTTTGCACTCAGCGCAGACTTGGCAGTTCCTGGTCATGGTCCTGCCCTCCTCAATAGAGTAAGGCAGGTTGCGGGCCTTGATGAAGTGGAAGAACCTGGTGGCCCCCGGGTGGCAGAGGTCATTGTGAAGGGCCCGCAGTCTATCGATCTGCGCGCTGGCGCAGGTGCCACGCGATAGCGCATCCGGGGGTTCATTGAGCTTCCCGGGCCGGTACAAGATCTCGTAATTGTAGGTGGAAAGTTCGATTCTCCACCTCAAGATCTTGTCATTTTTGATTTTGCCCCTCTGCTTGTTGTTAAACATGAAAGCAACTGAACGCTGGTCAGTGAGCAGGGTAAATCGTTTTCCGGCCAGGTAGTGCCTCCAATGACGCACAGCCTCCACAATCGCCTGGGCCTCCTTCTCAACAGCGGAGTGTCTGGTCTCCGGGCCTTGGACGGTTCATGAAATGAAGGCCACGGGTCCCCCTCCTGATTGAGGGTAGCGGCCAGGGCAAAGTCGGACGCGTCGCTTTCCACCTGGAAAGGGATGGATTCGTCCGCTGCGTGCATGGTGGCTTTGGCAATGTCCTCCTTGGTACGGTGGAAGGCTAAGCGGGCCTCTGCCGTCAAGGGAAAAGAGGTGGACTTGATCAGCGGATGGGCCTTGTCCGCATAGTAGGGGACCCACTGGGCTTAATAGGAGAAAAACCCTAGGCACCTCTTCAGGGCCTTGAGGCAGTGGGGCAGTGGGAGTTCCATAAGGGGACTCATCCGGTCGGGGCCGATGACTCCGTGTTCCACAACACAGCCAAGGATGGCGAGGCGGTTTGTGCGGAATATGCACTTCTCCTTGTTATATGTCAGGTTCAGGACTTGGGCGGTGCAGAGGAATTTTTCGAGGTTTGCGTCATGGTCCTGCAAGTCACGGCCACAGATGGTCACATTGTCCGATATGGGAAAGTGGCCTGCAACGCATTTTGATCTACCATCCGGTCCATCTCCCTTTGGAAGATGGAGACCCCGTTGGTGACGCCAAAGGGAACCCTAAGGAAGTGATAGAGGCGGCCGTTTGCCTCAAAGGCAGTATACTGGCGGTCCTCAGGGCGGATATGGAGCTGGTGGTTCGCTGATTTCAGGTCAATGGTCGAGAAGACGCGATGCTGCGCGATCTGGTTGACCATATCAGCTATGCGGGGGAGTGGGTAGGCGTCCAGCAGGGTGTAGCGATTTATTGTCTGGCTGTTGTCGATGGCCAGGCACTGCTTCCCGCTGGTCTTAACGATCATGACCTGGGCTCGCCAGGGGCTGGTGCTGCCCTCAATAATCCCTTCCTTCAGGAGCCGCTCCACGTCGGTTTTAATGAAAACCCTGTCCCCGGCACTGTATCGCCTGCTCTTTGTGGCGATGGGCTTACAGTCGGGGGTGAGGTTAGAAAACAGTGGGGGGGGGTGACTCTGAGTGTGGAGAGGTTGCACCTGGTGCGCGGCAGGCAATTTGGAAGCTGCTGGCTGCGGACTGTGAGTGGGAGTAGGGGTCCACCGTACGCCATCGTAACACTTTTAAGGTGGCACTGAAAATCTAACCCCAGCAGGACGGCAGCGCAGAGGTCGGGCAGGACCAGAAGTTTAAAATGATCGTACACAGTCCCGTCTACTACGAGTGTCACCACGCAGTAGCCGCCGATGTCCGCCGACTGGGACTCGGAGGCCATAGAAATCCGCTGGTGCACAGGCAGGACTGGGAGAGAGCAATGCCGCACCATGTCGGGGTGGATGAAGCTCTCCGTGCTCCCAGAGTCAAAAAGGCAGATTGTATCGTGACCATTTACCTTAATGTCCATTGTGGAACTGGCCAGCTGGTGCGGTCTCGCTTGGTCCAGTGTAACGGATGCCAGCATAGGGGTCGGTGTATCAGATGAGGCGGTGTTGGGGGCCTGCTGCATTCCGGCTGTCGTCCAAGATGGCGGCGTCCATGATCCCCATGAGGCTGGAGGCGTCCAAAATGGCTGCTGTACCGGTGGTTCGCACATGGCCGGGGAGGCCCAAGATGGCGGCCCGCATGGCCCACACGCAGCACTGCTGGGGTTCGGGGTGGCTTTGGCCCTGCAGACGCTAGCGTAGTGTCCCTTCTTCCCGCAGCCCGAGCAGATCGCGTTTTTCGCCGGGCAGCGCACTCTGGGGTGTTTTGCCTGGCCACAGAAGTAGCATTTCTGGCCTTGGGGCACTGCTGTCTGGCTTTGGGACACTGCTGCGGTAGTTAGGCCGTTGCTGGGGTGTGGCTGGGGTGGCACGGCGCTATGAGGCGGTCCTACCGTATCCCAGGCTGTCATTCCCCGCGGCATCCACGGTGCAGAGAAGTAGGCATCCATGCCCCGGTAGGCTGCATCCAATGATAGTGCGAGTTCAGAGGCCTTGTTGAGGTCGAGGTCACTCTGCTCCAACAGTCGCTGTCGGGTGTAATTGGATCTGTGGCCCGCTACAAAAGCATCCCGGATAAGTTGCTCTGTGTACACGGCGGCCTTTACATCCTTACAACCAAAGGCCCGGCCAAGCACAGACAGTGCCAGAAGGTATTCCACGGTCGATTCCCCAGGTTGTTGTTTACGACTCGCCAGAAGGTGCCTGGCGTACACTTCGTTCACTGGGCGCGTGTACTGGTCCTTGAGGAGCTTGTTAGCGTCCGCGTATGAGGTCGCGTCTTGGATGACCGAGTACACTCGGTGGTTGACTTTGGAGGTCAGGACATCCAGTTTGTCCTCGTCCGATTTGATTGCTGCGGAGGCGGTCAGGAATTTTTCGAAACACTTAAGCCAGTGAGTAAACTTGGTGGATGAGTCCGCCTCCCGGTGATCTAAGTCCAGGCATGCTGGTGTGAGGATCTTCTCCATTATAAAAATTTTGTTAATAAAATTGATGCGCTATCAATTACTCATAAAAGACTGAGAGTTAAGAGAGTAACTAAAGGTTTTTATTAACAAAAGAATGAAGGTCTGCCTCGAGTGGTCGACCGGTCCAGAATACAAAGGGCTGGGGAGCAGTCACCTTTATACTAGGACTTGTGGGAGGAGTCAGCCGCGGCATGTCCAGGCATGTACACAGTGGAATACAAACAGTGGTTTACCACACTCTGAACCAAAATTGAAGACCTGTGGCCTTTTTCTCACGTACCTTGAACAATAGTGAAAAAAGGCATTCTTCAATAGAGAAAGAGGCGTATGCAATAGTAGAAGCACTGCGTAAATGGAGACATTATTTATCGGGGGCGACATTTTACGTTGGTAACTGATCAAAAGTCTGTGTCCTTTATGGTTGTTGTCAAACATTTTGGAAAGATTAAGAATGATAAAATAATGAGGTGGAGGATTGAGTTGGCATGTTACCATTTTGATATAGTTTATCGTCCGGGGAAGGATAATGTTGCTGCTGATGCGCTGTCGAGGGCTTATTGTTCTGTGATTCACGGAGATACGCTTATTAATCTTCACAATGCCTTATGCCATCCTGGGGTTACGAGGATGATACACTTGGTACGCAGTAAGAATTTGCCCTTTTCAGTTGAAGACGTCAAGCGGATGACTTCATCATGTTCTATCTGTGCTCAGTGTAAACCGAATTTCTTTAAGCCTCAACGAGCTCATCTTATAAAGGCTACTTCTCCTTTTGAACGTTTGAGCGTCGATTTCAAGGGGCCTCTTCCTTCAACTACTCAAAACCGATATATATTTACTGTTGTGGATGAGTTTTCAAGGTTCCCTTTTGCTTTTCCTTGCGCAGATGTATCAGCTGCTACAGTTATCAAATGTCTGACTCAACTTTTTGTCATCTTTGGGATGCCTGCGCATATCCATTTGGATCAGGGAAGTTTTTTTATGTCTTCCCAGTTGAAGGAATTCCTCCAGAGTCGGGGAATTTCTACTAGCAGAACTACCCCGTATAATCCCCAGGGTAATGGACAGTGCGAATGATACAATGGGGTGATCTGGAAGGCAGTTATGTTGGCTTTGACATCCCGGAACCTTAAGAATACACAGTGGGAAATGGTACTGCCTGACGCCCTGCATTCCATTAGATCATTGCTTTCAACGGCTACTAATGTGACCCCCCATGAAAGGCTCTTTAACTATCCGCGGAGATCTACTACAGGATATTCGGTACCTTTATGGCGTACTATGCAGGGACCTGTGCTGCTTCGACGCCATTTTAGATTGTCAAAATATGATCCTTTAGTGGAGGAGGTGGAGCTGTTGGAGGCAAATTCCCAATATGCTCATATTCGATTCCAAGATGGGAAAGAAAGTACCGTTTCAATTAAAGACTTGGCTCCTTGTGGTGGCCAGCTCTCTTCTGAGGATATTAACAATAGTCATGATTCAGATAATGTGGATGCTGTTGCAGATACTACGAATATTTCCAATCCGACTGCAGATAATTATACTTCTATTAGTCAGCCCTCGATGGACGTTCATGACCGTCCCAGTTTACCTCCTGATGGGATTTCTAATCCGGAAACCGTTGAAAATCGGGATATGGATAGCCTTCCTGCAGGAGATACTTCTGTGTCTCCTGGTGTGGGAGGGCAAGGAATTTCACCAAGGTTAAGAAGGTCGACACGAACAAGATATCCGGTCGACCGATTGAAAATGGACTTTTAAATTGATAGTAATGTTTTAAAATTGTTGAAATATTATATTATATTGTTTTAGTTGAGAGATACTTAATACTTATGTGCAATGTTATTATTTGTTGTTGCTCACTTAGTATTGTCATGTTGAATAGTTTTATTTTGTCTGTGCATAGTTTTAGTTGTAAATCATTAATTATAAATTGTAAAGGTTATTTAGGTTGGAGTATTTTTTAAAATGGGGGTGAATGTGATGATTATTCTTTATGTTTAGTAAGAAGTATTGTGATTGGTTGTTTGTTTCCTGCCTTGGGATATATGCTGTAATCTCATTGGTAGTTGATGTCATGTGATTTGTGGTGGCCATCTTAAATTCAGTTCTTTCCAGCCTTTAGTTGGGACTGGGTGTTGAAGATGTGCTACCAGATTTTTAAGTTAATAAAGCCGAGATTAGAAAGGCAAATCTATTCTTTATTTCAGCCATAGAATCATTATTTGCAACTCAATAGCACATTGCAATGGAATATCACTTTGCAGTATAAAAGTCATTTGCAGTGGTACAGAACATTGCAATGGAATATCATTTTGCAATATGACGGTCATTCGCAATGCAATAGGACATTACAATGGAATAACACGTAACAATATCGTAGTCATTTGCAATGCAATAGAACATTGCAATGGAATATCATTTTGCAATATAATAGTGCTTTGTAGAGGAAACTTCCTTTGCAATGGAAGCAGGCTTTGCATTACAATAGTCATTTGCAATGAAATTGCACTTTGCAATGGAATATTCCTTCGTAATATATTATTCATTTGAGGTGCAATAGCAGAAAGCAATGTAATATCACCTTGCAATATAATAGTCGCTTGCAATGCAACAGAACATTGCAATGAAACATCATTTTGAATATAATTGTCATTTGCGATGCAACAGAACAATGCAATTGAATATCCCTTGGCAATATAATAGTGCTTTGGAGTGGAGTCTGCCTTTGCAATGGAATCTGACTTTGCTCTATGTTCGTCACATAACAATCACGTAATCCTTTGCAATGCAGCAAGACATTACAATGGAACATCAATTTTATTGTAATAGACATTTGCAATGCAATAGAACATAGAGATGGAATATCACTTTGCAATATGATAGACATTTGCAATGCAATAGCATATTGCACTGGCACATCACTTTGCAATATAATTGTAATTTGCCTTGCAACAGAACCTTGTAATGGAATCTCATTTTACAATACAACAATCATTAGGAATGCAGTAGGATATTACAATGGAATACCACTCAAAAATATCGAAGTCATTTGCAATGCAATAGAACATTGCAATGGAATATCGCCTTGCAATAAAATCATCATTTGCGATGCAACAGCACTTTGCAATGGAATATAATAGTCATTTGCCGTGCAATGGAACATTGCAATGGAAAATCATTTTGCAATATAACAGTCATTAGCAATGAAATAGCACATTACAATGGAACACCACTTAACAATATCGTAGTCATTTGTAATGCAATAGAACATTGAAATGGATAATCAATTTACTATAACTGTCATTATCAATGCAACAGGACATTAGAATGGACTATCATTTTGCAATATAACAATCATTTGCAATGAAATAGGACATTACAATGGAACACCACTTGTAGTGTCCGAGTATCAATAATACACGGACTGCAGGAGAACAATGAAACAGGTATTTACTGAACAGAGGGTAAACTTAAGACTGACGTACAGAAGCCTGCTATGGCTTTTTATACAGGTGTGGTCACTGCCGGTATTGCAGTATAAATCAGTTCTTCTCTTAAAGGTACATACACAACACCACATAAAAATATCATAGTCATTTGTAATGCAATATTTCATTGCGATAGTTTATCACTTTGCAATGCACTAGTCATTTTCAATGCAGTAGTACATTGCAATGGACTATCATTTTGCAATATAACAATCATTTGCAATGCAATAGGACATTACAATGGAATACCACTTAACAAAATGATAGTCATTTGCAATGCAATAGCACATTGCAATGGAATATCACTTAGCAATATAATTTTCATTTGAAATGCAATAGCACATTGCAATGGAATATCATTTTGGAAAATAAAGTCATTGGCAAGCAGTAGAACATTGCAATGGAAAATCCCGTTATAAAATAATAATTATTTGCAATGCAATAGCACATTGTAATGGAATATCACTTTGCAATATAATCCTAATTTGCAAGGCAATAGATTATTAGGACGGAATATATATTTGCTACATAAAAGTCATTTGCAATGCAATACCACGTTACAATGGAATATCATTTTCAAATCAAATCAAATCAAAATCAAATCAACTTTTTTTGTCATTTTATTGTCATTGTTAGTGCACAAGTGCAGTCCAACGAAATGTAGGCTTGCGGCTCCCGAGAGTCCTGAGAGTATCCCCAGTATATAATAGTCATTTGCAATGCAATAGAACCTTGCAATGAAATATCACACTGCAATATAAGAATCATTAGCAATGCAATAGGACAGCAAAGTGGCATAGTCGTTAGCACTGTTGCCCTACAGCGCCAGGGACCTGGGTTCGAATCCTGCCTCGGGTGACTGTCTGTGTGGAGCTTGCACATTCTCCCCATGTTTGTGTGGGGTTTTCTCCGGGTGCTCTGGTTTCTTCCCACAGTCCAAAGATAGGTGGATTAGGTTGATTGGCCATGATAAATTGACCATTAGTGTTAGGGAGATTGAAATATACGGGGATCGGGTGGGATATGTGTTAGGTGTAGGGGTTACGGGAATTGGTGGGATATGGCTTGATGGGCCGAAATGGCCTCTATTTGCATTGTGGGGTTTCTGTGATTGCAATACCATTTTAAGATATCGTAATCATCTGCAATGCAATAGCACGTTGCAATGGAATTTCATTTTGCAATACAATAGTCATTTGCAATGCAAAAAATATTGGAACAGAATATCTGTTGGCAATATCATAGTCATCTGCAATGCAATAGCACATTGTAATGGATTATCGCTACACAATATGATCATCATTTGCAATGCAATAGCACATTGCAATGGAATATCGCTTTGCAATATAACCGTCATATGCAATGCAATAGAATATTGCAATGGAATACCACTTAGCAATATAATTGTCATTTGAAAAGCAATAGAACGTTGAAATGGAATATCATTTTGGAATATAATAGTCTATTTCAATGCAATAGAATATTGCAATGGAAAATCCCGTTATAATGTAATAGTCATTTGCAATGCAATATCACATTGTAATGTAATATCGCTTTGCAGTATAACCCCCATTTGCAATGCAATAGCACATTGTAATGGAATATCACTTTGCAATATAATCATCAGTTGCAATGCAATAGAATATTAGGATGTAATATATCTTTGCTGTATATTGAGTTCTTTGCAGCCGAGAGCGAGAGTCCCGAAGGCTGTGTTGAATGCCCGCTGCCAGGGTTAAGGACATCTCCTCTGGACTGGAGAGAAACTTGGAGTGGGAGGGGGAGGATCCAGTTGTCGTGGTCCATGTTGATACCAACGACATAGATAGGAAAAGGAAGGAGGTTCTGCTGAGGGAGTTTGAGCAGCTCGGGGCCAAATTAAAAAGCAGAACCACAAGGGTAATAATCTCTTATTACCTGAGCCACGAGCGAATTTGGCTACGACAAATAAAATTAGAGATTTAAATGCGTGGCTCAAAGACTGGTGTGGGAGAAATGGGTTTTGCTTCCTGGGACACTGGCACTAGTACTGGGGCAGGAGGGAACTGTTCCATTGGGATGGGCTTCACTTGGCCAGTGCTGGGACTGGAGTCCTAGCAGATCATGTAACTACGGCTGTAGAGAGGGCTTTAAACTAACTTGTGGGGGGGAGGTTCCTAGAGAGCAAATAATAAAAATGACAACAGAGAAGGTCATAGACTTAGGTAGCAGTGGGGAAATTAAAAACCAGAGCGTGTCAGGAAGGGGCAGAAGGTATGGAGTAAAAGGTAAGGTAATAAAAAGGGCAAAAGCAGGAACTAAGTGTCACAAAACATATTTGAAAGTTCTCTATCTGAATGCACGTAGCATTCATAACAAAATAGACGAGTTAATGGCACAAATAACTACATATGGGTATGATCTTGTGGCCATTACAGAAAAATGGCTGCAGGTGACAATGCCTGGGAACTAAACATACCAGGTTATTTAACGATCAGGAAGGACAGGCAGGAAGGGAGGGGAGGTGGGGTGGCTATGTTAATAAAGGAAGGAATCACTGTAATACAGAGAAATGATATTGGGTCAAAAGATCAGGATAATGAAACAGTTTGGGTGGAGATAAGGAATAATAAGGGAAAAAAAACACTAGTGGGCGTAGTCTATAGGCCTCCGAACATTTGCAACTCTGTTGGACAGAGTATCAATCAGGAAATAGTTGAGGCTTGTAATAAGGGAGCATTTATAATTATGGGGTATTTTAACTATCATATTAATTGGACAAATCAAATTGGGCAGGGCTGCCTTCAGGATGAGTTCATTGAGTGTATTAGGGATGGGTTTCTTGAGCAGTATGTAACTGAACCGACCAGGGGGCAGGCAACCTTAGATCTGGTCCTGTGTAACGAGACAGGATTAAATAAAAATGTCCTAGTAAAGGATCCCCTTGGAATGAGTGACCATAACATGGTTGAATTCCATATTCAATTAGAGGGTGAAAAGGTTGGTTCACAAACAAGCGTGCTAAGCTTGAATAAAGGAGATTATGAAGGTATGAGAGCGGAGTTGAGTAGAGTGGATTGGGAAAATAGATTAAAGGGTAAGACGCTACATGATCAGTGGTGTACATTTAAGGAGTTATTTTACTACTTCCAAAAAATATATATTCCACTGAGAAGAAAATGGAGTAAAAGAAAAGACAGGCATCCGTGGCTAAGTAAAGAAATTAAGGATAGTATTCGACTAAAAACAAGGGCATATAAGGTAGCCAAATCTAGTGGAAGGATAGAGGATTGGGAAAACTTTAAAAGACAGCAAAAAATAACAAAAAGATTGATTAAGAAAGGGAAGATAGATTATGAAAGTAAATTAGCAAAAAATATAATAACAGATAGTAAGAGTTTTTATAGTTATATGAAAAGAAAAAGGGTGGCTAAAGTAAATGTTGGTCCCTTAGAGGATGAGACCGGGAAATTAATGGTGGGAAATATGGAGATGGCAAAAACACTGAATGAATATTTTATATCAGTCTTTACAGTAGAAGACACTAAGAATATCCCAACACTGGACAAACAGGGGGCTAAAGGGGGGAGGAGCTAAACACGATCAAAATCACTAAGGAAGTGGTACTCAGTAAAATAATGGGACTCAAGGCGGATAAATCACCTGGACCTGATGGCTTACATCCTAGGGTCTTGAGGGAAGTGGCAGTAGGGATTGTGGATGCATTGGTAATAATTTTCCAAAACTCCCTGGACTCGGCAAAGGTCCCGGCAGACTGGAAAACTGCTAATGTAACACCCTTATTTAAAAAGGGCAGTAGACAGAAGGCTGGAATCTATAGACCGGTTAGCCTAACATCTGTGGTAGGTAAAATTTTGGAGTCCATTATTAAGGAGACAGTAACAGGACATTTGGATAATCATAATTTAATTGGACAAAGTCAGCATGGTTTTATGAAGGGGAAGTCATGTTTGACAAATTTGCTGGAGTTCTTTGAGGAAGTAACATATAGGGTGGATAAAGGGGAACCAGTGGACGTAGTGTATTTAGTCTTCCAAAAGGTATTTGACAAGGTGCCACACAAAAGATTATTGCTTAAGATAAAAAATCACGGGATTGGGGGTAATATTCTGGCATGGATAGAGGATTGGCTAACTAACAGAAGGCAGAGAGTTGGGATAAATGGTTCATTCTCAGACTGGCAATCAGTAACTAGTGGTGTTCTGCAGGGGCCAGTGCTGGGTCCCCAACTCTTTACAATCTGTATTAACGATTTGGAGGAGGGGACCGAGTGTAACATATAAAATTTGCAGATGATACTAAGATGGGAGGGAAAGTAGTGAGTCAGGAGGACATAAAAAACCTGCAAGGGGACATAGACAGGCTAAGTAAGTGGGCAGAGATTTGGCAGATGGAATACAATACTGGAAAGTGTGAGGTTTTGCACTTTGGCAGGAAAAATCGTAGAGCAAGTTATTATCTTAATGGCAAGAAACTGGAAAGTACTGAAGTACAAAGGGATCTGGGGGTCCTGGTGCACGAAACTCAAAAGGTTAGTATGCAGGTACAGCAAGTGATTAAGAAGGCCAATGGAATGTTGGCTTTCATTGCTAGGGGGATAGAATATAAAAATAGGGAGGTATTGCTTCAGTTGTACAAGGTATTGGTGAGACCGCACCTGGAATACTGCGCACAGTTTTGGTGTCCATACTTAAGAAAGGACATACTTGCACTCGAGTCAGTACAAAGAACGTTCACTCGGTTAATCCCGGGGATGAGGGGATGGACATATGAGGAGAGGTTGAGTAGATTGGGACTCTACTCATTGGAGTTCAGAAGAATGAGAAGAGATCTTATTGAAACATATAAGATTGTGACGGGGTTGGATCGGGTGGATGCGGGGAGGATGTTCCCGATGATGGGTGAAACTAGAACTAGGGGGCATAGTCTTAGAATAAGGGGCTGCTCTTTCAAAACTGAGCTGAGGAGGAACTACTTCACTCAGAGGGCGGTAAGTCCATGGAATATGCTGCCCCAAAAAGCTGTAGAAGCTACATCATTACATAAATTTAAAACAGAAATAGACAGTTTCCTAGAAGTAAAGGGAATTAAGGGTTACGGGGAGCGGGCAGGAATTGGGACATGAGTCTAGTTTCGGATCGGTCATGGCCCTGTGGGTAGCGGAGCGGGCCCATGGGCCGTGTAGCCTGATCTGGATCCTAATTCGTGTGTCTAATTCTGTTAGATTCAGGAGATGTTTCTGTGATAGTGGATTGGCGGTTAGGATCAGATCAGCCATGATCTTATTGAAAGGCGGAGCAGGCTCGAGGGGCCGATTGGCCTACTCCTGCTCCTATTTCTTATGTTCTTCTTATGTTCTTATAATAGTCACATTGCAATGGAATATCATTTTGGAATATAATAGTAATTTGCAATGCAGTAGAACCTTGCAATGGAATATCACATTGCAATATAATAGTCATTTACAATGCTAAAGCACAATGCAATTGAATATCACACTGCAATATAACAATCATTAGCAAAGCAATAGAATATTACAATGGAATACCACTTTAAAATATCGTAATCATTTGCAATGCTATAGCATATAGCAATGGAATATCATTTTGCAATATAATAGTCATTTGCAATGCAATAGAATATTGCAATAGAATATCTCTTTGCATTATGATAGTCATATGCAATGCAATAGAAGAATGTAATGGGATATCTCTTTGCAATATAATCGTCATGTGCAATGCAATAGCACATTGCAATGGAATATCGCTTTGTAATATAATCGTCATTTGCAATGCAATAGAACATTGCAATGGAATCTCTCTTTGCAATATAATAGTCATTTGCAATGTAAAAGCACATTGCAATGGAATATCACTTAGCAATGTAATAGTCATTTGAAATGCAATTGCTAATTGCAATGGAATATCATAGTCATTTGCAATGGAATAGAACATTGCAATGGAATATCATTTTGAAATATAACAGTCATTAGCAATGCAATAGGACATTACAATGGAATACCACTTAATGGCCCAGAAATTCGGGTCTCCACGAGTGAGTACGCACGGGGTACTCACCCATAGGCCCGATGAAAGTGCCAGTTTCCTGCATGCACTGAGCATGCACGGGAAACCGGCACTTCCATTCCTCTGAAGGAAGGGGTTCAGAGGTCGAATGCATGCGTGGGGGAGGCTGCGCGTGCGCATCAAACTTATGTTTTTTTACACATTTTCCCTGGATCGAAAACCTGCAGGATTTAGAAATGTAAAAAGTGGCATAAGGCCTGCTTTTTAAAAGGTAAGTGGTGAAAAATTATAATTAAACCTTTTTCCACAGGTTTATTATTTTTAAATACTTTAACGGACGGTAAGTTTATATTTAGCTCCGTTAGAATATAAAATTACTTTTTTCAAAAATTTAAATTATTGTTTAAAATAGTTATTTCATGTAATTTATAGTTTATTTAAAAAATGAGATGTTTTTTAAAAATGTATTTGAATGTTTAGTGCTATTTTGGCGGCATAGTATTTATAAGTCTTGACAGTTCTTCCTGTCAGATTATGAATGAAGCATTACCCGCTCCAATTGGCTGCCCATGGCCCACGTGATCCCAGGAGATGCATCGAACTAACTGCGACCCTGGGATACGCAAGCCCTGCACACTGGCTGCTGGACCAGGCCCAGGATCGGAATTCCATGGGGACCCGCAGCTCAACAGCCGGCACACAAGGTAAGTGCACATCGGGTGCTTGCACCCGCGGGAAGCCTCTGACCCGAATTTCTGGGCCATTAATATATCGTAGTCATTTGCAATGCAATTGAATATTGTAATGGAATATTGCTTTGCAATATAAACGTCATTTGCAATGCAATAGTATATTGTGATGGAATATATCTTTGCTATATAATAGTCATTTGCAATGCAATAGCACATTGGAATGTAATAAGATTTTGCAAGACAACTGTCATTTTAAAAGCAATAGGACATAGCAATGGAATATCACTTTGCAATATCATAGTAATTTGCAATGCAATAGATTACTGCAATGGAATATCGCTTTGCAATTTAATCGTCATTTGAAATGCAATAGAACATTGCAATGGTATAACTCTTTGCAATTTAAATGTCATTTGCAATGCAAAAGCATATTGCAATGGAATATCACTTAGCAATGTAATAATCATTTGAAAAGCAATGGCACAATGCAATGGAATATTAATTTTGAATATAATAGTCATTTGTAGTGCAGTAGAACATTGCAATGGAATATCATTTTGCAATATAACAGTCATTAGCAATGGAATAGGACATTACAATGGAATACAACTTAATATATCGTAGTCATTTGCAATGCAGTAGCATATTGCAATGGAATATCACTTAGCAATATAATTGTCATTTAAAATGCAATAGCACATTGCAATGGAATATCATTTTGGAATAATATCGTCATTTGCAATGCAATAGAACATTGCAATGGAAAATCATTTTGCAGTATAGCAGTCATTAGCAATGAAATAGCACATTACAATGGAATACCACTTAAAAATATCGTAGTCATTTGTAATGCAATAGAACATAGCAGTGGAATATCACTTTGCAACATAATAGTCATTTGCAGTGCAAGAGAACATTACAATGCAATATCGATTTTTCAATAAAATCATCATTGCAATTCAACAGCACATTGCAATGGAATATCACTTTGCAATATAATAGTCATTTGCAGTGCAATAGAACATTGCAATGGGATATCATATTGCAATATAACAGTCATCAGCAATGCAATAGGACATTAGAATGGAATACCACTTAACAATACCGTAGTCATTTGTAATGAAATAGAGCATTGCGATGGAATATCAATTTGCAATATAATATTCATTTGCAGTGCAATAGGACATGGCAATGGAATGCCAATTAATAATATCGCAGTCATTTGCAATGCAATAGAAAATTTTAGTGCAATATCATTTTTCAATATAACAGTCATTAGCATTGCAATAGGACATTAGAATGGAATAGCACTAAACAATATCGTAGTAATTTGCAATGAAATATATAGCATTGCGATGAAATATCGGTGGCGGTGGCGTCGTGGTTATGTCACTAGATTTGTAAGCCAGAAACTCGATCAAATGCTTTGAGGCATATGGGTTCAAATCCCACCACGGCAGCTGGAGGAATTTAAATTTAATTCTGGAATTAAAATGTTAGACTTAGTAATGGCGACCATGATACCATTGTCGATTGTTGCAAAAACCCATCTGGTTCAGTAATGTCCTTTAGGGAAGGAAATCTGCCGTCCTTACCTGGTCTGGCCCACATGTGACTCCAGACCCACAGCAATGTGGTTGACTCTTAATGCCCTCTGAAATGGCTCAGCAAGCCACTCAGCTGTAAACAACTGCTACAAAAAAGAATAAGAATAAAACCGGTTGGACCACCCGGCATCGACTTCGGCACCGGAAACGACAATAACAACGGCAAACCCAGCCCTGTCGACCCTGCAAAGTCCTCCTTACCAACATCGGGGGGCTTGTGCCAAAATTGGGAGAGCTGTCCCACAGACTAGTCAAGCAGCATCCTGACAGTCATAATTACCGAATTATACCTTAAAACCAATGTCCCAGACACCACCATCACCATCGCTGGGTATGCCCTGTCCCACTGGCAGGACAGACCCACCAGAGGTGGTGGCACAGTGGTATACAGTCGGGAGGGAGTAGCCCTGGGAGACCGCAACATTGACTCAGGACCCCATGAGGTCTCATGGCATCAAGTCAAACATGGGCAAGGAAACCTCCTGCTAATTACCACCTAACACCCTCCCTCAGCTGATGAATCAGTACTCCTTCATGTTGAACACCAATTGGAAGAAGCTCTGAGAGTGGCAAGGGCACAAAATATCCTCTGGGTGGGGGACTTCAAAGTCCATCACCAAGAGTGGCTCGGTAGCACCTCAACTGACTGAGCTGGCCGAATCCTAATGGATATAGCTGCCAGACTGGGTCTGCGACAGGTGGTGAGGGAACCAACAAGAGGGAAAAAGCTACTTGATCTCGTCCTCACCAATCAACCTGTTGCAGATGCATCTGTCCATGACAACATTGGTGGAAGTGACCACCGCACACTCCTTGTGGAGACAAAGCCCCGTCATCATGTTGAAGATACCCTCCACCGTGTTGTGTGGCACTACCACCGTGCTAAATGGGACAGATTTCGAAAAGATCCGGCAACTCAAAACTGGGCATCCATGAGGCGCTGTTGGCCATCAGCAGCAGCAGAATTGTAGTCAACCACAATCTGTAACCTCATGGCCCGGAATATCCCTCACTCTACCATTACCATCAAGCCGGGAGATCAACCCTGGTTTAACGAAGAGTGCAGGAGAGCATGCCGGGAAAATCACCAGGCACACCGAAAAATGAGGTTGCAACCTGGTGAGGCTACAACACTGGACTACCTGCATGCCCAACAATGGAAGCAACATGCGATAGACAGAGCTAAGCGATCTCACAACCTTCGGAACAAGTCAAAGCTCCGCAGTCTTACCACATCCAGTCGTGAGTGGTGGTGGACAATTAAACAGTAAACAGGAGGAGGCGGCTCAAAAAATATCCCCATCCTCAATGATGGTGGAGCACAGCACGTGAGTGCAAAAGACAAGGCTGAAGCATTTGCAACTATCTTCAGCCAGAAGTGCTGAGTGGATGATCCAACTCGGCCTCCTACTTAGGTCCCCAGCATCACAGATGCCAGTCTTCCGCCCATTCAATCCACTCCACGTGATGTCAAGAAACGGCTGAAGACACTGGATACTGCAAAGGCTATGGGCCCTGACAACATTCCGGCAATAGTACTGAAGACTTGTGCTCCAGAACTAGCTGCGCCCCTAGCCAATCTGTTCCAGTACAGCTACAACACTGGCATCTACCCGGCAATGTGGAAAATTGCCCAAGTATGTCCTGTCTACAAAAAGCAGGACAAATCCGAACCGGCCAATTATCATCCCATCAGTCTACTCTCAATCATCAGCAAAGTGATGGAAGGTGTCGTCGAAAGTGCTATCAAGCGGCATTTACTCAGCAATAACCTGCTAACTGACGCCCAGTTTGGGTTCCGCCAGGGCCACTCAGCTCCTGACCTCATTACAGCCTTGGTCCAAACATGGACAAAAGAGCTGAACTCAAGAGGTAAGATGAGAGTGACTGCCCTTGACATCAAGGCAGCATTTGATCAAGTGTAGCATCAAGGAGCCCTAGCTAAACTGAAGTCAATGGGAATCATGGGGAAAACTCTCCATTGGTTGGAATCATACCTAGCACAAAGGAAGTTGGCTATGGTTGTTGGAGGTCATTCATCTCAATCACATGACATCACTGCAGGAGTTCCTCCGGGCAGTGTCCTAGGCCCAACCAACTTCAGCTTTTTCATCAATGACCTTCCCTCCATCATAAGGTCAGAAGTGGGGATGTTCGCTGATGTTTGCACACTGTTCAGCACCATTCGAAACTCGTCAGATACTGACGCAGTCCGTGCCCATATGCAGCAAGACCTGGACAAAATTCAGACTTGGGCTGACAAGTGGCAAGTAACATTCGCACCACACAAGTGTCAGGCAATGTCCATCTCCAAAAAGCGAGACTCTAACCATCTCCCCTTGACATTCAATGGCATTACCATTGCTGAATCCCCCCCTATCAACATCCTGGGGGTTACCATTGATCAGAAGTTGAACTGGACCAGCCATATAAATATTGTGGCTGCAAGAGCAGGCTAGAGGCTGGGAATACTGCGTCGATGTCTCACCTCCTGACTCCCCAAAGCCTTTCCACCATCTGCAAGGCACAAGTCAGGAGTGTGATGGAATACTCTCCAGTTGCCTGGATGAGTGCAGCTCCAACAACACTCAAGAAGCTCGACACCATTCAGGATAAAGCAGCCCGCTTGATTGGCACTCCATCCACCACCTTCAAAATTCATCCCCTCCACCACCGGCGCACTGTGGCTGCAGTGTGTACCATCTACAAGATGCACTGCAGCAACACGCCAAAGCTCCTTCAACAGCACCTTCCAAACCCGCGACCTCTACCACTTAGAAGGACAAGGGCAGCAGACACATGGGAAGATCACCACCTACAAACTCCCCTCCAAGCCACACAACATCCTGAGTTGGACCTGTATCACCGTTCCTTCACTGTCGCTGGGCAAAATCCTGGAACTCCCTTCCTAACAGCATTGTGGTTGTGCAGCTGTTCAAGAAGGCGGCTCACCACCACCTTCTCAAGGGCAATTAGGGATTGGCACTAAATGCAGGCGTAGCCGGCCAGCGACGCCCACATCGCATCAATGAAAAAAAAAAGAAAAGGGTAAACAGCCTGTCAGCATCCGCACAGTCAAGCCCTGAAAGAATATATATGTTCTTCCTTCGTACAGTCTGCTGATTTCATGTCACCACAGAAAACAATGTTTAACTGGATGGACAAGCTGCCACAGATTTCTTCTCCTCCCACATTCTCTGACACGCACGCGGCCGTATAAAGGGACAAAAGCAGCACACGAGAGAAAAGGCGATTAGACTCCCGTCCGTAGTGTCTAATTGCCTCAATTTGGCCGAACGCCATATGAAGCAGCAATTTGAATGAAACATTGCACTTCATTTCAGTCTTAAAACGTTAAGCGATCACACACTGAAAACCGCAAGCAAAAGGAAAAGGACAAGGCCCGTGACAGTCACTAAACTGCATTCAAACATAGCAAGCAAATCAGCTCGCTTCAAAGATTTTGTGATTAGAAATTCATACCTCTAGAATTTGGCTGAAAAGAAGAGATTGCAGGGGCTGCTCGCTTCTCGGCCGCAGCGCCAGCGATAGGAACAAATCATCCGCTCAAAACCGAGTCCTTCAACCTGCTGGAGCTGACGCTAACCGAGCGCTCAATCCTCAGGACCTGATTGGACACATTCAAATGGGGGCGTTCTTGCGCCGCTGTATGTGATTGGGTGGTTGTTGCCACGTGATCAGGGTGCGGAGCGATGCAAGGAAGCTGAAGTTGTCTGGCAATTGTTATTGTTTCAAGGTTTCCGTTCTAATCCATGTAAGTGTAAAACTGAGGAAAGTATACAAAAGGGTTTTCAGAATGGATTATCTACTGTGGCCGATATTCCTGCTGGATTTTCATGGCAAGAAATCTGCACTTGGAATATTGGTATAAGGGAAGTGGAATATCCAGGCTGCCTGGCAGAAGACGGATCGATGAAGCGATTGTTCCCATTGGAAGCAGGAAGGCAGCAGCAGCATGCTCACCACTGTTCCTTTCACGGAATCAAAGACTCCATTTTTATACAATAGATATATTTGTAAAAAGAAAAACCTGGTCACGTCTCTGGATGGGCTGGAGCCACCAATCTTTTAATTAACGGCCGAACGCACTGGCTTATTGCGCAACAGAGACAGATCAAAAGTGCTTTGCAATTGGAATTGGAATTACTTCACAGGAACCCAAGTGCTTGTGTAACAGAGCGTTCACAGCAGAGGCACCGATTTTGCAGCAAATGAGAAGGTGCTTGGGTCCAATCGACTATCGGGGTAGTCGAGGCCGAGTGGTTAATGCGATGGATTTAAAATCCATTGGGGTTTCCCTCTGCAGATTCGAATCCTGCCGACTACGGAAATGAGGACCTCTTCCCAAGTGATCCGTTTTTACTGCATTTTAACCGCTGCCTTTCGGTTCCTGAGACACATTCAAAGCTACAATCAAACAACGATTCAAGCAGAAAGTTAAACAAGCACTTCACCCCATTATTACATAAAGGCATCATGAGAGGCCTGGGCCACAAGAGAAATACTACATTGTTTAATTCTCTTGAAACGGTGAAAGCAATTTTAACCGTCGAAAATATTTATTTTGCAACCCATTGAAGAAAATGCACGTCGTCCGCGCAGCCATTATCCAGTTCATGCTACTACCTACTGCGATGATTATTAATGAACTAAGCCAGACCAACCACAGTTCTAAACCCCGCCGGCCAAGATCGGTACATGACAACATAAGAAAGAGGAGCAGGATTTGGCCATGCGGCACTCAATCCTGCTCCGCCATTCAATAAGATCATGGCTGATCCTCTACCTCAACTGGTAATTACCGACCTAGCCCCATATGCCTTGATTTCCGTAATGAAAAATCCATCTCTGTTAGGAATGTACTCAGACTTCCACAGCCCACTGCGGTAGAAGATTCCAAAGACACTCAACCCTTAGAATGAAGCAATTTCTCCTCATCTCAATCCTAAATGGCTGGCCCCTTATTCTGAAACTTTGACCCCTAGTTCAGGACTCCACAGCAAGGGTAAACAACCTCTAAGCATCGGCTAAGTCAAGCCTGGAAAGAATTTACATCTTCTTCCTTCGTCGAGTCTGCTGATTTCATTTCACCACAGAAAACAATGTTTAACTGGATGGACAACCAGCAGGAAATACAATGCAGCCGCAGATCTTTTCTCCAACCACATTCCCTGACACGCACGCGGCCCTGTAAAGAGCAAAAGCAGCACACCAGAGGAAACGCGATTTAAATCCCGTTCGTAGTGTCGAATTGCCTTCATTTGACCGAACGCCATATGGAGCAACAATTTGAATCAGACATTGCATTAAATTTCAGTTTCAAAACGTTAAGCGATCACACAATGCAAACCGTACGCAAAAAGAAAAGCACAAGGCCCGTGCGAGTCACTAAAACACATTCAAATACAGCAGCCAAATCAGTTGTCAAAGATTTTGTGATTAGAAATTCATACCTCTAGCATTTGGCTGAAAACAAGAGATTGCAGGGGCTGCTTGCTTCTCGGTCGCGGCCCCAGCGACAGGAAGAAGTCATCCGCTCACAACCGAGTCCTCCAACGTGTGACTGATTGTGACGGAGCAGCTCAATCCTCAGGCCCTGATTGGACACACTCAAATGGGGGTGTTCTCTCGCCACTGTAAGAGATTGAATGGTTGTTGACACATGATCAGGGTGTGGGGCGATGCAAGGAAGCTGAAGTTGTCTGGCAATTGTTATTGCTTCAAGCTTCCCATTCTTGTCCATGTAAGTGTAAAACTGTGGAAAGTGTATAAAAGTGTTTTCAGAATGGATGATCTATGTGGCCGAATTTCCAACTTGATTTTCATGGCAAGAACGCTGCACTTCGAATATTGGTGTAACCGAAGTAGAATATCCAGTCTGCCTGGCAGAAGACTGATCGCTGAAGCGATTGTTCCCATTGGAAGCAGGAAGGCAGCAGCAGTATGCTCACCACTGTTCCTTTCACGGAATCAAAGACTCCATTTTTCTACAATAGATATGTTTGCAAAAATTAAAAGCCGCTTTTGTCCCTGGGTGGGCTCGAACCACCAACCATTTTAGTTAACAGCCGAACGCGCTGGCCCATTGCGCCACAGGGACATACGAAAAATTCTTTGCAATTGGAATTATTCCACAGCCTCCCAAGTGATTATATGGCAGAGCGCTCACAGCAGAGGCACCTATTTTGCAGCAAATGAGAAGCTGCGTGGGTCCAATCCACGGTCAGCGTTCTCATGCCCGAGTGGTTAAGGCGATGAACTAAAAATCCAGTTGGGGTTTCCCCGCGCAGGTTCAAATTCTGCCGACTACGGCACCGTGGACGTCGTCCCAAATGATCCGTGTTTACTTAATTCTGTGCCGAGATTCAAAGCTATAATCAAACAACAATTCCAGCAGAAAGTATTACAAGCACATCACGGCATCAATAGAGACCTCGGCCGCAGGCGAATACTATGTTGTTTAATGCTCTTGAAACCGTGAAAGCAATTTTAACCATCGAAAATATTTATTTTGCAACCCATTGAAGAAAATGCACGTCGTCCGCGCAGCCATCTTCCAGTTGAAGCTGCTTCCTACTGCGATGTTTATTTAATGAACTAAGCCAGACGAGCCACTGTTCTCAACCCCGCCGGCCAAGATCGGTACATTAGATCATAAGAAATAGGAGCAGGATTTGGTCATGCGGCACTCGATCCTGCTCCGCCATTCAATAAGATCATGGCTGATCCTCTACCTCAACTGAAAATTACCGACGTAGTCCCATATAGAATGATTTCCGTAATGTAAAAATCCATCTATGTTAGGAATGTACTCTACGAATGAACAGCCACAGCTCTCTGCTGTAGAGAATCCAAAAGATACACAATCATTAAAATTAAGCAATTTCTCCTCAACTCAATCCTAAATGGCCGGCCCCTTATTCTGAAACTTTGTCCCCTAGATCAGGGCTCCACAGCCAGGGTAAATAGCGTCTCAGCATCCGCTCAGTCAAGCACTGAAAGAATTAATATGTTCTTCCTTCGAACAGTTTGCTGATTTCATTTCACCACAGAAAACAATGTTTAAGTGGATGGACAACCAGCAGGAAATAGAATGCAGCCTCAGATTTATTCTCCAACCACATTCTCTGACACACACGCGGCCGTATAAAGGGACAAAAGCAGCACATGAGAGAAAAGGCGAGTTGAATCCAGTTCCTGGTGTCGAATTGCCTCAATTTTGCCGAACGCCATATGAAGCAGCAATTTGAATCAGGCATTGCACTTCGTTTCAGTCTCAAAACGTTAAGCGATCACACACTGCAAACCGCACGCAAAAAGAAAAGCACAAGGCCCGTGAGAGTCACTAAACCGCATTCGAACGTAGCAACCAAATCAGCTCGCTTCAAAGATTTTGTGATTAGAAATTCATACTTCTAGAATTCGGCTGAAAACAAGAGATTGCAGGGGCTGCTCGCTTCTCGGCCGCAGCGCCAGTGACAGGCACAAGTCATCTGCTCACAACCGAGTCCTCCAACCTACTGGAGCTGATTGTGACGGAGCACGTCAATCTTCAGGCCCTGATTGGACACATTCAAATGGGGAGTTCTCGAGCCGCTGTATGTGATTGGTTGGTTGTTGTCACGTGATCAGGGTGTGGAGCGATGCAAGGGAGCTGAAGTTGTCTGGCAATTGTTATTGTTTCAAGCTTTCCGTTCTAATCCATGTAAGTGTATAACTGAGGAAAGTATAGAAAAGTGTTTTCAGAATGGATTATCTACTGTGGCCGATTTTCCTGCTGGATTTTCATGGCAAGAACTCTGCACTTGGAATATTGGTGTAAGGGAAGTAGAAAATCCAGGCTGCCTGGCAGAAGACTGATCGATGAAGCCATTGTTCCCATTGGAAGCAGGAAGGCAGCAGCAGTTTGCTCACCACTGTTCTTTTCACGGAATCAAAGACTCCATTTATATACAATAGATAGATATGTTTGCAAAAAGTAAAACCTGGTTACGTCTCTGGATGGGCTCGAGCCACCAACCTTTCAATTAACAGCCGAATGCGCTGGCCTATTGCGCCACAGGGACAGCTAAAAAAAACTTTTGCAATTGGAATTATTCCACAGGAACCCAAGTGATTATGTAACAGAGCGTTCACAGCAGAGGCATCGATTTTGCAGCAAAGGTGAAGGTGCGTGGGTCCAAATGCCTAACGCGGTAGTCGTGGCCGAGTGGTTAAGACGATGGACTTGTTAAATCCATTGGTGCTTCCCCGCGGAGATTCGATTCCGTTCGACATATGGAAATGAGAACGTCGTCCCAAATGACCCGTTTTTACTGCAATTTAACCGCTGCCTTTCGGTTCCTGAGACACAATCAAATCTACAATCAAACAAAGATTCAAGCAGAAAGTAAAACAAGCACTTCACCCCATTATTACATCACGGCATCACGAGAGGCCTAGACCACAGGTGAAATACTACATTGTTTAATGCTCTTGAAACCGTGATAGCAATTTTAACCGTCGAAAATATTTATTTGGTAACCCATTGAAGAAAATGCATGTCGTCCGAGCAGCCATTTTCCAGTTTATGCTACTTCCTACTGCGATGCTTATTAATGAACTAAGCCAGACCGGCCACAGTTCTCAACCCCGCCGGCCAAGATCGGTACATTAGATCAAAAGAAATAGGAGCAGGATTTGGCCATGCGGCCATCGATCCTGCTCCGCCTTTCAATAAGATCATAGCTGATCCTCTACCTCAACTGAAAATTACCTACCGAACCCCATATACCTTGATTTCCGTAATGTACAAATCCATCTCGGTTATGAATGTACTCAACGACTGAAAAGCCATAGCCTTCTGCGGTGGAAAATTCAAAAGATACACAACTCTTAGAATGAAGCAAATTCTCCTCATCTCAATCCTAACCGGCCGGCCCCTTATTCTGAAACGTTGACCCCTAGTTCAGGACTCCACAGCCAGGGTACACAATCTCTCAGCATCCGCCCAGTCAAGCACTGAAATAATTTAACTGTTCTACCTTCGTACAATCTGCTGATTTCTTTTCACCACAGCAAACAATGTTTAACTGGATGGACAAGCAGCAGGAAATAGAATGCAGCCGCAGATTTATTCTCGCCCCAGATTCTCTGACAGGCACGTGGCCGTATAAAGGGACAAAAGCAGCACACGAGAGAAAAGGCAATTTGAATCCCATTCGTAGTGTCGAATTGCCTCAATTTGGCCGAACGCCATATGAAGCAACAATTTGAATCAGACATTGCACTTCATTTCAGTCTCAAAACGTTAACCGATCACACACTGCAAAAAGGAAAGCACAAGGCCCGTGCGAGTCACTAAACCGCATTCAAACGCAGCAACCAAATCAGCTCGCGTCAAAGATTTTGTGATTGGAAATTCATACCTCTAGCGTTTGGCTTAAAACAAGACATTGCAGGGGCTGCTCGCTTCTCGGCCGCGGCGCCAGCGACAGGAACAAGTCAACCGCTCACAACCGAGTCCTCCAACGTACTGGAGCTGATTGTGACGGAGCAGCTCATTCCTCAGGCCCTGAATGGACACATTCAAATGGGGGCGTTCTCCCGCCGCTGTTTTTGATTGAATGGGTATTGTCACGTGATCAGGGTGCGGGGCGATGCAAGGAAGCTGAAGTTGTCTGGCAATTGCTATTGCTTCAAGCTTTCCGTTCTTATCCAGGTAAGTGTAAAACTGAGGAAAGTGTAGAAAAAGTTTTTCAGAATGGATTATCTACTGTGGCCGATTTTCCAACTTGATTTTCATGGCAAGAACGCTGCACTAGCAATATTGGTATAAGGGAAGTAGAATATCCAGGCTGCCTGGCAGAAGACTGATCGATGAAGCGATTGTTCCCATTCTAAGCAGGAAGGCAGCAGCAGCAAGCTCACCACTGTTCCTTTCACGGAATCAAAGATTCCATTTTTATACAATAGATATGTTTGCGGAAATTAAAGGCTGCTTACGTCTCTGGGTGAGCTCGAACCAACAACCTGTTAAGTTAGCAGCCGAACGTGCTAGCCCATTCCGCCACAGAAACAGACGAGCAAAACTTTGCAATTGGAATTATTCCACAGGAACCCACTGATTGTATACCAGATCCTTCACAGCAGAGGCACCCATTTTGCAGCAAATGCGAAGCTGTGTGGCTCTAATCGATCGTCGGGGCTGTCGTGGCCGAGTGGTTCAGGCGATTGACTGCATACATCTGTTGGGACTTCTCCGCGCATGTTCGAATCCCGCCGACTTACCTTCTCACAGAAGCAAAGAAAGGGCCATGATGGGAGAGTTTGTGAGACTTCTCTTACATGGGTGGAGGTAAGGCCATGTGGGAGAGTTTGCGAGACTTACCATCTCACATGGGTCGAGGAAGGGCCATGTGGGAGAGTCTGCGAGACTTGCCCTCTCACATGGGCCAACCACAAATTAGACTGTGGCAGAGTGAAGTTAAGGACCCCCTCCGATCAGAAGTTTAATGGGCCGTTGAGCCAATAATAGCAGACTTATTACAAACCGGTATGGTGACAAAGACCAGCTCCCCGGTATAGCCAGTGCAGAAACCAGATGGATCCCGGAGAATGATCATTGATTATACGGCTCTAAATCGGGTCACTCCCCAGCTCCATGCCTTAGTGGGGAATCCCGCCACTTTTTTATAACGGCCTCCACCCAGCCCTGTCCATATTCGGCGCTGGACATCCGAAACGGATTTAGGACATGTCCGTTGGCTCCATGGATCCCAAGAGTGTTTCACTTTCACTGTACGGTCCATTCAATATACATGGACCTGTTTGCCTCAGGGATTTCACAATGCCCCTACTATTTTTCACGAGATCCTGGAAAAGGCTCTCCAGCCGGCATTGGCAGATACCCAAATGCAAGATCCTGCCTGTCTTCAATAAGTAGATGACATTCTCATTGGTAGACCCTCGCCCTCAGCGCCTCTGGACGCCCTGATACAATATAACAATAATACTTTATTTCAAATTAACCTATCCAGGCAATGAAAGTTATATTCAGGCAAGGATCAGAGAAGATCCCTTCTGTATAATTAGGTGTTGAGATGGGCTCTGTGTTCAGGATGAGTGTCATATGTGTTTCTATTCCATTAGTCTGAGAACGTGTGATTTGTAGGGCAAATATTCCCTATTATTCTCTGCTCTTATAATTATGCTAAATTTCAGGCTCAATGCGGCAGGAATAAGTCAGTTGAGAGAGAGCTAGCAGGAAGCTCAAAATGTGCCGCCTATCCTCAGAATTTTAATACCACAATTGGCTAATTTCTCAAATATTTCCATATGGAAATGATAATTTTTCATTTTTTCTACCGTTGTTTCTTTCTTCCCTCAGGCTCTCTTTCTCTGCTCTCACTGACTCTCTACCGTCGGTTCTCCACAGTTTATTTTTTGTCCTCTTGCACTGTTTTCCTCACGCTTTTCTCAGACTTGTATTGCCTTAGTGCCTTTCTCCACCTCAGGACGACCCACAGCGCTTTACAACCAATGAAGTATTTTGAAGTGTTTTTATTTTGCAATGTTGGAAACGCCGCAGCCAATTTGCACAAAAAATCTCCCACAAGCAGCAATGTGATAATGATCAGCTCAACTGTTTTATTCGTGCTGTTGATTTTGGGATAAGTTATGAATTAAATTTACAATCTTTGTGCTCCAACAAACATCTATGTATTTGTGTTGCCCGGTGAACACGTTGCTTCTTCTGATCTAGTGGGTTGCATCAGAAGAGATTTTGCCGTCTACTAATTTAAATTCCTTTTATTTCCCCTTTATTTATCAAGACAAAGACACAGTTCAATCATCAGTTACTAGTTTCAAAACCGCCATTAGGTTATGTGGTAGCCTAGGCGAGCGGTTGAAGGAGCTGGATTCAGGTTTTCGTCCCTGCGGAAACATGGGTTCAAATCCCGCCGCTGCTCGATATTGTGGCTTTTATAAATTTCGCTGCTTCATCCAGAGCAGTTAACCATGCAGGCAGGGAGGCTTGTTCGTATCATGTCATTTCTTCATGACTGTCTTTTAGTTGTTTGGAGGCAGATGCGATTTGAAGAATTTCCTCTGGTCCATAATTGGCCTGAGCCCAGCAGCGAACACTCGATACACCGTCACCCAAGAAACTGAATTCAGGCAGTTTTCTCACTCTTCTCCACACCTCACTTATTCAGATATACAGCACTTTTACATTTGTGTTTCTTCCATTTGTTGCAATCAATCGACCGCGCCCACCATCTCGCTGTCATTTCCCCGTTCGCCCTTCAAAACGTTCAGCAGCACCTCCCATTTGCTCCTGTGCTCCAATCCGCTTAATATAACACGAATATATTCTTTCAATCTAACCTATCCAGACATTACATTAAGAAATGGTTAAAAGATGATCCATTCTTCAATGTAAAAAAACTTGGGGGGATCAGGACTCTGTGTTCAGGATGTTAGTCAGATGTGTTTTTCATACCATTAGTCTGAAACACTTGTGATTAGGAGGGCAAATATTCCCTATTGCTCTCTCCTCTTATAATTATGATACATTTCAGGCTCAGTGCGGCAGGTATTTTTATCGCACTTTACGCTTTACTTACAGCAACTTCCTTCTTGCAATAAACACAATAACCTGCAACCCAAATTTCGAATCAATTTATATGCACTAACATAAGTTGCAAATGCTGCAAACTTGCAGCAGCCTTGCTCTTCCTCTTTCTCTCCACGCATTCCTGCAGTGCCGCCTCTCCAGCACCAGACGGTGCTCTTGTCCTTTACACAACAGGGAATAGCTTCACACAAGAGGGAACACCGTTACACAACACGGAGAACCTTTACACAACAGGAAACATATTACTCAATAGCGGACATCTTTACAAAGCAGACAACATCTCTAAACAACAGGGAAAACCGTTACACAACAGCGAACATCGTTACACAACAGAGAACACGTTTATATAACAGGGGACATCTTTACACAACAGGGAATTTCTTTACACAGCAGAAAGCACCTTCATGCAAGACTTCCCCTTCATCTCAGTCTCCGTTTCCCTGTCTGTCTACATCCCTCTCTGTTTCTCTCGCAGTCTCGGTCTTTCCCTCAGTCTCGGTCTCCCCCTCATGTTATTCAGTCTGTTTGTCTCTCTCTCCTTCTGGTTTCTTCGATGTCTTTCTCTGTCGCTCCCTCTGTGTGGCTAACAAGACCCTTGCTGGTTGTCTGTGTCTGTCCCATTGTGGGTGGTGTAATTCTGAATGTCCTTGTGATATTGTGCAGCCATGTGAGGCTGCCAACACAGTTGCTGCGGGATCCGGGAATCTGGGCTGTTTGCGGGCCAGGCTATACCTTTCAACACAGCCTGGATACTGTAATTTGTCTCGCTAACACACAGCACTGTGGGGCATCGGACCCTAAACACCAGCCAGGCTCCTGCACCAACCACTAGCAGAGTGGCGCAGTGGATCATACTGTATTAAATTCCATTAGTCTGCGGAAATTGTGATTAGGAGGTCAAATATCCCATATTATTCTCTCCTCTTCTAATTATGGTAAATTTCAGGCTCAATGCGGCCGGAATAGTTCAGTTCAGAGAGAGCATTTGAGCAAAGATGAAAAGATGACGCCTTTACTCGGAAAGTTATTCCCACAATTGGCAAAATTCTCAAATATTTCCATATGGAATTAATTATTTTTCTTGCTTTCTACCGTTGGTTCTTTCTTCCCTCAGGCTCGTTCTGTCCGCTCTCGCTGACTCTCTGCCGCCGGTTCTCCCACTTTCATTTGTTGTCCTCTTTCACTGTTTCCCCTCAGGCTCGCACGCTCTGCTCAAACTTTAGCGCCATTCACGACCTGAACACGGCCCAAAGCGCTGTACAGCCAAAGAAGTACTTTAAAGTGTAATTCCTGTTGTAATGCAGGAAAAGCCGCAGCTATTTTGCGCACAGCAAGCTCCGAAAGGCAACAACGTGATAATGACCAGATATCTCTAGTTTTGTTCGTACTGTTGCTTTCGGGATCAATTTTGAATTAAATTTGCAATTGGTGTGTTCAAACATCCATCTATTTATGGGTGTTGCCCTGTGAACAAGTAGATTCGTCTGATCTAGTGTGTTGCAATATCAGAAGAGAGTTTGCCGTCGACTACTTGAATTTCCTTTGTTACCCTTTGAAACACAATGCCACTTTTGAATCACCAGTCACTCGTTTCAGACGCTAGTACTGTCTCTCTGATAGCGTGGCCGAGTGGTGTAACGAAATGGATTTTAAGCTCTCATTTTTTCTGAGGCGAGGCTTCGAATCCCACCGCTGCCAGTTATTGCGGCATTTTTAAATTGTGTTGGTTCACAAAAAGCGTTATATTGTGCAGGCTGGCTAGTTTTACCAATATCTATTTCACTTCTTAAACTTTCGATGCCATCATTTCTGTTCACTCTCACGTCTCCACGCGTGCTGCATCTCACTTACTCAGATTCCACCACTTTTACCATTTTGTTGCTCCTTGCTGCCACCATCTCACCGCCGCTTCCCTGTTCCCCCTTCCAAACTTACACGGTTGAACAGCACCTCCCATCTGCTCCTGCGCTCCATTCCGATTAATATATCAAGAATATATTCTCAAACTGACACAGAGGCAGTAATAGACTGGATTTTAGCGGTGTTACTGTTCCAGAGAGCAGTAATGCGTTGCACTCTGGTGTTATAGGTGCTTACTCTCTGATCGCCTTCAAGAATGTTGGGAAAACACATGGCAGGTGGAAGTTAAGGCAGAAAGGTATGGCGTAGTATAATTTGTTAGGACGAATGAGGAGAGGCAATATGAATGAAAGCTTATGGGAAGTTGGCTTTATCAACAGCGGAATAGTGAAAAAAGTAAAGAAGTTACGCTAAATCTTCCTAAAACACTGGTTACACTCAGCGGGATTAATTTGCTGAATTATCGGCATATATTTTGGGAAGGATGGCAAGGCCATGGAGAGGATGCAGAGGAGATTCCTAGAATGGTACCAAGGTTAAGGGATTTAGTTATGTGGAGTGATTGGGGAACCTTGGATTGTTCTCCTTAAAGCAGATACGGTAAAGGGGAGGCTTAATAGAGATATTCAAAAACTTGAGGTGATTTGATAGAAAAGTAGGAAAACTATTTCCTCTGACAAGTGGAATGGTAACCAGAGGTCATAGATGTAATATATTTTGGCGCACAGACGCTTGTTAAGTGCAGGAACATATTACCTAAAAAGGTAGTGGAGTCAGATTCG
Organism: Somniosus microcephalus; assembly: GCF_052327205.1. Lineage (NCBI taxonomy): Eukaryota > Metazoa > Chordata > Chondrichthyes > Squaliformes > Somniosidae > Somniosus > Somniosus microcephalus. Next base: position 7,237,973 of record NW_028225183.1, on the reverse strand, counting down.
AAGCAACTTCAAAAGGAAATTGGACATGTTTTTGAATGGAATTAATCTGCAGGCTCGTTGGAAAAACGCTGGGGTGTGAGATGAAATTGGACATCACTTTCAAAGGCATGACAGTCTATGATTTTAACCTCTCCTTAATGTCAAATGCCTACATGAGCTCTACTCTCAGTCTACATTTTTCCGAGAAGCAATAGGCCAAATAATTACCAAAGACTTCCATCTCATTTCACATTCCATTTTTCCTGGAGTGACGAGGCCAGAATTCTTCTCTTCACCCACAGTTGCATCAGGTGCTCCTTCTTCAGCACAGACATAGAAAACAAAGGAAGATTAGAAAGAAAAGGCAGCCAGGTCTTCCCTACTACATTACAACAAAGCATCAGTTCTGGATGTAGTTCAGTGGTTGAGCGCATGCTTCGCATGCACCTGAGGTCCTGGGTTCATATTCCCAGCATTTCCAAATGTTGTTTCTCACAGCTTCCTTTTCGGCAAAATGTTGTTTTAGGCGTTCCAGAATCTGATGCCCAGGTTAAACCTTTTTTCCAGTCCTTATAATCTATCGACCGCGCCACGCTTGCTGCCACTCTTGCACCCAACATCTCACAGCCGCTTCCTCGTTCGCCCTTCCAAACTTCCCTGTTGAACAGCAGAGCTCACCTGCTGCTCCGGCCCACTCTGATTAGTATAACAAGAATATATTCTCAACCTGTCCGATCCAGACAGTGAACGTTACAATAAGACAACGATAAGAGAAGATCCATTCACTATAAACAGGTGGTGAGCTGGAACCTGTGTTCAGGATGAGGGTCAGATTTGTTTTTCATTCCATTTATCTGATGAACTTGTGATTAGGAGTGCAAATATACTCTATTATCTATTGTATAAAAATAGAGCCTTTGATTCCGTGAAATGAACGGTGGTGAGCATACTACTGCTGCCTTCCTGCTTCCAATGGGAACAATCGCTTCAGCGATCAGTCTCCTGCCAGGCAGCCGAGATTTTTTACTTCCCTTATACCAATATTCCAAGTGCAGCGTTCCACAGTTCAGCGTTTAGGGAGTTGATCACACCGCGGGTAAAGGCTGCACAGGCAGGAAGAGAATGGGTGACTTCCAGGCAGAGTAGTAGGCGCATGCAGTTAGTGCAGATGTCCCCTGTGACCAACCCCTTCTCAAAGAGATATACCGCTTTGGATATTGTTGGGGAGGATCGCTTATTAGGGGAAGGAAGCAGCAGCCAACCTCCTGGCACAGATGGTTCTGCTGCACAGGACGGGAGCAAAAAGAGGGGTAGAGCTATATTAATGGGGGATTCTAATTTAAGGCGAATAGAGAGGCGTTTCTGTGGCCGCAAACGTGACTCCGGGATGGTATGTTGCCTCCCTGGTGCAAGGGTCAAAGATGTCTCAGATTGGCTGCGGAACATTTTGGAAGGGGAGGATGAACAGCCAATTGTCGTGGAGCATATAGGTAACAATTTTATAGGTAAAAACGCGACGAGGTCCAAAAAGCTGAATATAGGGAGTTAGGAGATAAATAAAAATTGAACGTCAAAGTTAGTAATCTCAGGATTGCTACCAGTGCCACGTGCTAGTCAGAGTAGAAATAGAAGGATATTTCAGATGAATACGTTGCTAGAGGAATGGTGCAAGGGGGAGGGTTGCAAATTCCTGGGACATGGGAATCGGTTCTGGGGGAGGTTGGACCAGTACAAATTAGTACTATGGTCCACCATAGCAGCCCCGGGCATTAAAACAGAACCAGTAGCAGTCATACAAGAGACTCGACTCTGTTACAATTATAATGCACCGGGCCACCTGGCTAAGCAATGCACCAGCCGAGAGATGGTTTACTAATTGCGGGCGGACAGTGCTTCAACAGGCCGGCTGTTACCGACAGGGTGGAGGGAGAGAGGGGCAGAGATCGAACCGGCCCGCTTTAGGCCCCCCAGGGAATACCCAAGAGAGGCTTGTCTCACCAAGAGATGGAGGCGTTCCGAGCCCTCCTCGCCAGCTACTAGGACGTGACGGTCTCCACGGCCGGGGAATCGAAGTCCAAACGCCCGTGTCTAAATGTACAGTCAGGAGGCCGGCAGTACTGCGCCATTTTAGGCAGGGGGGCATCGGTGTCGATAACTGACACAGAATTTCCCACCTTAGCTCAAAGCATTCAGATAACTGGGGTTAGTGGAGAAAGGGTGATCCTCCATCGGAGTGTTCCACTTCCCCGGCAACTGTCGCTATGAGTTCATACCTGGTGGGTCAAGGCAGAGTCCAAGCCCTCCACCCGGTTAAGTGCACATGGGCGGAGGAAGGACCATTGGGGAGAGTTTGCGAGGCTTACACACTTACATGGGCCACTCACAAATTTGACTGTGGTAGAGCAGTGATGGATCCAGTGAGGCTCCACGGTCCCTAACACGAGGCCCACCGACAATCCGCGCTCCGATCAGAAGCTCAACGGACACTAGTGGGTTTTGGCGTCACGAGGCCCAGTACGTGGTTCCTACATCGATTCAACATGTCCTGATACAATCTTACCACGAGCCCGTGCATTTCGGAGGGTAAAAGTTATATTAGATTATAGCTGACACCTGGTGGTGGCCCAGCATGGCCAGAAAGTTCCACGAGTATGGGCGCCTATGTCTACCTTGCCTCCAAACGGGAATCGGGAGTCACATATGTATACGTAGGGGGCACGCCCGGTGTCCCAGGGGACCCTGGACGCAGTTACAAATGGATTTCAAAGGACCCCTACCCCCCAGCGGCGGGTATAACCATGTCTTTGTAGTCATCGATCTTTTTAACCGTTGGGCCGAGGCTTTCCCCACTAGGAGTAATATAGCCGAAGCAGCTGCGAAAATCCTAGCGATGGAAGACATTCCCCGATGGGGGTATGCCTTACCAGATAGATTCCGACCAGGGAACCCACTTCACCGGCAAGGCCATGAAACAGGCTTTAGCCCTCCTGGGTGTTTGACAACTGGTCAACATCCCATCCACAATCCTCAGGAATGGTGGAACGGATGAGCCGCACTTTAATTCAGTCTGTGACTAAGGCCAATTTACAGACCAGAAAGGGGTGGCACGCAGTCCTCCCCGCCATTTTTTGTGGCTTACGAGCCACGCCAGCCAAAGGCACTGGCTTAACCGCGTTTGGACTAATGACAGGACGAGCTATGGTGTCACCACATGACGCACCTCGTCAGGGTACGGGGACACTTCCCAATTCCAGACAACTCTCCTGACATATCTATGCCTGATCAGTGAGGCAAATCAGGCCACCCACTTTCGGGTTCAACACTTACAGGAGGCACATGATGCCAAAAGACAAAGGGGAATTTGGGAAGCGCCCCCTCGTGTAGGACAGCGTGTGATAGTTCAGCGATCGGTTCCAGGTACCTTTGAGCCACGGTGGGATCGGCCCTTCCAGAGCCTCCTAAGTACAGGATCCACCGCTTGCCTACAGGAAAAATTGGATGAAAAATGGAGACACTGGAGCCAGAGCAAGCCAGTGATGGAGCCCGGGGAAGAGATTTCCTCATCTCTTGGGGACCCTATGATTAAAAGGAAATAATAACGAGTATTGACCTCTCTTTTCTCCCCTATATTTGATCAGGGCCGGATTTCGAAGAACTAATTCGATTCTTCGGGTCGCTATTTTACCTGGCTCTTTCTTACAGATGAGCGGGCCCGACCTCAGTACTGCCACCACTTCCGGGGGTGTCGACCTTTCTGCCGTCCAGTTTTCTGACTTAACCAGAGATCCTGCGAACTCTCACTACTATACGACTCTAACCTTCCTCGGAACTCACCCCTTCACTCTAGAGTTCCGATTATCTCCCTTTTTTCGAAGCACTACCGGACCCCTCGTTATACATCCCAACAGAACTCAGAATCTTTTATTTACCCTACCCCGCACAGAGGAGATAGACCGGTTCCGACACACAGCTGCTCTTTGGGAACTGCTGGTGTCGGGACTGGAGGACGTTCCCGAGGGGATATCCACTCCATTTTATAGGCCCTCCTGCCTCCGAAGGAGGGCAGTGCAACCTGTCTTCACACATTCCCGTCTGATGGCTGCTAACCCTCACCGAATTACGAAAAGTTAAGTAAGTTATATTGAGCCACTGTCACAACGCCACCGCCTCTGCCGCAATGCCAGGTATGCAGTAGCCTTATCACCGCTCTGAGCCTTGCGCCCACGGCTAATAGCAGGACAGACCGAAAGGGGCTTGGAGGCAGACAGAGGGTGAGAGAGGGAGAGCCTGTTAGTTACCACAAGCTAGTGCCGAGAATGCTAAATGAACTGGACTCCTTATGAATGGCGGTGGTATAGAATAACGATGGGGTGGCTTATCTTGGGAATGATAGGGTTACTGTTCAGCCAACAAACAACACCCTCCATGGTGCTGGGGTTCAGCGTCGACCGGCCGGGAGCCCCCTTTTTCTGTGAGATGACTACTGGTCCACACAAAACACACAAGGGGGTCTGTACCAGTAAAATCACAGGAAGGAAGGACAGGATATGCTGCCAGAATAATGCCGGGCATTGGGACCCCTTATGTACGTACACCCTAGAGATGTGAAACTTTCAGGATTACAGAACAATACGAGGATCCCGGGAAACCTCCTGTGATTGAATGCTACTGGGGTGCCCCACCCACACCCCCACTGGTTTCCGTGACACCACCCTCCCCGGAGCGCGAACCACTGACATGCCCCCCCATGACAAAGGGACCTGCTAGTGGGCTGGTGTTCACCCGACCTGGGGATATATTGTATGATAACGTGCGTCCTGAATTAGTGTCAGTGGTGCTGAAGCTGGCCAACACCATCCTGCCTGCTTCGTGTTCACTACAAACTCAAGTTATACCAGCGCCTTCTAACACAGGTATTGAAACAATGCGCGGATCGATATTCAAGGCGATATTCCATTTCAATATTCGATTATATTGCAAATGACTATTGTATAGCTAAGTGATGCTCCATTGCAAAGTCCTATTGCATTGCAAATGACGATGATATTGCCAAGCAATATTCCATTGCAATGTGCTTTTGCATTGCAAATGACGATCATATTGCAAAGTGATATTCAATTGCTATGTGCAATTGTATTGCAAATGTCTATTTTATTGGAAAGTGATATTCCATTGCAATGTGCAGTTGCATTGCAAATGACTGTTATACTGCAAAGTGACATTTAATTACAATGTTCTACTAAATTGCAAAATACATTAATATTGCAAACTAAAATTCCATTGCAATATACCATTGCACTGCAAAGACTATTCTGTTACAAAGAAATATTCTATTGCAATGTTCTATTGCATTGAAAATGACGATTGTTTTGCAGTGATATTTCATTGCAACGTTCTGTTGTTTTGCAAATGACTACTGTGTTACCAACTGCACTTCCATTGCAATGTGCTATTGCATTGCAAATGAATATAATATTGCAAGTTAACATTCCATTGCAATGTCTATTGCATTACAAATGAATATTATATTGGAAAGTGCTATTCCATTGCAATGTTGTATTGCATTGCCAATGACGATCAAAGTACAAAGCAATATTCCATTGCAATGTTCTATTGCATTGCAAATAACTATTATATTGCAAAGCGATATTCCATTGCAATGTTCTACTGCAATGCAATTGGCGATCAAATTGCAAAGCGATATTCCATTGCAATATGCTATTGCATTGCAAATGACTATTATATTTCAAAACTATATTGCATTTCAATGTTATTTTACATTAAATACTATTATATTGCAAAGTGATATTCCATTCGCAATAACTTTTAGCATTACAAATGAATATTATATTGGAAAGTGCTATTCCATTGCAATGTTCTATTGCATTGCAAATGTCAATTATATTGCAAAGTGATATTCTATTGCAATGTGCTATTGCATTGGAATTGAATTATATTGCAAAGTGATCTTGCAATGTGCTATTGCATTGCAAATGACTTATTATGTTGCAAAGCGATATTCCGTTGCAATGTTCTACTACATTGAAATTGATGATTATGTTGCAGTGATATTCCATTGCAATGTTACATTGCGTTGCAAATTACTATTAAATTGCAGAGCGATATTCCATTGCAATATTCTATTGCATTGCAAATTACTAATATATTGCAAACTGATATTCCATTGCAATGTTCTATTGCTTTGTAAATGACGTTCACATTGCAACGCAATATTACATTGCAATGTGCTGTGGCATTGCAACTGATTAAAATATTGCAAGGTGATATTCCATGGCAATGTTCTGTTGCATTGCAGATAATGTTTATGTTGCAGTGATAGTCTATTCCATTGTGCTATTGCATTGCAAATGAAAATATTATAAGTTGATAGTCCATTGCAATCTTCCCTTGCATTGCAAATGACTATTATATTGCAAGTTAATCGTCCACTACAATGTCCTATTGCATTGAAAATGACTATTATATTGCCTAAGTAATATTCCATTGCAATGTGGAATTGCCTTGCAAATGACTGTTATATTGCAAAGTGATATTACACTGCAATGATGTATTACATTGCAGATTATTATTATATTGCAAAGTGATATTCCATTGCAAAATTCTACTGCACTGCAAATATCTACTATATTGCCAAGCGATGTTCCATTGCAAAATACTATTGCATTGCAAATTACAATCATATTGCAAACTGATATTGCAATTTTGCATTGCATTGCAATAACTATTATATTGCGAAGATATATTCCATTGCAATGTAATATTGCTTTGCACATGACGATTATATTGCAAACTGATATTCTGTTGCAATGTTCCATGACATTGCAATGACTATTGTATCGCAAATTAAAAATCCATACCAATGTTCTATCACACTGCAATTGACAATAACATTGCAGTCAAATTCCATTGCAATGTTCTATTGCATTGCAAATTCCTATTATATTGCAAAGTGCTTTTCCATTGCAATGATTTGTCCATTGCAAATTATGATCAAGTGCAAGGTGATATTCCATGTCAATGTGCTAATGCATTGCAAGTAACTATTATATTGCGAGGTAATATTCCAGTGCAATGTTCTATTATGTTGCAAATGACTATTGTATTGCAAAGTGATGTTCCATTGCAAAGTCCTATTGCATTGCAAATGACGATCATATTGCTAAGGGATATTCCATTGCAATGTGCTATTTCATTGCAGATGAATATAATATTGCAGGTTAATTTTCCATTGCAATTTTCTATTGCATTGCAAATGACTATTACATTGCAAACTACTATGCTATTGCAATGTTCTATTGCATTGCAAATGACTATTGTAAATTGATACTCCATTGCAATGTTCTATTGCATTGCAAATTACAATCACTTTGCAAGGCAAGATTCCCTTGCAATGTGCTATTGTATTGCATCTGAATATTATATTGCCAAGCGATAATTCCATTGCAATTTTCTGTTGCATTACAAAGGACTACTAAGTTGCAAAGTGATCTTCCATTGCAATGGCCTATTGCATTTCAAATGGCAATCAGGTTGCAGTTTAGTATCCCATTGCAATGTGCTATTGTATTGCAAATGACTATTATATTGCAAGCTAATAGTCCATTGCAATGTTCTATTGCATTGCAAATGACGATTATATTGCAGTGCTATTCCATTGCAATGTGCAATTGCATTGCAAATGACAACAATATTGCAAAGTCATGTTCCATTGCAAAGTACTATTGCATTTTAAAAGAATATCATATTGCAAAGCGACATTCCATTGCAATGTTCTATTGCATTGAAAATGACTTGTATGTTCAAAAGTTATATTCCAATGCAATTTTAAAGTACACTGCAAATGACGATGTTATTTCAAGTCGATTATGCATTTCAATGCGCTATTGCATTGCAAATGTGTATTATATTTCGAGGTAATATTTCACTGCAATGTTCTATTCCATTGCAATGTCATATTGCATTGCAAATGACGATCATATTGCGAACCATTATTCCATTGCTATGAGCTTTTCGATTGCAAATGAGTATAAAATTTGTTCCAGTCCTACTCAGGTCCCCTCCCTCTCCTCTTTTTCTGATACATCGATGACTGCATTTGTGCCGTTTCCTGCTCTCGCCCTGAACTAGATAAGTTCATTCACTTTACTTCCAATTGCCACCCTTCCCTCACCTTCACATGGTCCATCCCCGACTCTTCCCTTCCCTTCCTTGACTTCTCCCTCTCCATTTCCGGTGATCGGCTTTCAACAAAAATCCACTAACAGCCCACTGACTCCCACAGCTACCTGGACTACACTTCCTCCCACCCCGCTTCCTGTAAGTACTCTATTCCATTCTCCCAGTTTATCTGTCTCTGCCGCATCTGTTCTGACGATGCCACCTTCCATACTAGTGCTTCTGACATGTCTTCCTTTTTCCTCAACCGAGGATTCCCCTCCACCATGGTTTATATGGCCCTTGACCGTGTCCGTTCTATTTCCCGCACTTCTGCTCTCAGCCCTGCACCTCCCTCCCAGAACCACGGTAGGGTTCCCCTTGCCTTAGCTTTCACCCCACCAGCCTCCACATTCAACCGATCATCCTCCGCCATTTCCGCCACCTCCAACGTGATCCCACCACCAAGCACCTCTTCCCCTCACCTCCCCTTTCAGCATTCCGAAGGGACCACTCCCTCCGTGACACCCTGGTCCACTCCTCAATCACACCCAACAGCCCTGCTCCTTCACCTGGCACCTTCCCGTGCAAGCGCAGGAGCTGCAGCACATGCCCTTTTACCTCCTCCCTTCCCACTGTCGAGGGCCCCAAACACCCCTTCCAGGTGAAACAGCGATTTACTTGTACTTCTTGCAGCATACTGTATTTGCTGTTCATGATGCGGTCTCCTCTACATTGGGGAGACCAAATGCAGATTGGGCGACCGCTTTGCAGAACACCTCCGTTCAGTCCATATGGGTGACCTGAGCTTCCGGTTGCCTGTTAATTCAATTCACCGCTTCACTCCCACTCTGATCTCTCTGTCCTCAGGCTATTGCATTGTTCCAATGAAGCTCAACGTAAGCTCGAGGAACAGCACCTCATCTTTCGATTGGGCACTTTGCAGCCTGCCGGACTCAACATTGAGTTCAACAATTTCAGATAATTAACCCTGCCCCCATTTTTCATGCAGTATGATTTTTGCCATTTCCATTTGCAACATTTTATCTTTCCTGCCTCTTACACAAGTACAGGATGTTCTTTCTATTTCTTCCTCCCCTGCAAACCCTCCCCCCTGTCTCGGTACCTGCTTAATATCTGTTACATCTCCAGCTTTTTCCAGTTCTGATGAAGGGTCCCAGACCTGAAATGTTATCTCTGTTTCTCTCTCCACGGATGCTGCCTGGCCTGCTGAGTATTTCCAGCATTTTCTGTTGTTATTTCAGATTTCCAGCATCCACAGTATTTTGCAATTATAAAATTGCCAATTATTATTCCATTGCAATGTTCTATTGCATTGCAAGTGAACATTAAATTGCAAAGTGATATTCCATTGCAATCTGCTATTGCATTGCAAATGACTATTATATTGCAAAGTGATATTCGATTGTGTTGTGCTATTGTATTTCAAATGACTGTTATATTGCAAATTTATATGCCAATGCAATTTTATATTGCATTGTAAATGACGACCGTATTGCAAGGAGTTATTCCATTTCAATGTGCTATTGCATTGCAAATGAGTATTATACTGCGAAGTTATGTTCCAATGCAATTTTATATTGCATTGCAAATGGTGATCGTATTGCAAGGTGATATTCCATTTCAATGTGCTATTGCATTGCAAATTACTATGATATTGCAAAGTGATATTCTATTGCAATGTGCTATTAAATTTCAAATGACTATTATATTGCAAAGATATATTCCAATGCAATTTTATATTGCATTGCAAATGTTGATCATATTGCAAGGTGATATTCCATTTCCATGAGCTATTGCATTGCAAATGACTATCATATTGCAGAGTGATATTACAATGCAATGTGCTATTGCATTGCAAATGACGATCTTGTTGCAAGGTGCTATTCAATTTCAATGTGCTATTGCATTGCAAATGAGTATCATATTGCAAAGTGATATTCCATTGCAATGTGCTATTGCATTGCAAATGACTATTATATTGTGAAGTTATATTCCAATGCAATTTTATCAAATCAAATCAAATCAACTTTTATTGTCATTGTTAGTGCACAAGTGCAGCACAATGAAATGTCGGCTTGTGGCTCCTGAGAGTGTACATTTAGATTAAGACATTTAAACAGTCAACATACATTTGGCTTGAAATACATTAACATAAACATAACCATAATAAAGTGCATTGGCAGATGTGCAGGCTTTAGAGTTTATTTGTGGAGTTCAGTAGGATGACAGCCCTGGGAAAGAAGTTGTTCCTAAATCTGGTCGTATGGGTGCGAATGCATCTGTAGCATCTCCCAGATGGCAGGAGGGCGAACAGACTGTGGCTGGGGTGGGTAGGGTCTTTGATGATGGACCGTGACCTCGGTAAACAGCGTTTCTGGTATATGTGCTCTATGGTCGGTAGCTGGGTGCCGTTAATGCATTGGGCAGTTTTGACTACCCGCTGCAGGGCTTTCCGGTCATAGTAGCTACAGCTGCCATACCATACTGTGATACAGTTCGTCAGGATGCTCTCTATTGTGTAGCGGTAAAAGTTAGAGAGGATCAGGGGTGACAGGTTACATCCCTTCAGCCTCCTTAGGAAATATAGGCACTGCTGGGACTTCTTCACCAGAGAGGAGATATTGAGGGACCAGGAGAGATCTTCCGTGATGTGGACTCCGAGGAACTTAAAGCTGGCCACCATTTCCACCACAGCCCCATTGATGTGGATGGGGGTGTGACTTCCACCTTTAGACATCCTGAAGTCCACAATGCTTTCTTTTGGTTTTCTTGATGTTAAGGGCCAGGTTGTTATCGGCGCACCACTTCACGAGATGCTGGACCTCCTCCCTGTAGGCTGACTCATCATTGTTGGAGATCTGGCCTACTACCGTGGTATCATCCACAAACTTGATGATGGTGTTGGAACCATGAACAGCCACACAATCGTTTGTATTGCATTGCAAATGTCGATCATATCGCAAGGTGATATTTCATTTCCATGTGCTATTGCATTGCAAATGACTATCATATTGCAGAGTGATATTACAATGCAATGTGCTATTGCATTGCAAATGACTATTATATTGCAATGTGATATTCCACTTCAATATTCTATTGCAGTGCAAATGACGATCATATTACAAAGCGATATTCCATTGCAATATTCTATTGCTTTGCAAATCACGATTTTATTGCATTAATATTCCATTGCAATGCTCTACTTCATTGCAAATTGTACTATATTGAAAAACGATATTCAATTGCAATGTACTATTGCATTGGAAGTGACTATTATATATCAAAATGATATTCCACTGCAATCTTCTACTGTATTTGAAATATCTATTACTTTGGGAGTTAATAGTACGGTGCAATGTGCTACTGCATTGCAAATGCATATCATATTGCAAAGTGATATTGTATTGCAATGTGCAATTGCATTGCAATGACTATTATACTGCAAAATCATATACCATTGCAATATCCTATTGCATTGCAAATGAAGGAAGATTATATTGGAGTGATATTCCATTGCAATGTTCTCTCACATTGCAAATGAGTACTATATTGCAAAGTGATATTCCATTGCAATATCCTATTGCAATGCAAATGATGATCATTTGCAAAGTGATATTCCATTGCAGTTCGCTATTGCAATTCAAATGACTTTTATATTGTGAAGTGATATTCCATTGCAACGTTCTATTGCAATGCAATGTTCTACTGCATTACAAATGACTATTATATTGCAAAGTGATATTCATTGCAATGTTCTGTTGCATTGAAAATGACTATGTTGCAAAGTTATACTCCATTGCAATATCTTTTGCATTGCAAATGATGATCATACTGCAAAGCAATATTCCATTGCAATGTGCTATTGCATTACAGATGCTGAATATATTGCAGTGATAATCCTTTGCAATGTTCAGTTGCATTGCAAATGACGATCACATTGTAAGGAAATAGTCCATTGCAATGTGCTATTGCATTGCAACTGACTTTTATACCGTAGAGTGATATTTCATTGCAATTTTTTTTTGCAGGGCAAATGATGATTATGATGCAAACTGATATTCCAAAGCTATTTTCCATTGCATTGCAATGACTTTTATACTGCAAAGTGATATTCCATTGCAATGTGCTATTGCATTGCAAATGACTTTTATATTGCAAGGTGATATTCCATTGCAATGTTCTATTGCATTGCAATTGATGATTATGCTGCATGGATATTCCACTTTTAAGTGTTATTGCATTGCAAGTTGCTATTAAAACGCAAAGTGATACTCCATTGCAATGTTCCATTGCAAGGCAAATGACGATCAAACTGCAAGGCAATATGCCATTGAAATGTGCTATTGCATTGCCACTGATTATTATATTGCAAGGTGATATTACATTGCAATATTCTATTGCATTGCAAATGACTACTCTATTGCAAAGGGATGTTCCATTGCAAAGTCCTACTGCTTTGCAAATGATGATCATTTGCAATGCGATATTTCATTGCAATGTTCTATTGCATTGCAAATCATTATTATATTGCAAACTGATATACCATTGCAATGTTCTATTGCATTGCAAAAGGGTACCATATTGCAAAGTGATATTCCATTGCAATGTAATATTGCAATGCAAATGATCATTTTGCAAAGCGATATTCCATTGCTATGTGCTATTTAATTTCAAATGACTGTTATATTGCGAAGTGATATTCCATTGCAATGTGCTACTGCACTGCAAATGACTATTATATCGCAAAGTGATTTTCCTTTGCAAAGCTCTGTTGCATTGCAAATGATGATCCTATTGCAAAGCAATATTCCATTGCAATCTGCTATTGCATTACAAGTGACGAATATGTTGCAGTGATAATCCATTGCAATGTTCTATTGCACTGCAAATGACTATTACATTGCAAAGTGAAATTCCATTGAAATGTGCTATTGCATTGCAAATAATTATTTAAGTGCCAACTGATATTTCATTGCATTGTTCTTTGCATTGCAAATAACGATTATATTGCAAGCTGATAATTACATTTCAATGTTCCATTGCATTGCAATGACAATGATATTGCAAAGTGATATTCCACTGCAGTATTCTACTGAATTGCAAGTGACGATTATATTGCAGTGATATTCCATTGCAATGTTCTATTGCATTGAAAATGATATTTATTGCAAACTGATATTCCAATGCAATGATTCAGTGCATTGCAGTGAATTTTATAAGAAAAGTGATATTCCATTGCAATATTCTATTGCATTGCAAATGGCGATCATATTGCAAACTGATATTCCATTGCAATGTTCCAATGCATTGCAATGACAATTATATTGCAAAGTGAAATTCCATTCCAATGCTCTATTGAATTGCAAATGACGATGATATTGCAGTGCTATTCCATTGCAATGTGCAGTTGCATTGCCAATGACTACTATGTTGCTAAGTGTTATTCCATTGCAATGTCCTATTGCATTGCAATGTTCTTTCGCATTACAAATCACTATTTCATTGCAATCTGATATTCCATTGCAAAGCTCTATTGCATTGCAAATGACAATTATATGGCAAAATGATATTAATTTGCAAAATTCCATTGCATTGCAATGACTATTATATTGCAAAGTGATATTCTATTGCAATGTGCTATTGCATTGCAAATGACAATTATATTGCAGTGATAATCCATTACAATGTTCTGTTGCATTGCAAATGACTACTATGTTGCAAACTGATAGTCCATTGCAACCTCCTATTGCATTGCAAAAAAATATAATATTGCAAGTTAAAATTCCATTGCAATGTTCTATTGCATTTGAGGCTTGTAATAAGGGGACATCTACAATTATGGGGGATTTTAACTATCATATTAATTGGACAAATCAAATTGGGCAGGGCTGCCTTGAGGATGAGTTCATTGAGTGTATTAGGGATGGGTTTCTTGAGCAGTATGTAACTGAACCAACCAGGGGGCAAGCAACCTTAGCTCTGGTCCTGTGTAACGAGACAGGATTAATTAAAAATGTCCCAGTAAAGGTTCCCCTTTGAATGAGTGATCATAACATGGTTGAATTCCATGTTAAATTAGAGGGTGAGAAGGTTGGCTCTCAAACAAGCGTGCTAACCTTGAATAAATGAGACTATGAAGGTATGAGAGTGGAATTGAGTAGAGTGGATTGGGAAAATAGATTAAAGGGTAAGACGATACATGATCAGTGGTGTACATTTAAGGAGTTATTTTACAACTTCCAAAAAAAAACATATTCCACTGAGAAGAAAAGTGTGTCAAAGAAAAGACAGCCATCCGTGGCTAAGTAAAGACATTAACGATAGTATTCGACTAAAAACAAGGGCATATAAGGTAGCCAAATCTAGCGGGAGGATAGAGGATTGGGAAAACTTTGAAAGACAGAAAAAATAACAAAAAGATGGATTAAGAAAGGGAATATAGATTATGAAAGTAAATTGGCAAAAAATATAAAAACAGATAGTATGAATTTTAATAGTTATATAAAAAGAAAAAGGGTGGCTAAAGTAAATGTTGGTCCCTTAGAGGATGAGACCGGGAAATTAATGGTGGGAAATATGGAGATGGCAAAAATACTGAATGAATCATTTGTGTCAGTCTTTAAAGAAGAAGACACTAAGAATATCCCAACACTGGACAAACAGGGGGCTAAAGGGGGGGAGGAGCTAAACACGATCAAAATCACTAAGGAACTGGTACTCGGTAAAATAATGGGACTCAAGGCGGATAAATCACCTGGACCTGATGGCTTACATCCTAGGGTCTTGAGGGAAGTGGCGGTAGGGATTGTGGATGCATTGGTAATAATTTTCCAAAACTCCCTGGACTTGGCAAAGGTCCCGGCAGACTGGAAAACTGCTAATGTAACACCCTTATTTAAAAAGGGCAGTAGACAGAAGTCTGGAAACTATAGAGCGGTTAGCCTAACATCTGTGGTAGGTAAAATTTTGGAGTCCATCATTAAGGAGACAGTAACAGGACATTTGGATAATCATAATTTAATAGGACAAAGTCAGCATGGTTTTATGAAGGGGAAGTCATGTTTGACAAATTTGCTGGAGTTCTTTGAGGCAGTAACATATAGGGTGGATAAATGGGAACCAGTGAACATAGTGAATTTAAAATTCCAAAAGGCATTTGACAAGGTGCCACACAAAATATTATTGCTTAAGATAAAAAATCATGGGATTGGGGGTAATATTCCGGCATGGATAGAGGATTGGCTATCTAACAGAATGCAGAGAGTTGGGATAAATGGTTCATTCTCAGACTGGCAATCAGTAACTAGTGGTGTTCCGCAGGGGTCAGTGCTGGGTCGCCAACTCTTTACAATCTATATTAACAAATTGGCGGAGGGGACCGAGTGTAACATATCAAAGTTAGCAGATGATACTAAGATGGGAGGGAAAGTAGAGATTGAGGAGGACATAAAAAACCTGCAAGGGGACATAGACAGGCTAAATAAGTGGGCAGAGATTTGGCAGATGGAATACAATACTGGAAAGTGTGAGGTTATGCACTTTGGCAGGAAAAATCGTAGAGCAAGTTATTATCTTAATGGCAAGAAACTGGAAAGTACTGAAGTACAAAGGGATCTGGGGGTCCTGGTGCACGAAACTCAAAAGGTTAGTATGCAGGTGCAGCAACTGATTAAGAAGGCCAATGGAATGTTGGCTTTCATTGCTAGGGGGATAGAATATAAAAATAGGGAGGTATTGCTTCTGCGGTACAAGGTATTGGTGAGACCGCACCTGGAATACTGCGTACAGTTTTGGTGTCCATATTAAGAAAGGACATACTTGCTGTCGAGTCAGTACAAAGCAGGTTCACTCACTTAATCCCGCAGATGAGGTGATGGACATATGTGGAGATTGGGAATCTACTCATTGGAGTTCAGAAGAATGAGAGGTGATCTTATTGAAACATATAAGATTGTGAAGGGGTTGGATCGGGTGGATGCGGGGAAGATGTTCCCGATGATGGGTGAAACTAGAACTAGGGGGCATAGACTTAGAATAAGGGGCTGCTCTTTCAAAACTGAGATGAGGAGGAACTATTTCACTCAGAGGGTGGTAGGTCCATGAAATATGCTGCCCCAAAAAGCTGTAGAAGCTACATCATTACATAAATTTAAAACAGAAATAGACAGTTTCCTAGAAGTAAAGGGAATTAAGGGTTACGGGGAGCGGGCAGGAATTTGGACATGAGTCTGGATTCGGATCGGTCATGGCCCTTTGGGTAGCGGAGCGGGCCCAGGGGCCGTGTACCCTGATCCTGCTCCTATTTTGTGTGTCTAATTCTGTTAGATTCAGGAGATGCTTCTGTGATAGTGGATTGGCGGTTAGGATCAGATCAGCCATGAACTTATTGAATGGCGGAGCAAGCTTGAGGGGCCGATTGGCCTACTCCTGCCCCTATTTCTTATGTTCTTATGTTCAAATGACAATTATTTTGCAACACGCTAATCCATTGCAATGTTCTACTGCATTGCAAACGATGATCATATTGCAAAGCGATATTCCTTTGCAATGCGTTATTGCTTTGAAAATTACTATTATATTGCAAGTCAATAGTCCATTGCAATGTCATATTGCATTGCAAATTACTATTATATTGCAGTGATATTCCATTGCAATGTGCTATTGCATTGCAAATGATGATTATATTGCAAAGTGATATTGCATTGCAATGTTCTATTGCATTGCAAATGATGATCATATTACAAAGCAATATTCCATTGCAATGCTCTACTGCATTGCAATGACTATTATATTACACAGTAATAGCCCATTGCAATGTTCCATTGCTTTGCAATGACTATTATATTGCTAAATGATATTTCATTCCAAAATTCTATTGCATTGCAAATTATGATTATATGGCAAAGGGATACTCCATTGCCATGTTCTATTGCATTGCAAATATCAATTATATTGCAAAGTGATATTCCATTGCAATGTGCTATTGCGTTGCAATTGATGATTATACTGCACGGATATTCCATTTTTAAGTGTTATTGCATTGCAAGTTGCTATTAAAATGCAAAGTGATACTCCATTGCAATGTTCCATAGCATTGCAAATGGCGATCAAACTGCAAGGCAATATGCCATTGCAATGTGCTATTGCATTGCCACTGATTATTATATTGCAAGGTGATATTATATTACAATGTTCTATTACATAGCAAATGACTACTTTATTGCAAACCGATATTCCATTGCAAAGTCCTACTGCTTTGCAAATGATGATCATGTTGCAATACGATATTTCATTGCAATGTTCTATTGCATTGCAAATCATTATTATATTGCAAACTGATATATCACTGCAATGTTCTATTGCATTGCAAATGGATACTATATTGCAAATTGATATTCCATTTCAATGTAATATTGCAATGCAAATGATGATCATTTTGCAAAGCGATATTCCATAGCTATGTGCTATTTCATTTCAAATGACTATTATATTGCGAAGCGATATTCCATTGCAATGTGCTACTGCATTACAAGTGACAAATATGTTGCAGTGATAATCCATTGCAATGTTCTATTGCACTGCAAATGACTATTATATTGCAAAGCGAAATTCCATTGAAATGTGCTGTTGCATTGCAAATAATTACTTTAATGCCAACTGATACTTCATTGCAAGGTTCTTTGCATTGCAAATAATGATTATATTGCAAGCTGATATTACATTGCAATGTTCCATTGCATTGCAATAACAATGATATTCCAAAGTGATATTCCACTGCAGTATTCTACTGAATTGCAGGTGACGATTATATTTCAGTGATATTCCATTGCAATATTCTATTGCATTGCAAATGGCAATCATATTGCAAAGTGATATTCCATTGCAATGTTCCAATGCATTGCAATGACAATGATATTGCAAAGTGAAATTCCATTCCAATGCTCTATTGAATTGCAAATGATGATTATATTGCAGTGCTATTCCATTGCAATGTGCAGTTGCATTGCCAATGACTACTATGTTGCTAAGTGTTATTCGGTTGCAATGTCCTATTCCATTGCAATGTTCTTTTTCATGGCAAATCACTATTTCATTGTTGCAAACTGATAGTCCATTGCAACCTCCTATTGCATGTCAAAAAAATATAATATTGCAAGTTAAAATTCCATTTCAATGTTCTATTGCATTTCAAATGACAATTATTTTGCAACACGCTAATCCGTTGCAATATTCCATTGCATTGCACACGATGATCATATTGCAAAGCGCTATTCCATTATATTACAAGTTAATAGTCCATTGCAATGTCATATTGCATTGCAAATGACTATTATATTGCAGTGATATTCCATTGCAATGTGTTATTGCATTGCAAATGACGATTATATTGCAAAGTAATTTTGCATTGCAATGTTCTATTGCATTGCAAATGATGATCATATTACAAAGCGATATTCCATTGCAATGTTCCATTGCATTGCATATTACTATTATATTGCAAACCGATATTCCAGTGCAATGTTCCATTGCATTGCAATGACTATTATATTACAGAGTAATAGTCCATTGCAATGTTCCATTGCTTTGCAATGAGGATTATATTGCTAAATGATATTTCACTCCAAAATTCTATTGCATTGCAAATGATAATTATATGGCACTGGGATACTCCATTGCAATGTTCTATTGCATTGCAAATTAAATATATTTAAAGTGGTATTCCATTCAATGCGCTATTGCTTTGCAAACGACTATTACATTGCAAGGTGATATTCCATTGCAACGTGGTATTGCATTGCAAATGAATTATATTGAAAGTGATACTCCATTGCAATGTTCTATTGCATTGCACATGACTACTATATTGCAAAGTTGTATGCAATTCCAAATGAATTATATTGGAAAGTGAGATTTCATTGCAATGTGCTATTACATTGCAAATGAGTATTATATTTCAAGGTGATATTCCACTGCAATTTTCTATTGCATTGCAAATGACGATTACATTGCAGCAATATTCCATTGCAATGTGGCATTGCATTGCAAAAGAATTATACTGCAATATGATATCCAATTGAAATGTTATATTGCATTGCAAATGAATTCTATTTATTAGTTATATTCCATTGCATTATGCTATTGCCTTGCAAATGACTATCATATTGCAAAGCAATATTCCATTGCAATGTTCTATTGCATTGCAAATGACGATTATATTGCAAGCTGATATTTCTTTGCAATGTTCCATTGCATTGCAATGACCAGTATATTGCAAAGTGATACACCATTACTATGTTCTATTGCTTTGCAAATGACGACTGTATTGCAGTGATATTCAATTGTAATGTGCAATTGCACTGCAAGTGACTACTATATTGCTAAGTGATATTGCACTGCAAACGACGATCATATTGCAAAGTGATATTCCATTGCAATATTCTGTTGCATTGCAAGGGACTAATATATTGCAAACTGATTTTCCATTCAAATATTCCATTGCATGTCAATGACTATTATATTGTAAAGTTACATTCTATTGCAATGCTGCATTGCATTGCAAATGGCAATAATATTGTAAACTGATATTCTATTGCAATTTTCCATTTCAATGTAATTACTTTTATATTGCAAATTGCTATTCCATTGCAATGTTCCATTGCATTGCAAATGATGATAATATTGCAGTGATATTGCATTGCAATGCTCTCTTGCAAATTACTATTATATTGCAAAGTGATGTTCCATTGCAAAGTCCTATTTCATTGCAAATGATGATCATATTGCGAACTGATATTCCATTGCCATGTGCTATTGCATTGCAAATGACTATTATATATCAAAGCGGTATTCCGTTGCAATGTGCTACTGCATTGCAAATGACAATCATATTGCAAAGAGATATTCCATTGCAACATCATATAGCATTGCAAATGACTATTACATTGCAAATTGCTGTTCCATAGCAATGTGCTATTGCATTGCAAAGGAATTATACTGAAAAGGGATATTGCACTGCAATGTTCTATTGCTTTGCAAAGGCCGAACATATTACAACGCAAAATCTCATTGCAATGTTCTATTGCACTGCAAATTACTAATACATTGCAAAGTGATATTCCCTTGCAATGTTCCATTGCATTGCAAAGGACGATCACATTGCAAGGCAATATTCCAATGCAATGTGCTATTGTACTGATACTGACTATTATACAGAAAGGTGATATTCCATTGCAATATTCTATTGCATTGCAAATGACGATTATTTTGCAGTGATGTTCCATTGCAATATGCAATTATATTGCACATATATTACATTGCAAAGTGATATTTCATTGCAAGGTTCCATTGAATTGCAATGAATTTTCTATTGCAAAGTGATACTCCATTGCAAAGTGCTATTGCATTGCAAAGGAATTATATAGCAAAGTGATATTCCATTGCAACGAGCAATTGCTTTGCAAATTACTATTAGAGTGCATAGTGATATTCCATGCAATGTTCTATTGCTTTGCAAACGACTACTCTATTGCAAAGTGCTGTTCCACTGCAAAGTCATATTGCATTCCAAATAATGATCATATTGCAGTGATCTTCCATTGCAATGCTCTACTGCATTGCAAATGACTATTATATTCCAAACTGTTATTCGATTGCAATGTTCCATTGCATTGCAATGACTAATAAATTGCCAATTCATATTCCTTGCAATGTTCTATTGCATTGCAAATGATGATATAATTGCAGTGATATTCCTTTGCGATGTTCTTTTGCATTGCAAACTATGATTATGTTGCAAAGTGATATTCCACTGTAATAATCTATTTCATTGCAAATGACTAGTATATTGCAAAGTGATATTTCATTGCAATGTTATATTGCATTGCAAATGCCGAACATATTGCAAAGCTATATTCCATTGCAATTTTCTATTGCATTGCAGATGGCTATTATATTGCAAGCTTAATTTCCATTGAAATATTGCATTGCATTGCAATGACTATTATATTGCAAAGAAACATTCTATTGCAATGTTCTATTGCATTGCAATGACTATTATAATGCAAAGTGATATTTGATTGCAATGTTTTATTGCATTGCAAACGATGATCATATTACAAAGCGATATTCCATTGCAATGTGTAATTGCTTTGCAAATGACTATTATATTGCAATCTGCTATTCCATTGCAATGTTCAATTGCATTGCAAATTAATTTATTTTGAAAAGTGATATTCCATTGCAATATCGTATTGCATTGCAAATGTTGTTCATATTGCAAAGCATTATTCCATTGCAATGTGCTATTGCATTGAAAATGAATATAATATTGCAAGTTAATATTCCATTGCAATGTTCTATTGCATTGCTAATGACTATTATATTGCAAAGTGATATTCCATTGAAATGTTCCATTGCATGGCAAATGACATTCATATTGCAAACTGATATCCCATTGCAATGTTGCATTGCGTAGCAATGACTATGCTGTTGCAAAGAATTATTCTATCATAATATGCTATTGCATGGCAAATTGCAATTGTTTTGCAGTGATATTCCATTGCAATGTTCTGTAGCATTGCAAATGACTTTCATATTGCAAAGCGATATTCCATTGCAATATTGTATTATATTGCAAGCTTAATTTCCATTGTAACGTTCCATTGCATTGCATTGACTATTATATTGCAAATAAATATTCCATTGCAATGTGCAATTGCATTACAAATGACTACTGTATTGCTAAGCGATGTTCCATTGCAATGTTCTGTTGCATTGCAAATTATTATTATATCGTAATATGATATTCCATTGCAATGTTCAATTGCATTGCAAATTAATTTCTATTGCAAAGTGATGCTTCATTGCACTCTCCTATTGCATTGCAAATGGTGATCATATTGCAAAGCGATAGTCCATTGTAATAGGTTATTGCATTGAAAATGAATAAAATATTGCAAGTTAATATTGCAAAGTGATATTTCATTGCAATGTTGTATTGCATTGCAAATTTCTAATATATTGCAAAGTGATGTTCCCTTCCAATGTGCTATTGCATTGCAACTGCCAATAATATTGCAAGTTTATATTCCATTGCAATGCTCTATTGCATTGAAAATGACGTCTATATTGCAGTGATATTCTATTGCAATGTGCCAATGTATTGCAAATGAAAATAATATCACCGGTTGATATTCCATTGCAATGTTGTATTGCATTGCAAACGACTATTATATTGCAATTTAATATTTCATTAAAATTTGCTTTTGCATTGCAATTGAATATTAAATAGCAAAGCAGTATTCCATTGCAATCTACTATTGCATTGCAAATGACGATTATATGGCAAACTAATATTTTATTGCAAGATTTCTTTGCATTGCAATGTTGTACGGCATTGCAAATTACTATTATATTGCAAACTGATATTCCATTGCAATGTTCCATTGGATTGCAATGACTATTATATTGGTAAGTGATATTCCACTGCAATGTTCTATTGCATTGCAAATGATGATTATATTGCAGTGACATTCCATTGCAATGTGCAATTGCATTGCAAATGGCTATTATATTGCAAAATGATGTTGCATTGCAATGTTCTATTGCATTGCAAATGACGCTTCCATTGCAGCGATCTTCTATCGCAATGTACCATTGCACTGCAAACGAAAATATTATTGCCAGTTGATATTCCATTGCAATATTCTATTGCATTGCAAACGACTATTATATTGCAATGTCATATTTATTTGCAATGTGCTATTGCCTTGCAAATGACTATTAAAATGCAAAGCGGTATACCATTGCAATGTTCTATTGAATTGCAAATGACGATTATATTGCAAACTTATATTCCATTGCAAGGTTGATTTGCATTGCAATGACGGTCATATTGCAATGCGATATTCGATTGCAATGTTCTGTTGCAGTGCAAATGTTTTTCATATTGCAAAGTAATATTACATTGCAATGTCATTTTCCATTGCAAATGAAAATAATACTGCAAGTTAAAATTCCATTCCAGTATTCTATTGCATTGCAAATGAATATTATATTGCATGGTGATATTCCATTGCAATGTTCTATTGCATTGCAAATGAATATTATATTGCAAAATTATATTCCACTGCAATGTGCTATTGCATTGCGAATGACTTTAAAATTGCAAAGTGTTACTCCATTACAATGTTCTATTGCAGTACAAATGATGATCACGTTACAAGGCCATATTCCATTGCAATGTGCTATTGCATTGAAAATGACTATGATATTACCAAGATATATTACATTGCAAACTTCTATTGCATTGCAAATAACTTTCATATTGCAAAGCGATATTCCACTGCAATGTCATGTTGCATTGCAAATGACTATTATATTGCAAACTAATATTCCATTGAACTGTTCCATTGCATTGCAATGACTATTATATTGCAAAGGGATATTCCACTGCCATGTTCTATTGCATTGCAAATGACATAGGCCTAGAAATTCGCTTGGTAGTGCCAGCAATTAGCGCCTAAAGAGCCTGAGAATTGGGGCGTTACCCAATTTTTGGGCGGGCGCTGTGAATACAGCGCCACCTCCCATATTGAGTATGATTTTAGCACTGGCGCTAACTCTTTGCACGCGCCCGCGGGTGCAGGCAGATCATGACGTCATTTCTTTGTGCAACACCATTTTTGCACCCCGGACTGGATATTCGGTGGCACCCGCAACCTTTCCGCCTGGCGCTATTAATGACAGTTGGATGGAGCGTTCCCAGGCCATTCTCAGACTTGGGGCCACTATTTAAAGGGGACAGCACTAGTATAAAAGCTGCAGCCATTTGGGCTGGCCATCCTAATCTTTGCTGGAGTGAGTTGCTGACCTTCTGTTGGACAGTAATTTTCTCATTGAGCCTTCGGAGGCACTGGCACTGGCAGCTTGAGGGCCCGGCTCCTGAGCTGGTGATGCAGCATCTGAAAGCAGGGAGGTGGAAGAGTGGATTTAGCAAAAGGACAGGTTCACAGCAAGGGATGCCAGATTGTGGCAAGGCTATGACATGGGTCCACAGTGAGAAAGCATGCTGGCGGGGGGAACAAGTAGAAGGAGACAGTTGTAAGAGGTGAGAACCTTACCATCGCTTTCAACAATGGGGTCGGTAGCTGCATTGGTTACAGGATCACTCAGACATCCTCCAAGAATCTGGTGGACTCTCTCCTCGAGATCCGTGAGAGTGACCACTTGTGGATGTCCTCCACTGGTGCTAAGGTGGAATTTGCCAATCCTCGCCAGCATGGACTGCAGGGGAAAAGAGGGGAATTTATGTTACCTGATGCCCTCAGTGATCATCACATGCCCCCCATGGTGCAAGAGCCCTTACATGATGCCCTGAGTCAAATGTGCAAGTGTTTGCCCAGAAAGGGCCATGGGTGCTTGCTGGCAGATGGCCAATGGGGCACAGGCCACCCTGTAGCCATAAAGTCAGGTGCAAATGAAGGGATGCAGAAGTTTGCAGGAACAACACCTACCCTCACAACCGGTGTGAGGTCATTGAATTTCTTTCTGCATTGGGCAGGGCTCCTGGTCACCATGCTGCTGGAGTAGACCCTCTGGCGTACATCCCTCCAAGCTCATCGGTAGTCCTTATGATTCGGCCTCCTGCCATTGCCTGGGTAGAGAACATCTTGCCGGCGCTCCACTGCGGCCACCAATTGCTCCAGAGCCTCATTGATGAAGCGCTCTGCTCTCAGTCTCACCTTCTCCATCTGGTCCAAGTTTTTATCACCAGAGAAGGGCCTGCGCCGATCTGAGGCCTGCAAGGCGCAGAGTGTGGATGCTGAAGCTGACTGCCACACCCATTTAAGAGCTAGCCGGCACCTGGAAGTCTCGTGGTCATCGGTAATTGAGTGCAGTTGCGCTGAGCCCGTCCACTCCAATATTGGGTTGCACCGGAAGTTTAGCACCTGAGGAGTCCTGTGTAATGCCTGAATTCGCGCCTCATTCATCTTTAGGGGCGATGCAACCCAATATCACGCCAGGCGGCGATAAATATCATCTGGCTATAAACTTTGCACAGCGCCAGTTCTAATGCCTCAAGCCAGGCTATATCCAATTTCTAGGCCATAGTATCATACAGACATAGAAGATAGGAGCAGGAGTAGGCCATTCGGCACATTGCAATAGAAGATCACTGCAATATAAATGTCATTTGCAGTGCTAACAAGGAAAGGAAATACAAATTAAATGGTAGGACACTGAGTAGTGTAGCGGAACAAAGGGACCGTGAAGTGCATGTCCACAGATCGCTGAAGGTGACAGGCCAAGTAGATAAGGTGGTTAAGAAGCCATACGGAATGCTTGACTTTATTAGCCATGGCATAGAATGAAAGAACAGATTATGCTTCAATTGTATAAAACACTAGTTAGGACACAGCTAGAGTACTGCGTGCAGTTCTGGTCACCACATTATGAAAAGATGTGATTGCTCTAGAGAGCGTACAGAGGAGATTTACCATGATGTTGCTGGGAGTAGAGAACCTTAGCTGTGAGGAAAGACTGCATAGGCTGGGTCTGTTTTCCTTGGAACAGCGGAGGCTGAGGGGACACCTTATTGAGGTGTATAAAATTCTGAAAGGCATCGATAAAGTGGATAAAAAGGGTCTATTTCCCATAGCAGAGTGGTGAAAAACCAGAGGGCATAGATTTAAAGTAATTGTGGGTAGTTTTAGAGGGGCTTTGAGGGGAAATGTCTTCACCCAGAGTGGCATGGAAGTCTAAAACTCACTGCCTGAAAGGGTGATATAGGCAGGAACCCTAACCACATTCCAAAAGTACTTGGATTTACACTTGGGAAGCTCTAAGATGCAGGGCTATGGCCCAAGAGGTGGGAAGTGGGATTAGGCCGGATAGTTCTTAGTTGGCCGGCATGGACACAATGAGCCGAAATGACCTCCTTCCATGCTGTAACATTCTTTGATTCTGTGATTCTATGATAGCAATGGAATATCACTTTGCAATATAATAGTCATTTGCAATGCAGCAGCATATTGCAATGGAATATCGATTTGCAATGGAATATCGATTTGCAATGGAATATCACTTGGCAATATACTAGTCACTTGCAATGCAATAGAACATTGCAATGAAATATTACTGCAATATATTCGTCATTTGCAATGCAATAGAACATTGCAATGGAATATCGCTTTGCAATATAATAGTCATTTGCAAGGCAATAGGATATTGCAATGGAATATCACTTTTCAAAATAATAGTCATTTGCAATGCAATGGAATATTGCAATGGAATATCAACTGACAATATTATTTTCATTTGCAATGCAATGGCACATTGCAATTGTATATCGCTACAATATCAATGTCATTTGCAATGCAATAGAACATTGCAATGGAATACCACCTTGCAATACAATAGTCAGTTGCAATGCAATAGCACATTGCATTATCGAACATCACTGCAACATAATCGTCATTTGCAATACAGTAGAACAACACAAAGGAATTTTAACCTTGCAGTATAATAGTCAGTTGCAATGCAATAGCATATTGCAAGGGAATATTGCCTTGCAATATGATGGTCATATGCAATGCGGTAGAAAATTGCAATGGAATAGAGCTTTGCAATAAAATAGTCATTTGGAATGCAATAGCACGTAGCAATGGCATATTGCCTTGCTATGTGTTTGTCATTTGCAATGCAATAGAACATTGCAATTGAATATCATTTTGAGGTATAATAGTCATTTGCAATACAATAGCATGTTGCAATGGAATATATCTTTCCAATGAGATCGTCGTTTACATTGCAGTAGAATATTGCAATGGAATATCAATTGGCAATATAAGTCATTTGCAATGCAATAGAACATTGCAATGGAGTACTAACTTGCAATATTATATTCATTTGCAATGCAATAGCACATGGTAATGGAATATCACCTTGCAATATAATAGTCATTTGCAATGCAATTGCACATTTTAATGGAATATCACTGCAGTTTAATCGTCATTTGCAATGCAATACAATATTGCAATAGAATGTCACTGCAGTTTATTCGTCATTTGCAATGCAATAGAATATCGCGATGAGATATCAGTTCGCAATATAATAGTCATTTGCAATGCTATACAACACTGCAATGGAATATCAGTGCAATATAATTGTGATTGGGCAGATATATGGCAGATGCAGTATAATGTGGATCAATGCGAGGTTATCCACTTTGGTGGCAAAAACAGGAAGGCAGGTTAGTATCTGAACAACAATAGATTGGGAGAAGGGGAAGTACAATGAGACATGGGTGACCTTGAGCCCCAGTCGCTGAAGGTAAGCATGCAGGTGCAGCAGCTGGTTATGAAGGCAAATGGTAGGTTGGCTTTCTTAGCGAGAGGATTTCAGTACAGGAACAAAGATTTCTTGCTGCAGTTGTACAGGGCCTTGGTGAGACCACACCTTGTGTATTGTGTGCAGTTTTGTTTGCCTTATCTGAGGAAGGATGTTCTTGCCATGGAGGGATTGCAGCAAAGATTAACCAAAATGAGACCTGTGATGGAAGGAATGATGTATGAGGAGAGATTGGGTAGATTGGGCTTATACTAGCTGGAGTTCAGAAAATGAGAATGGATCTCATTGAAACATATAACATGTTAACAGGACTAGACAAACTAGATGCAGGAAGGATGTTACTGATATCGGGGGAGTCCATAACCAGGGGTCACAGTCTAAAGATAAGTGGTATGCCATTTAGGACAGAGACGAAGAGGAATTTCTTCACCCAGATGGTGGTGAACTTGTGGAATTCTCTACATGAGAAGGCAGTTGAGGCCAATGCCTTATATGTATTCAAGAAGGAGTTAGATATATTTCTTAAGGCTAAAGGGCTCATGGATATGGGGAGAAGGCAGAGACAGGGTACTGAGTTTGAATAATTAGCCATGATCTCATGGAATGGCGGAGCAGGCTCAAGGGGCCGAATGGACTACTCCTGTTCCCATCTTCTATGTTTCTACGATTCTATGTCATTTGCAATGCAATAGAACATGGCAGTGGAATAACCCTTTTCAATAAAGTAGTCATTGCAATGCATTGCAATGGGATGTTGTATTGCCAATGAACATACTATTGCCAGTTGATATTCCATTGCAGTGTGCTATTGAATTGCAAGTGTCGATTATATTACTGAGTGATATACCACTTCATTGCTCTATTGCATTGCAAATGATGATCATATTGCAAAGTGATATTACATTGCAATGTTCTATGGCATTGCAAATGATTATTTTATTGCAAACTGATATTCCATTGCAATGTTCCATTGCATTGGAATAACTATTATATTGCAAAGTTATATTCCATTGCAATATTATATTGCATTGCAAGGTTGATTATATTGCAAACTCCAAAGCACTATTCATTTGCAAAGGGATATTCAATTGCAATGTTCTATTGCACTGCAAATTATTTTATACTGTAAAGAGATATTCCATTGGAATGTTCTATTAAATATGACTATAATATTGCAAAATGATATTCTATTGCAATGTTGCATTTCATTGCAAACGACTAGTATATTGCAATGTGATATTAGATTGCAATGTGCTATTGATTTGCAATTGACTATTATATTAAAAATGACATTCTATTGCAATGTGCAATTGCCTTGCAAATTACTATTATAATGCAAAATCTGATTCCATTACAAAGACAGATTCCAATCCAAAGCATTATTATATTCAAAATGATATTCCATTGCAATGTGCAATTGCGTTGCAAATGAATATTATATTGCAAATTCTGATTCCATTGTGAAGGCAGATTCCAATCCAATGCACTATTATATTGCAAAGTGATATTCCATTGCAATGTGTTATTGCATTGCAAATATCTATTATATTGAAAAGTAATATTCCATTGCAATGTTCTATTGCATTGCACATGACTATTACATTACAAAGTCATATTCTATTGCAATGTTACAATGCATTGCAAATGACTACTATATTGTTAAGTGATATTCCAGTGCAATGATCTATTTCAATGCAAATGACTACGATATTTTAAGCGATATCACATTGCAATGTTCTATTAGATTGCAATTGAGTATGATATTGTTAAATGATATTCCATTGAAATGTCCTAATGCATTGTGAATGCCTATTATATTGCAAAATGATATTCCATTGCAATGTTATATTGCACTGCAAATGACTATTATATTGCAAATTAATTTAAATTTCAACGTGCTATTGCATTTGAAATGGCTATTATATAGCAGAGATACTCCATTGCAATACTCTACTGCATTGTAAATCACGATTATAATGCAAAGTTAAATTCCATTGCAATGTGCTATTGCATTGCAAATGACGATTATATTGCAAAGCAATACTCCATTACAATGTGCTATTGCATTGCAAAAGACTAGTTTATTGCAAATTGATATTCCATTGCAATGGTTTGTTGCATTACAAATAACTATTATAATGGGAATTCATATTTCATTGCATTGTACAATTGCAATGCAAATGACTATTATATTGCAAATGCAGATTCCACTCCAAAGCAAAATTATATTGCAAAGTGATATTCCATCACAATGTGCTATTGCATTGCAAATGACTATTATATTGTGAACTGATATTCCATTGCAATGCCCTATTGCATTGCAAATGACGTTTACATTCCAAAGTGATGTTTCATTGAAATGTACAAATGCAAATGACGATTATATTGCAAAGTGATTTTCCATTGCTTTCTTCTATTGCATTGAATATTGACAATTATATTGCAATGTGATATTAGATTGCAAGGTGCTATTGCATAGAAAATGACTGTTATATTGGAAAGGGAGATCCCACTACAAAGCACTATTGTATTGCAAAGTGATATTCCGTTTTAATGTTCTATTGCATTGCAAATGACTATTATATTCCAAACAGATATTCCATTGCAATATTCTATTGCATTGCAAATGATGATTATATTGCAATGTCATAGAGTCATAGTCATAGAGTTATAAAGCACAGAAAGAGACCCTTCGACCCATCGCGTCTGCGCCGGCCATCAAGCCCTGTCTAATCGAATCACATTTTCCAGCATTTGGTCCATAGCCTTGTATGCTATGGCATTTCAAGTGCTCATCCCAATGCTTCTTGTATGTTGTGAGGGTTCCTGCCTCTACCACACTTTCAGGCAGTGAGATCCATATTCCAACCTCCCTCTGGGTAAAAAAGTTCTTCCTCAAATTCCCTCTAAACCTCCTGCCCCTTACATTGAATCTGTGCCCCCTCGTTATTGAACCCTCTACTAAGGTAAAAAGTTCCTTTCTATCTACCCTATCTATGCCCCTCATAATTTTGAACACCTCAATCAGGTCCCCCCTCAGCCTTCTCTGCGCCAAGGAAAACAACCCCAGCCTGTCCAGTCTTTCTTCATAGCTGAAGCGCTCCAGCCCAGGTAACATCCTGGTGAATCTCCACTGCACCCTCTCCAAAGCAATCACATCCTTCCTATAGCATGATGATCAGAACTGCACACAGCATTCCAGCTGTGGCCTAACTAGCATATTGTACAGCTCCATCATAACCTCCCTGCTCTTATATTCTATGCCTCGGCTAATGAAGGCAAGTATCACATATGCCTTTTTAACCACCTTATCCACCTGTTCTGCTGCCTTCAGGGATCTATGTACATGCACACCAAGTTCCCTCTGATCCTCTGTCTTTCCTAGGGTCTTATCATTCATTGTGTATTCCATTGCCTTGTTACTCCCTCCAAAATGCATCACCTCACACTTTTCAGGTTTACATTCCATTAGCCACTGTTCCGCCCATCTGACAAACACATCTATATCATCCAGCAGACTGAGGCTCCCCTCCATGCTATTTACCACCCCACCAATTTTCGTGTCATCTGCGAACTTACTGATCATAACTTTTACATTCACATCCAAATCATTAATGTAGACCACAAACAGCTAGGGACCCAGCACCGATCCCTGCGGTACCCCACTGGACACAGGCTTCCAGTCACAAAAACAAACTTCGACCATCACCCTCTGCCTTCTGCCATCAAGCCAGTTTTGGATCCAATGTGCCAAGGCACCCTGGATCCCATGGGCCCTTACCTTCCTGACCAGTCTCCTGTGCAGGACTTTATTGAAAGCCTTACCAAAATCCATGTATAACACATCCACTGCGCTACACTCATCCACACACCTAGTCACCCCCTCAAAAAATTCAATCAAATTGGTCAGACATGATCTTCCCTTGACAAAGCTATGCTGACTATTCCTGATTAATCCTTGCCTCTCCAAGTGGAGACTAATTCTGTCCCTCAGAATGTTTTCCAATAATTTCCCTACCACTGATGTTAGGCTCACTGGCCTGTAATTCCCTGGTTTATCCCTACTACCCTTCTTGAATAATGGTACTACGTTAGCTGTTCTCCAGTCCTCTGGCATATCCCCTGTGGCTAGAGAGGTTTTAAAAATTTGTGTCAGAGCCCCTGCAATCTCCTCCTTTGCCTCACACAGCAGCCTGGGATACATTTCGTCCGGGCCTTTGGATTTATCCACTTTTAAGCCAGCTAAAACTGATGGTACCTCCTCCCTCTCGATGCTAATATGTTCAAGTATATCACAGTCCCCCTGCCTGATTTCTATATCTACATCGTCCTTCTCCATAGTGAACACAGATGCAAAAAAATCATTTATAACCCCACCTACATCTTCTGGCTCCACACACAGATTGCCACTTTGGTCCCTAATGGGCCCTACTCTTTCCCTAGTTATCCTCTTGCCCTTAATATACTATTAAAACACCTTAGGATTTTCCATTATTTTGCTCGGCAGCGTTATTCCATGGCACCTCCTCGCTCTCGTAATTTCTTTTTTAATTATCCCCCTGCACTTTTTATACTCCTCTAGGGCTTGCTCTGTCTTTAGTCCTTTGTATCTGCCAAAAGCCCCCCTTTTTTTCCAAATCCATTCTCGTTCATCCCTTGACATCCAAGGTTCCCAGGGCTTGCTTGACCCACCCTTGACCTTTACGGGAACATGTTGCCATTGTACTCTCTCAATTTCTTTTCTGAAAGACTCCCATTGCTCCGATGTGGATTTTCCTACAAGTAGCTGATCCCAGTCCACTTTGGCCAGATCCTGCCTTATATATTAAAATCGGCCTTCCCCCAATTTAGAACCTTTATTTCTGGTCCATCTCTGTTCTTTTCCATGACTACCTTAAATCTCACCAAATTATGGTCACTGTCACCAAAGTGTTCACCTACTAACACTTCTACCACTTGCCCGGCTACATTCCCTAGAATTAGGTCCAGTACCGCCAGCTCTCTTGTAGGACTTTCTACATTCTGGCTCAAAAAGCTCTCCTGGATGCACTTTAAAAATCCTGCACGCTCTAAGCCTTTCACACTCTGACTATCCCAGTTAATATTGGGGAAGTTGAAAACCCCCACTACTATTACCCTATTATTTGCAAATTTGTCTGAGATTTACCTACATATCTGTTCCTCTATCTCCCCCTGACTGTATGGGGGCCTATAGTACACTCCCAGCAAAGTGCTTCCCCCCTTTTTGTTTTTAATTTCTACCCATGTGGCCTCATTAGATGAACCTGTTAATATATCATCCCTCCTTACAGCAGTAATTGACTCCTTAATTAATATTGCAACACCCCCTCCTCTTTTACCCCACCCCCCTTTGTCTCGCCTGAAGATTCTATACCCCGGAATATTGAGCTGCCAGTCTTGCCCCTCTCTCAACCATGTCTCCGTAATAGCAACAATATCATACTCCCATGTGTTCATCAACAGCTTCAGTTCATCCACCTTATTCGCAATGTGATTTTCCATTGGAATGTGCTATTGCATTGCAAATGATGATTATATTGCAAAGTGATATTGCATTAAAATGTACCATTGCATTGCAAATGACTTTTATATTGCAAACAGATATTCCATTGCCATATTCCATTGCATTGCAAATGGCGATTATGTTGCAGAGTGATATTCCATTACAATGTGCTATTGCATTGGAAATGACTATTATATAGCAATGTGGTATTTCATTGCAATTTGCTAATGCATTGCAAATGACAATTATATTGCAAAGTGATGTTCCATTGCAACCTTCTATTGAATTGCATGTTGACTATTATATTGCTGCGTGATATTAGATTGCATTGTTCTTTTGCATGGCAAATGATAATTATATTTCAAAGCAATAGTCCATTGCTATTTGCTATTGTATTGCAAATGACTATTATATTGCAAAGTGATATCCCATTGCAAGGTGCTGTTGCATTTCAAATGACGCTTATATTGCAAAGCGATATTCCATTGCAATGTGCTATTTCATTGCAAATGATGATTGTATTGCAAAGTGATATTCCATTGCAATGTGCTATTGCATTGCTAATGATGATAATATTGCAAAGCAATATTCCATTGCCATGTGTGATTGAATTGTAAATTAATATTGTATTGCCAATTGATATTCCGTTACAATATTCTATTGCATTGCAAATGACGGTTATAGTGCAAAGCGATATTCAAGTGCAATGTGCTATTGCATTGCAAATAGCGATTATATTGCCAAGTGATTTTCCATTGCAAAGTTCCATTGCATTGCAAATGACGTTGATATTGCTAAGTCATATTCCATTGCAATGTTCTATTGCATTACAAATGACTACGATATTGTTAAGTGATATTCCATTGCAATGTTCTGTCATATTGCAAATGGCGATTAAATTGCAAAGCAAAATTCCATTGCTTTGTGCTATTGCATAGCAAATGACTATTATATTGCAGTGATATTCTGTTACAATGTTATATTTTATTCGAAATGGCTACAATATTGTTTAGTGAGATTCCATTGCAATGGCTATTGTATTGCACATGACTATTATATTGCAGTCAGATTCCATTGCAAGTGCAGAATCCACTCCAACGCACAATTATATTGCAAATGGATATTCAATTGAAATGTTCTATGCAATTGCAAATGACTATTATATTGCAAAGAGATTTTCCATTGCAATTTCCTATTGCATGGCATGACTATTATCTTGCAAAGTGATGTTACATTGCAATTTTCTATTACATTGAAAATCACTGTTATATTAAAAAGTGATGTTCCATTGTAATGTCCAGTTGTTATGTTGCATTACAAATGACGATTATATATCAAAGCAAAATTCCAGTGTAATGTTCTATTGCATTGCAAATGACTATGATATTGCTAAGTGATATTGCATTGAATCGTTCTATTGCATTTCCAATGACAGTTGTATTACAAACTGATATTCCATTGCAGTGTTCTATTGCACTTCAAATGACTATTGTATTGCAAAGTGATATTCCATTGCAATGTGCTATTGCATTGCATATTAATATTTTATTTTAAAGTGAGATTCCATTGCAATGTTCTATTGCATTGGAAATGATGATTACATTGTAAAGTGATATTACATTGCAATGTGCTATTGCTTGCAAATGACGATTATATTGCAAAACGATATTCCATTGCAATGTGCTATTGAATAGTGAATTAATATTGTTTTGCAAAGTGATATTCCATTGCAATGTTCTATTGCATTGCAAATGACGATTATATTTCAAAGTAATATTCAATTGCAACGTGCTATTGATTTGCAAATGAAGATTATATTGCAAAGTGATATTCCATTGCAATATTCCATTGCATTGCAAATGAGGGTTATATTGTTAAGTGATACTCCATTGCAATGTTCTATTTCATTACAAATGACAACGATATTGTTAAGTGATGTTCCATTGCAATATTCTATTATATTGCAAATGACGATTACATTGCAAAGCGATATTCCGTTGCTAAGTGCAATTGCATTGCAAATGACTATTATATTGCAAAGTAATTTTCCATTGCAAAGTTCCATTGCATTGCAAATGCCGTTTATATTGCTGAGTGATATTCCACTGCAATGTTCTATTGCACTACAAATGACTACGCTATTGTTTAGCGAGATTCCATTGCAATGGCTATTGCAGTCAGAGTCCTTTGCAAGTGCAGAATCCACTGCAAAGCACAATTATATTGCAAATGGATATTCAATTGAAATGTTCTATTCAATTGCAAATGACTATTATATTGCAAAGAGATTTTCCATTTCAATTTCCTATTGCATGGCATGACTATTATCTTGCAAAGTTATTTGACATTGCAATTTTCTATTACATTGAAAACCACTGTTATATTAAAAAGTGAAGTTTCCTTGTAATGTCCAATTGTTCTTTTGCATTGCTAATGACGATTATATTTCAAAGCAAAATTCCAGTGCAATGTTCTATTGCATTGCCAATGACTATGCTATTGCTAAGAGATATTCCATTGAATTGTTCTATTGCATTTCTAATGACAGTTATATTACAAAATTATATTCCATTGCAGTGTTCTATTGCACTGCAAATGACTATTGTATTGCAAAGTGATATTCCATTGCAATCTGCTATTGCATTGCAAATTAATATTATATTTTAAAGTGAGATTCCATTGCAATGTTTTATTGCATTGCAAATGATGATTACATTGCAAAGTGATATTACATTGCAATGTACTATTGCATTGCAAATGATGATTATATTTCAAATTAATATTCAATTGCAATGTGCTATTGCTTTGCAAATGACGATAATATTGCAAATTGATATTCCATTGCAATGTTCCATTGCATTGCAAATGAGGTTTATATTGTTAAGTGATACTCCATTGCAATATTCTATTTCATTACAAATGACGATTAAATTGCAAAGCGATATGCCATTGCTATGTGCTATTAATTTGCAAATGACTATTGTATTGCGAAGTCAGATTCAATTGCAAGTGCAGATTCCACTCCAAAACACCATTATATTGCAAATGAATATTCAATTGCAATGTTCTATTGAATTGCAAATGACTATTATATTGCAAAGAGATATTCCATTGCAATGTCGTATTGCATTGCATGACTATTATCTTGCAAAGTGATATTGCATTGCAATTTTCTAGTACATTGAAAATGACTGTTATATTAAAAAGTGAGATTACATTGCAATGTTCTATTGCATTGCAAATGATGATTATATTCCAAAATGATATTCCATTGCAATGTGCTATTGAATTTCAAATGATTATTCTATTGCCAAGAGATATTCCATTGCAATATTCTATTGCATTGCAACTATTATATTGCAAAGTGACATTCCATTGCAATGTGGTATTGCATTGCAAATGACTATTATATTGCAAAGTGATATTCCATTGCAATATTCTATTGCATTGCAAATGACTGCGATATTGTTAATTGATATTTCATTGCAACGTTCTATTGCATTGCAAATGTTGATTATATTTCAAAGTGATATTCAATTGCAATGTTCCATTGCATTGCAAATAACCATTATATTGCAAAGTGATATTCCATTGCAATGTTCCATTGCATTGCAAGCGACTATTACATTACAAAATGATATTAGATTGCAATGAGCTATTGCACCTCAAAGGACTATTATATTACAAAGTGATATTCCATTGCAATGAGCAATTGAATTGGAAATGACTATTATATTACAAAGTCTGATTCCATTGCAAAGGAAGTTTCTGCAACAAAGCACTTTTATATTGCAATGTGATATTCCATTGCAATGTGCTATTGTATTGCAAATGACGATTAAATTGCAAAGTTATATTCCATTTCAATGTGCTATTGCATTGCAAATCACTTTTATTTGAAAGAATATTTTAAGAAGTCATTTTGATTGAGGAGGATTCTTGTGATGATTTTCCCTGTGGCAGACAGCAGCCAAACTCTTATGTTATTACCGCAATCGGACTTGTCACCTTTCTTGAAGAAGGTTATGATTATGGCGTTGGATTGCAGGATGGTATCAGGTAGCAAATAAATTTCAACTATGTCTGTCTTTCTCTGTCTTTACCTCTCTTTGTCTGTTTCTGTCGCTATCGGTGTCTCTCTCCATATAGAACAATGTCTCTGTCTGTCTGTATCTGTCTACCTGTCTCGTTCTCTGTCTCTCTGTCTCTGTCTGTCTGTGTTTCGCTATCTGCATCTGTCTGTCAGACTGAGGCTTGTCTGTCTGACTCTGTCTATCTCCCTGTCTGTATGCCTCTTTGTCTGCATCTGTCACTTTGACTGTCTCTTTCTCTGTGTATGTCGATCAATCTCTCTCTGATTGCCTGGGTCTCTGGCTCTCTGTTTCTATGGATATCTCTCTCACTGTCTGGTTTATCTATCTTTCTGTCTCTCTATCTCTGGTTCTCACGCTCTGTTGTCCCTCTCAGTCCGTGTCTGGCACTGCCTGTCTGATTGTCTCTGCATATCTGTCCCTGTCTGTATGTCCATGTCTGTGTGTCTGTTTCTGTTGGACTGTCGATGTCCACCTGTGTCTCTGTCACTGTCTGTCTATGTTCTTGTCTGAATGTGTATCTGTCTGCCTGTGTGTGTCTTTGTGTTTGATTCTCTGTCTGTGTCTGTCTGTCTCTGTCCCTCTCTCTGGCTGTGTCTGTCTTTGCCATTCACTATGTCAGTTTCAGCTGCTGTCTTTGTCTGCTGTCTGCCTGTCTCAGTCTGTTTGCTTGTCTCTCTGTCTCTCTGTCCGGCCCTGTCATTCTTTGTCTCACTTCTATTTCTGTCAGTTGATGTTGCTGTCTGTGTTTCAGTACGTCTGCATCCATTTCTCTTTCTGCCTGTCTGTCTCCATCTATTTCATTCTCTGTGTCTACCTCTGTCTGGCTCTGTCAACCTGAGTCTATTCCTCTGTCTGTCCGTCTGTGCTCTGCCTGTCTGTTTCTGTCTGTCTCTGTCTATTGGTCTGTCTTGGTATGTCAATTTACATATCTCTGCCTATGTCTCTCTCTCTGTCTGGCTCTGCCTGTCTTTCTGTCTCTCTCTGTCTCTCCTTTTTGTTGTCTCTCTGTCTCAGTCTGTCTATATCCCTGTCTGACTCTCTGTCTGCCTGTTTCTCTGTCCACATACTTCTCTCTGACTATCGTTCTCTCTCTGTCCATCTGTGTCTCTTTTTCTGTCTGTCTGTCACATTCTGGCTATGTTTCTCTGTCTCTGTCTGTTCTCTCTCTCTCTCTCTCTGTCAGTTCCTGTCGCAGTCTCTGTCTCTGCCCGTCTGTGTCCCTAGCTCTGTCATTCTGTCTCTACCTGCCTGTTTCTTTCCCCTGCCTACCTCTGTCTGTTTCTTTGTCTCGTTCTGTCTCTTTCTCTGTCTCTGTCTGTCCCTCTGTTTCTCTCTGTCTGTCTGTATCTTTTCGCCCATCTCTCTCTCTCTTAATCTCTCTCTCTCTCTCTCTCTCTGGTGTTTCTCCCTCTGTTGTGTCTGTTAGTCTGAGTCTGTCCCTGCTTGTCCTTCTATCTCTGCATATCTGTCCCTGGTCTGTCACTGTACATCGTTGTCTCTGTTTGTCTATCTCCCTCTGTCTGTTTCTTGCTGTTGCTGTCTTTCTGGCTCTTTCTGCCTTTGTCTTTCACGCTGGCAGTTTATGTCAGTGCGTTTGTCTGCAGCCTGCCTGTCACATTATGTCTGTCTCTGACTGTCTCTATTTCTGTTTGTATCTGTCTTCCTCTCTCCCGTTTTCTCTGTCTTTCTCTCTCTCTCTCTCTTTCTGACATTTGGGGTTACTATCTGTTTTCCGTCCATCTGCGCCCCTCTCTCTGTCTGACTGTCTCTTTCTCTGTGTTTAACTCTGTCTGGCTCTGTCAGTCCGAGTATATTCCTCTTTCTGCCTCTCTATCTCTGTCTGTCTCTGTCTTTCTGTGTCTCTGTGTTCCTGTCTCTCTCTATGTATCTGTCTCTCTGCCTATGTCCATCTGACTATCTCAGTCTGTCTGTCACTGTCTGTCTGTATCTCTCACTTTGTTTGTCTCTGTCTGTCTCTATCTCTCTACCAGTCTCCGTCTGTTACTTTTTAACTCTCTCTTTATGTCTGTCCGGGTCTCTGTTTGTGTCTCTCCCTCTGTCTCTGCATATCTCTCTCTGTCGCTGTTTCTGTATGTCTATCTTTCTCCCTTTCTGTCTGTGGTAAACCACTGTTATACCTGTCTGTATATGTATGTGTATTCCACTAGGTACAGGCTGACTCCTCCCACTATTCCCGGTATATAAGTGACTACCTCCCAGTCCCTAAGTATTCTAGATGGGTCGACCACTCGAGACAAGACCTTCATTCTTTAGTTAATAAAAGCTTGGTTGTTACTCGCTTAACCTCAGTCTTTTGAGTAATTGATGGTGCATCAATTTTATTAACTAAATTTTTTATAATGGAGAAGATCCTCACACCAGCATGCCTGAACCTGGACAGTCGGGAAGCGGACGCTTCCACTAAGTTTGCTCACTGGCTCACGTGCTTCGAGACATTCCTGACTGCCTCCACTGCAGTCGTAACGGATGCGGACAAACTGTCTGTCCTGATCTCCAAGGTGAACCACCGAGTGTACTCAGTCATCCGGGACGCGACCTCGTACACAGACGCCCTCCAGCTCCTCAAGACCCAGTACACGCGCCCTGTGAACGAAGTATACGCCAGGCACCTTCTGGGGAGTCGCAAGCAACAACCTGGGGAATCGACTGAGGAATACCTCCAAGCACTGTCCATGCTTGGCCGGGCCTGTGGGTGTAAGGCGGTAACACCCGCTAAGTACACGGAGGAACTGATCCGGGATGCCTTCGTAGCGGGCCACAGGTCCAACTACACCCGACAGCGACTGCTGGAGCAGAGTGACCTCACCCTCGACAAAGCCTCCGAAATCGCACTAACGCTGGATGCAGCCTACCGGGGCATGGAAGTCTATTCCTCTGCACCATGGATGCCGCGAGGAACGACAACCTGGGACACGGTAGGACAGCCCCATAGCACCGTGCCTCCCCAGCCACAGCCCAACAACGGCCCAACTACCGCAGCAGTGTCCCAAAGCCAGACAGCAGTATCCCAAGGCCAGAAATGCTACTTCTGTGGC
Source organism: Somniosus microcephalus (assembly GCF_052327205.1). Taxonomy (NCBI): domain Eukaryota; kingdom Metazoa; phylum Chordata; class Chondrichthyes; order Squaliformes; family Somniosidae; genus Somniosus; species Somniosus microcephalus. Next base: position 7,197,771 of record NW_028225183.1, on the reverse strand, counting down.
CAGGCCAAACACCCCAGAGCGCGCTGCCCGGCGAAGAATGTGACCTGCTCGGGCTGCGGGAAAAAGGGACACTACGCCAGCGTCTGCAAGGCCAAAGCCACCCCGAATGCCAGCAGCGCCACGCGTGGGCTGTGTGAGCCGCCATCTTGGGCCCCCAACAGCGCCACTTGTGGGCCGTGCGGGCCGCCATCTTGGGCCTCCCCAGCCATGTGCGAACCCCAGCCATGTGCGAACCACCGCAGCAGCAGCCATCTTGGACGACTCCAGCCACATGGGAATCATGGACGCCGCCATCTTGGACACCAGCCGGGACGCAGCAGACCGCCAACCCCCCCCCATCTGATACCCGCAGCGACACACCGACCCCTACGCTGGCCTCTGTTACGCTGGACCAAACGAGACCGCACCAACTAGCTCGGTCCAAAATGGACGTTAAGATAAACGGCCATGCAATAAACTGCCTTTTTGACTCCGGGAGGACAGAGAGCTTCATCCACCCTCTCCCAGTCCTGCCTGCGCACCAGCGGAATTCTATGGCCGCCGAGTCCCAGTCAGCGGACATTGGCAGCTACTGCGTGGTGACACTAGTAGTAGACGGGACTGTGATCAATAATTTTAAACTCCTGGTCCTGCCCGACCTCTGCGCTGCTGTCCTACTGGGGTTGGATTTCCAGTGCCACCTCAAAAGCGTTACGCTGGCGTACGGTGGCCCCCTCCCCCCACTCATAGTCCGCAGCCAGCAGCCTCCAAATTGCCCGCCGCGCACCAGCTGCAACCTCTCCACACTCAGAGTCCCACCCCCCCCACTGTTTGCTAACCTCACCCCCGACTGTAAGCCCATCGCCACAAAGAGCAGGCGATACAGTGCCGAGGACAGGGTTTTCATCAAAACCGAAGTGGAGCGGCTCCTGAAGGAGGGGATCATTGAGGGCAGCTCCAGCCCCTGGCGAGCCCAGGTTGTGGTCGTTAAGAACGGCGAGAAACAACGCCTGGTCATCGACTACAGCCAAACAATAAACCGCTACACCCTGCTGGACGCCTACCCACTCCCCCGCATAGCTGACATGGTCAACCAGATTGTGCAGTACCACGTCTTTTCGACCATTGACCTGAAATCAGCGGACCACCAGCTCCCCATCCGCCCTGACGACCGCCAGTATACTGCTTTTGAGGCAAATGGCCGCCTCTATCACTTCCTTAGGGTTCCCTTCAGCGTTACCAACGGGGTCTCCGTCTTCCAAAGGGAGATGGACCGGATGGTCGATCAAAACGCGCTGCAGGCCACTTTCCCTTACCTAGACAATGTGACCATCTGCGGCCATGACTTACAGGACCATGACGCAAACATCGAGAAATTCCTCCGCACCGCCCAACTCCTGAACCTGACATATAACAAGGAGAAGTGCATATTCCGCACAGACCGCCTCGCCATCCTTGGCTGTGTTGAGAAACACGGGGTCATCGGTCCCGACCCGGAGCGGATGCGTCCCCTTATGGAACTCCCACTGCCCCACTGCATAAAAGCTCTGAAGAGGTGCCTAGGGTTTTTTTCCTACTACGCTCAGTGGGTCCCCTACTATGCAGACAAAGCCCGTCCGCTGATCAAAACCACCTCTTTTCCCCTGATGGCAGAGGCCCGCTTGGCCTTCCACCGTATCAAGCAGGACATTGCCAAAGCCACCAGGCATGCAGTGGATGAATCCATCCCCTTCCAGGTGGAAAGCGATGCGTCCGACTTCGCTCTGGCCGCCACCCTTAATCAGGTGGGGAGACCTGTGGCATTCTTCTCATGAACCCTCCAGGGCCCGGAGACCAGACACTCCGCGGTCGAGAAGGAGGCCCAGGCTATTGTGGAGACTGTGTGTCATTGGAGGCACTACCTGGCCGGAAAACGATTTACTCTGCTCACTGACCAGCGTTCAGTTGCTTTTATGTTCAACAACAAGCAGAGGGGCAAAATCAAAAATGACAAGATCTTGAGGTGGAGAATCGAACTTTCCACCTACAATTACGAGATCTTGTACCGGCCCGGGAAGCTCAATGAACCCCCGGATGCTCTATCTCATGGCACCTGCACCAGCGCACAGATCGATAGGCTGAGGGCCCTCCACAATGACCTCTGCCACCCGGGGGGCACCAGGTTCTTCCACTTCATCAAGGCCCGCAACCTGCCTTACTCCATCGAGGAGGTCAGGACCATGACCAAGAACTGCCAAGTCTGTGCTGAGTGCAAACTGCACTTTTATAGACCAGACAGAGCCCACCTGATAAAAGCCACTCGCCCTTTCGAACGCCTGAGCATCGATTTTAAAGGGCCTCTCCCTTCCTCCGACCGCAATGTGTACTTCCTCAACATCATTGACGAGTACTCCCGTTTCCCGTTCGCTATCCCCTGCCCGGACATGACCAGTGCCACGGTCATTAAATCTCTGAACAGCCTCTTCACCCTGTTCGGTTTCCCCAGCTAAATTCATAGCGACCGGGGCTCATCGTTTATGAGCGACGAACTCCGCCAGTACCTGCTCGCTAGGGGTATAGCCACAAGCAGGACCACCAGTTACAACCCCCGGGGGAACGGACAGGTGGAAAGAGAGAATGCAACAGTTTGTAAGGCCGCCCTACTAGCCTTAAAGTCTCGGGGCCTTCCGACCTCCCGCTGGCAGGAGGTGCTCCCCGATGCGCTCCACTCGATTCGGTCACTGCTCTGCACTGCCACCAATGCTACCTCTCACGAGAAAATGTTTGTCTTCCCAAGGAAGCCCACATCGGGGACATCATTACCGCCATGGCTGACGTCCCCAGGGCCGGTACTACTGAGAAGACACGTGAGGGCCAATAAAACGGACCCCCTGGTCGAGAGGGTCGACCTCCTCCATGCCAACCCCCAGTATGCTTACATTGCGTAACCGGACGGGCGGGAGGACACAGTCTCCATACGAGACCTCGCACCCTCGGGGACCGCTGTAACCCACTACGACACAGTCTCCATACGAGACCTCGCACCCTCGGGGACCGCTGTAACCCACTACCCATTACCACCCCCCCCCACGACCCGATATCCAACCCCAGCAGCCGGCTCACCTTGGACCGTCACCCACGAGGATTACACTCCAGGGCCCCAGCCTACAAGGGACGCGACACGGGATGCGATGCCGGAAGCTCCACCACCCCTGCCGTCGCCACGTCGATCACAGCAGCAGACAAGACCTCCGGAGAGACTGCAATACACGAACTTTTAAATACACTTCACCCCGCCGGACTCATTTTTAAACAAGGGGTGAATGTGGTAAACCACTGTTATACCTGTCTGTATGTGTATGTGTATTCCACTAGGTACAGGCTGACTCCTCCCACTATTCCAGGTATATAAGTGACTACCTCCCAGTCCCTTAGTATTCTGGACGGATCGACCACTCGAGACAAGACCTTCATTCTTTAGTTAATAAAAGTTTGGTTGTTACTCGCTTAACCTCAGTCTTTTGAGTAATTGATGGCGCATCACTGTCTGTCTGATTTTGTTCGTCGGTCCCTACTGTCTATTATGTTCCATTTGTGTCTCTGTCTGTCTTACTGCTTCTGTCTGTTTCTCTATCTCTGTCTGTCTGAGTCTCCAATTCTCTGTCTGCCTCCATCGCTGTCTGTCTGTGTCTGCCTGTCATTGTCTGCTAATCTGTCTATCTGTGTGCCTGTCTGTGTCCCTGTTGTGTCCTCTTTTTCTCTTTCTGTATATCTCTGTATGTCTCTGCCTCTGTCTCGCTGCCTGTGTCTCTGGCTTTTTCTGTCTCTCTGTCTCTCTCTGATTTTAAGTCTCTGTCTGATTGCCTTTCACAGTCTGCCAGTCTCATTCTGCCTCATTCTCTATCAGTTTCTGTCAGATTCAGTTTGCCACTGTCTCAGTTTTTCTTTGTCTGTCCTCTCTGTCTCTCAGTCTGTCTCTTTCTGTTTGGCTGTCTCTCTGTCTGTCTGTCACAACCTGTCTGCTTGTCTCTGTCTGTCTCTTGCTGCGTGTCTGTCTCTGTCTGACTGCCTGTCTCAGTGAGTCTGTCTCTGATTGTCTCTATTTCTGTCTGTCGCTTTCTCCCTCCCTCCGGCTCTATCTTTCTGTCTCTCTCGCTCTCTCTGTTGGTTTGTGTTGCTGTCTGTGTCTCTGTCCGTCTGCGTACCTCTGCCTGTCTGTTTGTCTGTCTGCCTGTCTCTTTCTATGTGTCTACCTATGGCCTTGTCATAACCAACACTGTGTTCCATCAGAGGGACAAGTACAAGACTTCATGGCTGCATTCTCGCTCCAAACACTGGCATCTGCTGGACTATGCCATTGTCCGAGTGAGGGACCGCAAGGATGTCCACATCACTCGCGCCATGACAGCAGCTGACGACTGCTGAACGGACCACCACTTAATCCGCTCTGTCATCTCCATCAATATAGACCCAAAAGATGGCGGCAGCAGAAAAAATTCCGAAGGATAATCGAAGCTGCAGCACTCAAACACCCTGCTAAGAAAGCCCGAATCAGCCTCAGTCCCTCATCCAACCGGGCGACTCCCAGTGATTCAGAGAAACAGAGTGTCCACAGCACCTCATCTGCACTCAAGGCCTCCATAATCAGCACCTGTGAAGAGACGCTCGGTCACTCTACTAGGAAACATCAAGACTGGCTCGACGAGAACACCCAGGAGATCCAGGCACTAATAAGCGGAAAGCACAAGTCATTCATGATCTGGAAACAGCAGCACAACTCGAGAGCAAGAAAGCAGCTCGACAGACGCCTGAACACAACCTAAAGAACAGATGGTGCGTGGAGAAAGCGCAGGAGATCCAGCAGCTAGCCGACAACCATGACGTGAGTGGGTGTTTTAGCTACCTACAGCCCAAGAACGCAAGGTCCTACCCCACTGCGGGCCAAGAATGGAGAAGTACTCATCAAGGACAGAGAGGCAATCAGTGCCCGCTGGAAGGAGCACTTTGAAGATCTCCTTAACCAAGACTCTGTCTTCGATGTGAGTGTCCTCAACTCCATCTCAAAGCATGCTACCCGCGATCATCTCAGCACAACCCCAGCCCAGCAGGAGTTTGAAAAAGCCATCCGACAACTGAAGAACAACAAAGTCTCAGGAGCAAATGGAATCCCTGCCGAGGCACTAAAGCATGGTATAGAAGCACTGCTGGCATGAATTCATGAACTAATATCTCTTATCTGGAAGGAGGAAAGCATGCCAGTGGATCTCTAAGATTCCATAATCGTGACCATCTTCAAGAAAGGTGACAAGTCCGATTGCGATAATTACAGAGGAGTCGCCCTGCTGTCTGCCACAGGCAAAGTAATTGTAAGAATCCTCCCCAATCGCCTTCTCCCAGTGGCTGAAGAGCTCCTCCTAGAGTCACAATGCGGATTCTGCCCACTGAGGGGCTCAATGGGCATGATCTTCACCACACATCAACTACAAGGGAAATGCAGGGAACAGCACCAACCGCGGGACATGGCCTTCTTTGATCTCACAAAGGCCTTCTACACTGTCAACTGTGAGGGCTTATTGAAAGTCCTCCTCAAATTCTGCGGCTCTCAAAAATTTTTCACCATCCTCTGCCTGCTTCAAGACGACATGCAAGCCGTGATCCTGAACAATGGTTCTACCACAGACCCAATTCAACTACGGACCCGGGTCAAAAAAGGCTGTGTCATCGCACCAACGCTCCTCTGGATCTTCCTCGCTGCAATACTCCATCTGACCCTCAGTAAGCTCCCCACTCGAGTGCAGCTAATTTACAGAACAAATGGTAATCTCTTCAACCTCCGTTGCCTCCAGTCCAGATCCACAGTCGGTCCATCCACTGTCGACAAATTACAGTATGCAGACGACGCTTGTGTCTGTACACACTCTGAGGTCGAACTCCAATCCATCGTCTACTCCTTCACCGAAAAGAACGAGAGACTGGGCCTTACACTAAACATCCGTAAGACATAGGTCCTCTACCAAACTGCCCCCGCCACACAGTACTGCCCCCCAGTTATCAAAATCCACGACGAGGCCTTGGACAACGTGGACCACTTTCCATTTCTCGGGAGCCTACTGTCAACAAGGGCAGCCGTCGATGACGAAGTCCAATGCTGCCTTCAGTCTGCCAGTGCAGCCGTCGATCTCTTGAGGAAGAGAGTGTTTGCAGACCAGGATCTCAAACCCGGAAACAAGCTCATGGTCTACAGAGCAGCAGGGATACGCGCACTGCTGTATGCCTCAGAGACATGGACCATGTACAGCAGGCACCTCAAAGCACTGGAGACGTACCAGCAACACTGCTTCTGCAAGATCCTGCAAACCCATTGGCAGGATAGGCGCACCAACGTCAGTGTTATCACTGAGGCCAACATCTCCCGCATCGAAGTTTTGACCACGCGCGATCAGCTCCGATGGACAGGCCATATCGTCCGCATGCCCGATACGAGACTCCCTAAACAAGCGGTCTACTCGGAGCTCCGACATGGCAAGTGAGCCCCATGTGGACAGAGGATACCCATCAAGGACACACTCAAAGCCTCATTGAAAAAGTGCGGCATTACATTCAACACCTGGGAAACCCTGGCCCAAGACCGATCAAAGTGGAGGAGAAGCATCCCGGAAAGCACAAAATACCTCGAGTCTCTTCGCTGGGAGCATGCGGAAGCCAAGCACAAACATCGGAAGGAGTGCACATCAACCCAAGCACCCCACCCACCTGCCCCTACAACAACTGTCTGCCTCCCCTGTGACAGAGACTGTAGGTCCCGCATTGGACTTAGCGTTCACCTTAGAACTCATCTTTAGTGTGGAATCAAGTCATCCTCAGTCCGAGGGATTGGCTAAGAAGAGAAGAGTCTACCAGTGTCTGGCTCTGTCAGTCTGAGTCTGTTTATTTTTCTGCCTCTCTATCTCTGTCTGTCACTTCTTTCTATATATCTGTCTCTGTTTCCATGTACGTCTGACTATCTCAGTCTGTCTGTCACTGCCTGCCTGCTTATGTCTCTTTTTTGTCTCTGTCACTTTGTTTGTCTCTGCCTGTCTCTATCTCTCTAGCTGTCTGTCTAACTCTGTCTCGCTGTCTGTGTCTGTCTGTCTGTGCCCCTCCATCTGTCTGTGTATATCTCTGCCTGTCTTTGTCTGTCTTTTTCTGCTCCTCTATGTGTCTGCCTGTCTGTTGGTGTCTCTGTCTTGGCCTCTCTCCTCTGTCTCTCTATATCTATATATCTCTCTGCATCTGTCTGTCTGTATCACTGCCTGTGTCTCTGGCTTTTTATGTCTCTCTGTCTCCTTCTGTTTATCTGTCTCTTTCTGATTGTCTGTCTCATTCTGCGTCGGTCTCCATCAGTCTCATTCAGCCACTTCAACAGTCTTCCGCTGCCTGTCTCTTCTGTCTGTCAGAGTCTGCCTCTGTCTTGCACAGTCTGTCTGTTTCACGTTGTCGGTCTGTTTCTGCATGTGTGTCTCTGTCTCTCCGTTCGGCACTTTCTGTCTGTTTAATGTCATTCTCTGCCTGCCTGCCTCTGTCTGGGTGGGCGAGTGTGCTGTGAGGAGGATGCCGAGAAACTACAGGATGATTTGGACAGGTTGGATGATTGGACAGAAGCATGGCAGATGCAATATAACGTGGATAAATGTGCGGTTATCTGCTTTGGTGGCAAAAACAGAAAGACAAATGATTATCTGAATGGCAATGGATTGGGAGAAGGGGAAGTGCAGCGAGACCTGGGTGTCCTAGTGCACCAGTCGCTGAAGGTAAGCATTCAGGTGCAGCAGGCGGTTAAGAAGGCAAATGGTATGTTGGCATTCGTAGCGAGAGGGTTTGAGTACAGGAACAAGGATGTCTTGCTGCAGTTGTAGAGGGCATTGGTGAGGCAACATCTTGAGTATTGTGGGCAGTTTTGGTCGCCATATCTGAGGAAGGATGTTCTTGCCATGGAAGGAGTTCAGCGAAGGATCACCAGGCTGATAACTGGGATGGCAGGAATGACGTATGAGGAGATATTTGGTCGATTGGGCTTGTACTCGCTGGAGTTTAGAAGAATGAGAGGGGATCTCATTGATACTTTTAAAATTCTGATAGGACTCGACAGACCAGATGCAGGAAGGTTGTTCCCGATGGTCGGGGAGTCCAGAACCAAGGGTCACATTCTAAGGATAAGGGGAAGGCCATTTAGGACAGAAATTAGGAGGAATTTCTTCAGCCAGAGAGTGGTGAACCTGTGGAATTCTCTAGCACAGAAGGCAGTAGAGGCCAATACATTAAATATATTCAAGAAGAGTTGGATAAATTTCGTAAGGCTAAAGGGATCAAGGGTTATGTGGAGCAAGCAGGGACCGGGTACTGAATTTGGATGATCAGCCATGATCGCATTGAATGGCGGAGAATGCTCGAGGGGCCGAATGGCCGACACCTGCTCCTATCTTCTATGTTTCTATGTCTGTCTGGCACTGTCTGTCTGTCTGTCCATCTCTTTTGTGTTTCTGCGTGTGTGCATACTTGTGTGTGTGTCTGCGTGCATGTATGTGAGGCAGACAGAGGCAGGCAGACAGAGAAAGGCAGAGAAACAGACAGACTGTGCCAGACACATAGCCAGAGACAGACACTCAGAAAGAGACCAACAGAGAGAAGTAGACAGACTGTGCCTGACAGAGGCAGGCTGAGAGAGGAAGTATTAAGGGGCTTGGAAGCTTTGAAAGTGGATATACCACAGGCCCGGATGAAATCCCAGGCTCTTAAGAGAAGCAAAAGAGGCAATAGCAGAGGCTCTGACCATCACTTTCCAATCCTTTCTGGCTACAGTTGCGGTGCCGGAGCACTGGAGGACTGCTAACGTTGTACCTTTGTTTAAATGTGGAGAAAGGGATAGAGCGAGGAATGGTTTCCTTCCATGCTGTAAATTTCTATGATTCTATTTCTATGATACTATGTGTGCATGTCCATGTATGTGTGTGTCTCTCTCTGTCTGCGATTTTTGTTCAGTCTCTGTCAGTCTCTGTATGTTTATTTCCATCTGTCTGCCTCTGTCTGTCTCTGTCTCTCTCTCTCTCTCTCTGGCTCTGTTTGTCTATCTGTCTCGCTCTGTCTGTCCTTGTTGCTGTCTCTCTGTCTCAGTCTGGCTGTGCCCCTGTCTGTCTGTGTCTCTGTCTTTCTCTTTGTCTGACCATATATTTCGGGCTGCTTGACGGACTCTTTCTGACCATCAGTGTCTCTTTCTCTGTCCAGCACTCTCATTATGTTTATGTGCCTCTGTCTCTGTGTGTCCCTCTCTCTTTCTCTGTCAGGTTCTGTCGCTGTGTGTGCCTCTGTCTGTCTGTGTCCCTGTCTATATCATTCTGTCTCCATCTGCCTGTTTCATTCTCTACCTACCTCTGTCAGTTTCTTTGTCACTCTGTTTGTCTGTCTGTCGCTGTTTGTCTGTCTGTATCCGTCTGCCTCTCCGTCTGTGTCTCTCTGTCTGTCTCTCTGTTACTCTCTGTCTGTCTTTATCTATTCGACTATGTCTCTGTCTCTGTCTCAGTCTCTCTCCCTGGTTCTCTCCCTCTGTTGTCTCTGTCTGTCTGAGTCGGTCCATGCCTATCTCTCTGCCTCTGCATAACTGTCCCTGGCTGTCTGTCCATGTCTGTGTGCCTGTTTCTGTTGCTTTGCCACTGTACATCTGTGTCTCTGTCTGTCTATCTCCCACTGTCTGTCTCTCGCTGCTCCTCTCTACCTGGCTCTGTCTGTCTTTTTGTCTCTATCTGTTTGTCTCTTCTGCTGTCTGTCTCTGTCTGTCTATGTCCCCGTCTTAATGTTTCTCTGCCGCCTATCTATAGCTGTCTGTCAGTCTGTCCATCTGAATTCGTGTCTCTGTCTGTGTCTCTGTGTTTGTTTCTCTGTCTATGTCTGTCTGTCTCTGCCTCTATGTGGATCTGTTTTTCTCTGCCTCTCTCTCTGGCTTTGTCTGTCTTTGTCTTTCACTCTGTCATTTTCTGTCTCAGTCTGTCTGTCTCTGACTATCTATGTTTCTGACTGTCTCTGTTTATCTCTCTCCAGCTCTGTCTATCTTTGTCACTCTCTCTCTCTCTGTCAATTTCTGTTGCTGAATGAGTCACTGACCTTCCGCGTCCATTTCACTGATTCTCTGTCTGTCTGTATCTCTGTGTCGACCACTGTCTGGCTCTGTCTGTCTGAGTCTATTTCTCTTTTTGCTTCGCTATCTCTACCTTTCTGTGTCTCTGTCTGCCGGGCTCGATGCATATATCTGTCTCTGTCCTTGTCGGTCTGACTATCTCAGTCTGTCTGTCACTGCCTGTCTGTCTCTGTCTCTTTGTTTGGCTCTGTCTGTCTCTAGCTCTCTGTCTGTCTTTTTTAGTTCATTTATGGGATGCGGGCGTCGCTGGCAAGGCCAGCATTTATTGCTTAAGTAGTTGGTGGTGAGCCGCCTTCTTGAACCGCTGCAGTCCGTGTTGTGAAATTACCCTCACAGTGCTGTCCCGGAGGGAGTGGAAGGATTTTGACCCAGCGACGATGAAGGATGTGCGATATACTTCTAAGTCAGGATGGTGTGTGACTTGGAAGGGAACTTGGAAGTCGGGTGTTCACTTGCGCCTGCTACCCTTGTCCTTCGAGATGGAAGAGGTCGCAGGTTTGGGAGGTGCTGCCGAAGATGCCTTGGCGAGTTGCTGTAGTGCATCTTGTAGATGGTACACACTGCAGCCACGGTATGCCGATGGTGTAGAGAGTGAATGTTTAAAGTGGTGGATGGGGTGCCATTCAAGCGGACTGCTTTGTCCTGGATGGTGTCGAGCTTCTTGAGTGTTTTTGGAGCTGCACTCATCCAGGCAAGTGAAGAGTATTCCATCACACTCCTTATTTGTGCCTTGTAGTTGGTGGAAAGGCTTTGGGAAGTCAGCAGGTGAGACACTCGCCACACAATATGCAGCCACTTACCTGCTCTTCTTGCCACAATATTTATGTGGCTGGTCCAGTTCAGTTTTTGGTCAGTGGTGACCCCCCAGGATGTTGGTGGTGGGGGATACGGCGATGGCAATGCTGCTGACTGTCAAGATGAGGCGGGTAGACTCTCGGTTGCTGGAGATAGTCATTGCCTTGCACTTCTGAGGCGTGAATATTACCTGCCACTTATCAGCCGAAGCTTGAAATTCATCGAGGTCTTGTTGCATGTGGGCACGGACTGTTGCATTATCTGAGGAGTTAAGAAAGGCTCTGAACTCATCATCTGCAATCATCATCGAACATCTCCATTTTTATCTTATGTTGGAGGGAAGGTCATTGATGGAGCAGCTGAAGATGGTTGAGCCGAGGACACTGCCCAGAGGAACTCCTGCAGTGATGTCTTGGCCTGAGATGATTGGCCTCCATCAACCACAACCATCTTCATTTGTGCTAATTATGAATCCAGCCAGTGAATAGCTTTCCCCTAATTCCCATTAATTTCAATTTTGCTAGGGCTCCTTGATGCCAAACTCGGTCAAATTCTGTCAGTCTCACCTCACCTCTGGAATTCAGCTACTTCGTGTATGTTTGGAGCAAGGCAGTAATGAGGTCTGGAGCCGAGCGGTCCTGGTGGAGCCTGAACTGAGCATTGGTGAGCAGCTTATTGCTGAGTAAGTGCCACTTGATAGTACTGTCGATGACACCTTCCATCACTTTGCCGATGGTTGAGAGTAGAATGATGGGGCGGTAATTGGCCGGATTGGATTTGTCCTGCTTTTTGTGGACATGACATATCGGGGCTGTTTTCCACATTTTCCGATTGATGCCAGTGTTGTAGCTGTAGTGGAGCAGCTAGGCTAGAGTCTTGGCTAGTTTTGGAGCACAAGTCTTCAGCACGACAGGCGGGATGTTGTCAGGGCCCATACACTTTGCTGCATCCAGTGCGCTCAGCCTGTTCTTGTTATCACGTGGACTGAATCGAATTGGCTGAAGACTGGCTTCTGTGTGGCAGGACTGCAGAGCTTTGTTCTGATCCGTTGATTGTGGGATCGCTTCGGCCTGTCTATAGCACACCATTTCCGCTGGTTAGCATGTTTACTCCACTATAACTTTCCTACTTGTTTGTGGCCAATAAAATACACCTAGTAGTGTAATGGCACCGCTATTATTTCTTAACTCTAACAAAATAGATTCTGTCCTTGTCACTTCCAGGATATCCTCTCTCTCCTGTACTGTAATATTCCCCTTAATCAATACTGCCCCATCACCTCACAGATAATAGGAGCAGGAGTTGGCCATTCGGCCCCTCGAGCCTGCTCCGCCATTCAATGCGATTATGGCTGAACATCCAAATTCAGTACTCTGTCCCTGCTTTCTCCCCATATCCCTTGATCCCCTTAGACTTAAGAAATATATCTAACACCTTCTTGAATATATTTAATGAATTGGCCTCAACTGTCTTCTGTGGTAGATAATTCCAAAGGTTCACCACTCTCTGGGTGAATAAATTCCTCCTCATCTCAGTCTAAAATGGCTTACCCCTTATCTTTAGATTATGACCCCTGCTTCTGGACTCCCCTGCCATCGGGAACAGCCTTCCTGCATCTAGTCTGTCTAGTCCTGTTATAATTTTTTAAGATTCAATGAGATTCACTCTCTTTCTTCTAAACTCCAGCGATTATATCCCAATCGACCCATTCTCTCCTGATACGTCATTCCTGCCATCCCAGGTATCAGTCCAGTGAATCTTCGCTGCACGCCCTCCATCGCAAGAATATCCTTCCTCAGATAAGGCGACCAAAAACTGCACACAATACTCAAGGTGTGGCCTCACCAAGGCCCGGTGCAACTGCATCAAGACATCCCTGCTCCTGTACTGAAACCCTCCCGCTATGAAGGCCAATACACCACTTGCCTTCTTAAATGCCTGCCACACCTGCATGCTTAACTTCCGCAACTGCTGCACAAGGACACCCAGTTCTTGTTGCACTTCCCCTTTGCCCAATCTATTGCCGTTCAAATAATAATCTGCCTTCCTGTTTTTGTCACCAAAGTGCATAAACTCGCCTTTATCCACATTACACTGCATCTGCCATGCATCTGCCCAGTCACCCAACCGGTCTAAATCATACTGGAGTTTCGCTGCATCATCCTCAGAGCACACACGCCCACCCAGCGTTGTTTCGTCTGCAAACTTGGAGATATTACATCTAGTTCCTTCGTCTAGATCATTAATATATATTTCGAATAACTGGTGCCATAGCACCGATCCCTGCGGTACCACACTATTTACTGCCTGCCACTCAGAAAAAGACTCGTTTATTCCAAATCTTTGCTTCCTGTCTGCCAAACAGTTCTCTATCCAAGTCAGTACCTTACCCCCATCCCATGTGCTTTAACTTTGTATGCTAATCCCTTATGCGGAACCTTATTGAAAGTCCAAAAAAAACCATCCACTGGTTCTCCCTTATCTATTCTATCAGTTACACCCTCAATAAATTTCATTAGGTTAGTCAAGCATGATTTACCTTTTGTAAATCCATGTTGACTTTTTCCGATCCTGTCACTGTTTTCCAAGTGCTCTGCTATTACATCTTTTACAATGGACCATATTATTTTCCCCACTACCGATGCCAGGCTTACTGGTCTATAATTCCTCCTTATCTCTCTACAATCTTTCTTAAATAGTGGGGTTACATTAGCTACCCTCCAATCCATGGGAACTGTTCCAGGGTCTATACAATTTTGGAAGATGACCATCAATGCATCTACTATTTCTAGCGCCACTTCCTTAAGTACCCTATGATGTGGATTATCAGGCCCTGGGGATTTATTGGCCTTCAATCCCGTCAATTTTCCTAACACCATTTCCCTACAAATACTGATTTCAATCAGATTCTCCCTCATCATTAGATCCTATGTTGCCCGACATCTCTGGGAGGTTATTTGTCTTCTCCTTTGTGAAGACAGAACCAAAGTATGTATTTAATTGGTCAGCCATTTCTTTGTTCCCCCTTATAAATTCCCCTGATTCTGACTGCAAGGGACCTACCCACGCTTGACTTCACCAATCTTTTTCTCTTCACATATCTATATAATCGTTTACAGTCAGTTTTTTATGTTCCCTGCAAGCTCTCTCTCATACTCTATTGTCCCCCTCTTAATTAATCCGTTTGTCCTCCTTTGCTGAATAATAAACTACTCCCAATCCACAGGTTTGCTGCTTTTCTGGCCAATTTATATATTCTCTCCTTGGATCTTATGCTATACATAATTTCTCTTGTTAGCCACGGTTGTGTCACGTTTTTTGTTTTATTTCTATGCCAAACAGGGATGAACAAATCATGTCGTTCATCCATGCGATCTTTAAATGTTTGCCATGATTACTCACCGTCAACCCTTTAAATAACGTTCCCCAATCCATCCTAGCCAACTCGCACCTCATACCATCGTAGTATCCTTTATTTAAATTCAGGACCCTAGTCTCTGAGTCAACTACTTCGCTCTCCTTCTTAATGAGGAATTCTATCATGTTGTGAGCGTTCCTCCACAAGGGGCTACACACAACAAGATTGCTAATTACTCCTTTCTCATTACATGACATCCAGTCTAAGATGGCCTGATCTCTAGTTGGTTCCTCGACATGTTGGTCCAGGAAACCATGCCGTATCCACTCTAGGAATTCCTCTTCCACAGTACTGTTACTAATTTGGTTAGCCCAATCTACAAAGAGATTAAAGTCACCCATGATAACTGCTGTGCCCTTATTGCAAGTGTCAATAATTTCCCATTTCTTGCCACCCCCAATCTCAGCATTATTTTTTCGGGGTCTGTATACAACTCCCACTAACGTTTTGGGACATTTGGTATTTCTCAACTCTACCCATACAGATTCCACATCATCAGAGCTAATATCCTTCCTTACTATGGTGTTAATCTGCTCTTTAACCAGCAATGGTACCCCACGTGCTGTTCTATTTTGCCTGTATTTCCAGAATATTGAATACCACTGCATGTTTAATTCCCAGCCTTGGTCACCCTGGAGCCATGTCTCCGTTATCTCAATTATATCATATCCGTTATCATCTATTTGCACAACTAATTCTTCCACCTTATTACGAATGCTCCTCGCATTAAGACACAAAGCCTTCAGGCTTGCTTTTTTAACACTCTTAGCCCATCCAATATTTAGAACTGAATACCGGTTAGAGAGTGTGATGCACCCAGGGGACTCCTGCACTACCTGCCTGATCCTGCTTGTCTGTCTGGCGCTCACCCATTCCCTCTCTGCCTGCACACTATTAAGCTGCGGTGTGGCCATCTCCTGAAACGTGCTATCCACGTAGCTGTCAGTCTCACGGATACACCGCAGTGGCGCCAGTTGCTGCTCAGTGTCCAAAACCCGGACTTCCAGCTCCTCCAGCTGACGACATCTCCTGCACATGTGGTTGTCCAGGAGACGGAAGATTACTGGTGTTACCACATGGCACAAGATGCGCACTCCACATGAGGTGCCCTGCCTCGTCTTTATTTAATAGGCCATTATTAACTTACCAGAAATAAACTCAGGACTTTCAAAAATATTTTTAGAATTTCCTTTGTTAAACTGTTCAAATAATCTGTACAATCAGTTCTTGTTTGCCGCGTAATCATCTCATGCTGTCTGCCAAGTGAGATCCCGTGAACTGTGAGTTTGTGGGAACACGAGATTACAGGACTTTGGACCAGAGAGGTAGTGGGCGGGTCTGGCTAGTAGTTTGAGGAGCTGTAATAGTTTGAGGTGCTGTATTAACTTTTGGGTTCGCATTCACTTGAGATACTCTATTAGGTTGAAATGTTGTATTAGGTTGAGGTGCTGCATTAGGGTGTGGCAGACTCTGGAACAGTACCCGTGGATTGGAGGGTAGCTAATGTTACCCCACTATTCAAAATAGGTGGTAGAGACAAAGTGGGGAATTATAGACCGGTAAGCCTGACATTGGTAGTGGGGAAAATGCTAGAGTCTATTATAAAAGATGTAATAGCAGAGCACTTGGAAAGCAGTGACAAAATCGGACCAAGTCAACATGGATTTACAAAAGGTAAATCATGCTTGACTAATATCCTGGAATTTTTTGAGGATGTAACTGGTAAAATAGATAAGGGAGAACCAGTGGATGTGGTGTATTTGGACTTTCAGAAGGCTTTCGATAAGGTCCCACATAAGAGATTAGTGTGCAAAATTAAGGCACATGGGATTGGGGGCAGGTATTGACTGGGATAGAGAACTGGTTGGCGGACAGAAAGCAAAGAGTTGGAATAAACGGGTCATTTTCCAAGTGGCAGGCAGTGACTAGTGGTGTACCGCAAGGATCGGTCCTAGGACCCCAGCTGTTCACAATATATATTATTGATCTGGACGAGGGAATTGGATGTAATATCTCCAAATTTGCAGACGACACAAAGCCGGGTGGGAGGGTAAGCTGTGAGGAGGATGTCGTGAAACTCCAGTACGAACTGGACAGGTTGGGTGATTGGGCAGAAGCATGGCAAATGCACCATAATGTGGATAAATGTGAGGTTAACCACTTTGGCGGCAAAAACAGGAAGGCAGACTATTATTTGAATGGCAATAGATTGGGAGAAGGGGAAGTGCAAAGAGACCTGGGTGTTCTTGTGCACCAGTCGCTGAAGGTAAGCATGCAGGTGCAGCAGGTGGTTAAGAAGGCAAATGGTATGTTGGCCTTCGTAGCAAGAGGGTTCGAGTACAGGAACAAGGGTGTCTTGCTATAGTTGTACAGGGCCTTGGTGAGGCCGCACCTTGAGTATTGTGTGCAGTTTTTGTCGCCTTATCTGAGGAAGGACGTGCTTGCCATGGAAGGAGTGCAACGAAGATTCACCAGGCTGATACCTGGGATGGCAGGAATGACGTATGAGGAGAGATTGTGCCGATTGGGCTTATACTCACTGGAGTTTAGTAGATTGAGAGGGGATCTCATCGAAACCTATAAAATTCTGTCAGGCCTGGACAGACTAGATGCAGGAAGGATGTTTCTGATGGCCGGGGAGCCCAGAACCAGGGGTCATAGTCTAAGGATCAGGGGTCAGCCATTTAGGACTGAAATGAGGATTAATTTCTTCACCCAGAGAGTGGTGAACCTGTGGAATTCTCTGCCACAGAGGGCAGTGGAGGCCAGTTCATTAAATATATTCAAGAAAGAGTTGAATATATTTCTTAAGGCTAAAGGGGTCAAGGGATATGGGGAGAAGGCAGGGACAGGGTACTGAATTTGGATGATCAGCCATGATCTCATTGAATGGCGGAGCAGGCTCGAAGGGCCGAATGGCCTACTCCTGCTCGAATCTTCTATGTGTCTATGTTTCTATGTATTAATATAACGTGCTGCATTATTTTAGGTAATGTATTAATTTGAGCGGCTGTAATCGATTGAGGTGCTGTGTTAGTTTGAGGGGCTGTATTAGTTTGAGGAGCTGTATTAGTTTGAGGGGCTGTATTAGTTTGAGGTACTGTATTAGTTTGATGAGCTGTATTAATTTAATGGGAAGTATTACTTTCAGGCACTGTATTAGTTTGAGGTACTGTATTATTTTGAGGTACTGTATTAGTTTGAGGTACTGAATTAGTTTGAGGGTCTGTATTAGTTTGAGGGGCTGTATTAGTTTGAGGTACTGTATAAGTTTGATGAGCTGTATTAATTTGAGGGGAAGTATGAGTTGAAGGAATTGTATTAGTTTGAGGGGCTGTATTAGTTTCAGGGGCAGTATTAGTTTGAGCTACTGTATTATTTTGAGGATCTGTATCAGTTTGCGGTACTTTGGTTTGAGGACAGCTTTAAGTTCCTCGGAGTCCACATCATGGAAGACCTCTCCCAGCAGCGCCTATATTTCCTAAGGAGGCTGAAGGGATGTAACCTGTCACCCCTGATCCTCTCTAACTTTTACCGCTGCACAATAGAGAGCATCCTGATGAACTGTATCACAGTGTGGTATGGCAGCTGTAGCTACTATGACTGGAAAGCCCTGCAGCGGGTAGTCAAAACTGCCCAACGCATTAAAGGCACCCGGCTACCGACCATAGAGCACATATACCAGAAACGCTGTTTACGGAGGTCACGGACCATCATCAAAGACCCTACCCATCCCAGCCACAGTCTGTTCGCCCTCCTGCCATCTGGGAGATGCTACAGATGCATTCACACCCGAATGACCAGATTTAGGAACAACTTCTTTCCCAGGGCTGTCATCCTACTGAACTCCACAAATAAACTCTAAAGTCTGCACATCTGCCAATGCACTTTATTATGGTTAAGTTTATGTTAATGTATTACAAGGCAAATGAATGTTGAAATGTATAATCTTAGTATACACTCTCGGGAGCCGCAAGCCTACATTTCGTTGTCCTGCACTTGTGCACTAACAATGACAATAAATTTGATTATTATTATTATAGTTTGAGGTACTGTATTAGTTTGGTGGGCTGTATTAGTTCGAGTATCTGTATTATTTTGATTGGGTTTATTCGTTTGAGGGGCTGTATTAGATTGAGGTACTCTATTAGTTTGAGGGGCTGTATTTGTTTGAAGGTGTGTATTAGATTGAGTTTCTGTATTAGTTTCACAGAATCACAGAAACCCCACAGTGCAGATAGAGACCATTTTGGCCCATCGGGCCTGCACCAACACATATCCCACCCTATCCTCGTAACCCCACGTATTTAATCCCCCTAACACTAAGGGTCAATTTATCATAGCCAATCAACCTAACCCACACATCTTTGGACTGTGGGAAGAAACCGAAGCAAACCCACGGAGAATGTGCAAACTCCACACAGACAGTCACTCGAGGCCAGATTCGAACCCGGGTCCTTGGCGCTGTGAGGAAACAGTGCTAACCAGTATGCCACCATGCTGCCCTTGAGGCGGTGTATTTGTTTGAGTGTCTTTATCAGTTTGAGGGGTGTATTAGTTGGAGGGTTTGTATTAGATTGACGTACTGTATTAGTTTTAGGGGCTGTATTAGATTGAGGTAATGAATTAATTTGATAGGCTGTATTAGTTTGAGGCACTGTAGTTGTTTGAGGTGCTGCATTAGTTTGAGGTTCTGTATTATTTATTGGGTCTGTTTTAGTTTGAGGGTCTGTTTTAGTTTGAGGTACTTTCTTCGTTTAAGGGGCTGTATTAGTTTGAGGTAATGTATTAGTTTGAGGGGGTGTATTATTTTGAGGAACTATATTAGCTTGATGGGGTGTATTAGTTTCAGGGGCTGTATTAGTTTGAAGGAGTGTATTAGTTTGGCAGGCCGTTTTATTTGAGGTACAGTATTAGCTTGAGGTGCTGTATTGTTTGAAGGTCTCTATTAGGTTGAGGTATTGTATTAGTTTGAGGGTCTGTATTCGTTTGAGGTGCTGTATTCGTTTGAGGAGCTGTATTAGTTTGATGTACTTTATTAGTTTGAGGTGCTGTATTAGCTTTGAGGATCCATCGACACACATTTCCCACTTTAATTGTTTAACTAAATGGCCATATTTAAGGTGGACAGCCCCATTCCAGAGTGGAGCAGAGCAGCCCTGAGAGGACACTCTAACATTTGAAATGTAATTACTGAATGGCCACAGAAAGTGAAGGACATCACTGAAACAATATGAGGTCTAGAGATGGGCCTGGTGGTGTTTGCAACAACAACGCCATTGCTGGGAGAATACAGCTGGCAATTTTCATTAGTTTATTCATGTGATCAGAATTCTCCGGTCTTTGTGGTTTTCAATTTCAATCTCAGCACTAAATATATTCCATCACATCAGGGAATTAACTCGGCTGTCGTCATCTGTTTGTTCAATTGTTTTTTAAAAATAATATTTTCAGCGATGTTGAAACCTCAATGTCCCCGTGGAGATCCGGCAGCGTATAAATGAAAGGCTCTGGGAATGTCCCACCTCAGAGTTTAATTCAGAGAGATTGCCTGCACCACGAAAGAACACATCGCTTCAATCAGAAAATGCATCAGCCAATTCAACATGTGGAAAAATAATTCTACGTGATCATTGCCGTCATTGGTGTTCCTGGTAAGTGAGTATAACTATTGAAGTTGTGTGAATCTTTGTGTGAGCTGGTCTCTGGTTTTGCTTTGTGACTGATATTGTTACATCCTGAACTAATGGTCACCGTTATACAAACACCCGATCAATTACAGCATTTCGTTTAGTCAAATGTCCAGAATTACCTCTGAAGTTTTATTCAATTGCCTCGAAGAAAGGTTAAGCTCCGTTTGTATCACATGGGCTCGCTGTGTTATGAAGTTATTGCCTTTAGTGTAATATTGTGTACTGTTGAAACAGACCTCAGTGTAAGCAACTCTTTGAGTGAAGGTATCAGTGGAAGGGACTGTCACTGTAGAACTACGCAGTGTGGGTCGCTAATTGAAGTGGAACACCTGACCCCAGTGTCCATGTATTATTGGGAGTATCAGTCACTGTAGAATTGCACTGAGTGTGTCTCACTAACAGGAGTGGAACACTTGACCCCAGTGGCCATGTATTATTGGGAGTATCTGTCACTGTATAATTATGTTGTGTGTGGATCAATAACCGGAGTGGAACACCTCATCCCAGTGGTCATGTATTACTGGGAGTATCTGTCACTGTAGAACAACTGAGTGTGGTTCACTAACTGGAGTGGAACACCTCTTCCTCGTGGCTCAGTATTACTGGGAGTATCTGTCACTGTAGAACTACTGAGTGTGGTTCACTAATTGGAGGGGAACACCTCATCCCAGTGGCTAGGTATTACTGGGAGTATCTGTCACTGTAGAAATGCACTGAGCGTGGGGCACTAACCAGAGTGGAACACCTGACCCTAGTGGCCAAACAATACTGGGAGTATCTGTCATTTTAAAATTGTATTGTGTGTGGGTCACTAACCGGACTGGAACTCCTGACCCCAGTGGCCATGTATTATTGGGGGTATCTGTCACTATCGAATTATACAGAGTGAGGATCACTAACCGAAGAGGAACACTTCATCCCAGTGGCCATATACCACTGCGATTATCTTTCACTGTAGAATTGTAGTGGGTGTAGGTCATGATGCAGAGTGTAACACCGCAGCCCAGAAGCCATGTATTACTGGGAATATCTCTCATTGTAGAATTGTACTGAGTGTGGGTCACTAACCGGTGTGGAACACCTTATCACAGTGGCCATGAATTACTGGGTGTATCTGTCACTGTAGAACTACTGAGTGTGGGTCACTAACAAGTGTGGAACACCTGACCCTTGTGGCCAGGTGTTACTGGGAGTATCTGCCATTTTAGAATTGTATTGAGTGTGGGTCACTAACCAGAGCGGAACAACTGATCCCAGTATCCATGTATTAATGGGAATATCTGTCACTGTAGAATTGCACTGAGTGTGGGTCACTAACTGGAGTGCAACACCTGACCCCAGTGGCCATGTATTGCTGGGAGTATCTGTCACTGTAGAATTGTACTGAGTGTGGGTCACTAACCGAAGTTGAACATCAAACCCCAGTGGTCCTGTATTACTGGGAGTACCTTGCACTGTAGAACTGTACTGAGGTTGAGTTGCCAACCGGAATGGAACACCTGGCCCCTGGCCAAGTATTAATGGGAGTATCTCGCACTGTAGAATGTTACTGAGTCTGGATTACTAACCGGAGTGAAACACCTCACCCCTGTGGCCATGTATTACTGGGAGTATCTGTCACTGTAGAACTGTACTGATTGTGGGTCACTAACCGGAGTGGCACACCTGACCCGAGTGGTCATGCATTAGTGGGAGTACCTGTCACTGTAGAACTGTACTGAGAGTGGGTCACGAACCGGAGTGGAACACCTCATCCCAGTGCCATGTATTACTGGGAGTATCTGTCACTGTAGAACTGTACTGGTGTGGGTCACTAACTGGAGTCGAACAACTCAGTTCCAATTTTACTTTTTTTTAGATGACTGATCGCTCCCCTTCATGGAGCTGCATTTGTGTTTTCCAATTATAATCAATGGCTAAGTGGAAGATTTTTGCTGTTGGTTGAAGAAGTTTGGTTATAAGCATATGTGGCGCTGCAGTGAAGGTTCACGACATTGATTCCTGGGATGAGAGGGCTGTCCCATTATGAGACATTGTGTAGAATGGGCCTATACTCACTGAAGTTCAGAGGAATGAGAGGTGATCTCATTGAAACATACAGGATTCTTAAGGGGATTGCCAGATTTGGATGCTGACAGGTTGTTTCCCCCTGTTTGAAGTGTCTAGAACTAGGGGCATAGTCTCAGGATAAAGGATAGGTCATTCAAGACCGA
The DNA here is from genome assembly GCF_052327205.1 of Somniosus microcephalus. Lineage (NCBI taxonomy): Eukaryota > Metazoa > Chordata > Chondrichthyes > Squaliformes > Somniosidae > Somniosus > Somniosus microcephalus. The sequence continues at coordinate 7,175,526 of NW_028225183.1, read as the reverse complement.
GATGTGAAGGATATTCTTCACTCTTTTTGGCTGTGAATCTTTGGAATTCTCTGCCCCAGAGGCCTGTGAATATTGAGTCTTTGAGTATATTCAAGACTGTGATAGATGGATTTTTGGACCCTGGGGGAATCAAGGGATATGGAGACCGGGCAGGAAAGGGCTCTTGAGGTCGACGATCAGCCATGATCTAATTGAATGGCGGAGCTGGCTCCAGGGGCCGTATGGCCTACTCCTGCTCCTATTTCTTATGTTCTTATGTACATACGTAAGTTGAAATCTATTGATATTGCATTTTTGCCCATTGAACTGCACCAACAGAAACAGATGTTAACTAATTACTGACAGGTAAGCAGCAGGATAGCAGTGTTACAGTATTCAAATCCTCTGTATAATGAGTCATTCTTACTCTATGTAGAATTATTATAAACACTTTAATTGTTTTGGTGCTGATTAATCCCCTTCCCCCCACATGTTCCTGAGAATCTGTGTGTCTTGAGTCCTGAAAGTTTCCGTTAGACAGGATGAATATTGTGCTGTGGTTATTGATTATTCCACTTCTGTACCGGACTATGTTTTGACGAACCAGTTCTTATCTCTGATTCAGTCTCTACACAGGTAACCTGCACCGATCTCAGTGAGGTGAGACCCTGCGAGAAGAGTGACATATAACTGAAGAACATGCATATCAGGTTTTCATAATACAGAGATCAGTTCGGGGCCAGTGAATTATAGCATTAAAATGGATAATAATGAAATAAATATTGCAGTGCTTCAATAAATAGCACACTTCAATATCTGCAATGATTAACTGAACTGATGAATGTGATTAATTTGTAATCAAGTTACGGAGAACTCCTTGGAATTTGCTTTCACCCTCGTGTACTTCTCCAGCTTCCCCTTAAATGAATCTCTGCTATTCGCCGCAAGTACTCCAAGTTGTAGCGATTTCCACATTCTAACCAACCTCTGAATAAAGAACCATCTCCTCAATTCCATATGGGATTTATTAGTTATTATCTTTTACCGATAATCTCCAGTGTTGCACTCACGCCACAAGTATAAACATTTACCCTGTGTTATCCTTTCAAAATTTAAAGCCCTCTATTAGGCCACCTGTCCACCTTCTCTTTTGTAAAGAAAGGAGCCCCAGTCTGTTCAACCTTTCCTGATGGTTATAATGTCTCAATTCTGGTGCCATCCTTGTAAAAAATTGCACTTTCTCCTGAGCCTTAATATCCTTTATGTAATATGGAGATCAGTACTGCACACAGTACGCTCAGTGTGGTATAAACTAGGTTCTATATAAGTTTAAGCTAACCTCTTTGCTTTACGATTCTATTCATCTGGAAATGAACACCAGTGCTTTGATTGCATGTTTATGGCTTTGTAAACATGCATTGCTACTTTAAATGATTTGGTAATCAGCACCCCTCTACCCCATTTCCACTCTGATTTTCCAAGCAGGATTTGGAAACATTATTCTTTCTACCAAAACGCAGTGCCTCTCACTTAGCTATATTGAAATTAATTTTCCATTTAAACGCCCTTTCTGTAAGTTTATTACTGTCATCAGGTATTGTGTTGCATTCTTCCTCTGTATTAACTGTACTCGTAATTTGGATTCTTCTGCAAGTTTTGACTTTGTGCTTCTGCTTTCCGAATCAACATCGTTTATGTAAATGGTGAACAACAGTGGTCGCAACGCCGATCCTTGTGGAACATCATTTCTCACCATCCACCGATCTGAGTAAATAGCTTCATGCACTTCTCCCTATTGTCTGTTCTTGCAGCCATCTTTCTATCCATTCTGCTGCTTGTCCCCAACTCCATTTGCGCTGTGATTCAGTCTGCTATGTGGTACTTTATCGAATGGCTTTAAAAAATCAATGTATATTACATCGACTGCATGACCGTTATCAACTCTTTCTGATATGTATTCAAAGTATTCACTAAGGTTACTCAAACAAGACATTCTAAAGCGGGTGCAGGAACAGAGGGACCTGGGGGTACATGTACACAAATCGTTGAAGGTGGCAGGGCAGGTTGAGAAAGCGGTTAAAAAACCTTACGGGAATCTGGCCTTTCTAAATAGAGGCATAGAGTAAAAAGGCAAGGAAGTTATGAGGAACATCTATAAAACATTGGATCGACCACAACTGGAGTATTGTGTCCAATTCTGGGCACCGCACTTTAGGAAGTGCATGACGGCTTTAGAGAGGGTGCAGAAAAGATTTACAAGAATGGTTCCAGGGATAAGGAACTTCAGTTACATAGATATACTAGAGAAGCTGGGGTTGTTCTTCTTAAAGCAGAGATGATTGACAGGAGATTTGCTAGTTATGATCAAAATCATGAGGGGTCTAGACAGAGTAGATTGAGAGAAGCTGTTCCAATTGGCAGAACGTTCGAAAACCAGAGGACACAGGTTTTAGGTGATGTACAGAACATCCAAAGGCGACATGAGGAAAAACTTTTTAAGGCAGTGATGCGCTATCAATTACTCATAAAAGACAGAGAGTTAGGAGAGTAACTAAAAGGCTTTCATTAGCAAAGAACAGAGCATGCCTCTCGTGGTTGACTGGGTTCCAAGAAGGCAGGGGGCTGCAGAGCAGTCACCTTTATACCTGGGCCTGTGGGTGGAGCCAGGGGCGGAGCCAGCAGAGACATGCTGAGGCATGCATAGGTACAACAGTGTGCAACAACAACAACAACGGTGAACAACAATAAAAGTGGTTTACCACATTCACCCCTTGTATAAAATTGAGTCCGGCGGGGTGAAGTGTACTAAAGGTTCGTGTAAATAAGTCTATCAGGTGGCCTTGTATGCCGTCCTGATCGTCGTGGTGGCGGCGGTGATGGTGCAGCATCCAACGTTGAATCAGGCGTCTCATTGAGTGGTTGGGTGGTCAATGACGGGTCCTGGGGCTGCGGCATGCCGTCTAGCGGGGTTGGGTTGTGGGTAGTGGTGGATGGCAATGGTAGTGTTTCAGGGGCACCCGAAGGTGCGAGATCTCGTGTGGAGGCTGTGTCCTCCCTCCTGTCCGGGTACGCTACATAAGCGTACTGGGGTTAGTCGTGGGTAGTGGTGGGTGGCGAAGGAGGTGTTTCGGGAGCACCTGAAGGTGCGAGGTCTCGTATGGAGACTGTGTCCTCCCGCCCGTCCGGGTACACCATCTAAGCATACTGAGGGTTGGCATGGAGGAGGCTCACCCTCTCGACCAGGGGGTCTGTCTTATGGGACCTCACGTGCTTCCGCAGTAGGACGGGTCCTGGAGAAGTCAGCCATGTCGGTAACGAGATCCCCGATGTGGAATTCCTGGGGAAGGAGAACATTCTCTCATGAGGGGTGGCATTGGTGGCTGTACAGAGCAGTGACCGAATGGAATGGAGCGCCGCAGGGAGGACCTCCTGCCAGCGAGAGGTTGCAAGGCCCTTAGATTTCAAGTTTAAAAGGACTGCCATCCAGACCGTCGCATTCTCCCTTTCCACCTGGCCATTCCCCCGGGGGTTGTAGCTGGTGGTCCTGCTTGTAGCAATACCTCTCGCGAGCAGGTGCTGACGAAATTCGTCGCTCATAAAGGATGAGCCCCTGTCGCTATGAATATAGCTAGGGAAACCGAACAAGGCGAAGAGGTCATTCAGACATTTAATGACCGCGGTACTGCTCATGTCTGAGCAAGGGATGGCATACGGGAAACGGGAGTACTCGTCAATTATGTTGAGGAAGTACACATTGCGGTCAGAGGAGGGGAGGGGCCCTTTAAAATCGACGCTCAGCCGTTCAAAGGGGCGCGTGGCTTTGATCAGGCTTGCTCTGTCTGGCCTATAAAAATGCGGTTTGCACTCGGCACAGATTTGGCAGTTCCTGGTCATGGTCCTGACCTCCTCGATGGAGTAGGGCAGGTTACGGGATTTAATGAAGTGAAAAAACCTGGTGACCCCCGGGTGGCAGAGGTCATTGTGGAGGGTCTTCAGTCTATCAACCTGCGTGTTGGTGCATGCTCCACGTGATAGGGCATCTGGGGGCTCATTGAGCTTCCCGGGCTGGTACAAGATATCGTAATTGTAGGTGGAGATTTCGATTCTCCACCTCAAGATCTTGTCATTTTTGATTTTGCCCCTCTGCTTATTATTATACATAAAAGCTACTGAACGCTGGTCAGTGAGCAGGGTAAATCGTTTTCCGGCCAGGTAATGCCTCCAATGTCGCACAGCTTCCACAATGGCCTGGGCCTCCTTTTCGACAGAGCAGTGTCGAATCTCGGGGCCCTGGAGGGTCCTTGAGAAAAAGGCCACGGGACTCCCCGCCTGGTTAAGGGTTGCAGCTAGGGCAAAGTCGGATGCGTCGCTCTCCACTTGGAAAGTGATGGACTCATCCACTGCGTGGATCGTGGGCCTCGCAATATCTCTTTTTATGAGAGTGAAGGCTGCACAGGCCTCTGCTGTCAGGGGGAAGGAGGTGGACTTGATGAGGGGTCTGGCTTTGTCCTCATAGTTGGGCACCCACTGAGCATAGTACGAGAAAAACCCTAGGCATTTCTTCAGTGCTTTTTGGCAGTGGGGGAGGGGGAGCTCCATAAGGGGGCGCATCCTGTCGGGGTCGGGGCCGATGACTCCGTTCTCCACTACACAGCCAAGAATGGCAAGGCGCGTGGTACGAAACATACATTTGTCCTTGTTGTATGTTCGGTTCAGCCGCTGGGCCGTACGGAGGAATTTCTCGAGATTAACATCATGGTCCTGCTGGTCGTGGCCACAGATGGTGACGTTGTCTAGATAGGGGAAAGTGGCCTGGAGTGCGTTCTGGTCAACCATCCGGTCCATCTCCCGTTGGAAGACTGAAACCCCGTTGGTGACGCCGAAGGGAACTCTGAGGAAGTGGTCGAGACGACCGTCAGCTTCAAAAGCTGTGTACTGGCGGTCCTCACCCCTGATGAGGAGCTGGTGGTATGCCGGCTTCAGATCAATCGTCGAGAACTCCCGGTATTGTGCTATCTGATTGACCATGTCAGATATGCGGGGGAGTGGGTATGCATCTAGCTGGGTGTAGCGATTGATCGTCTGTCTGTAGTCAATAACTAGGCGTTGTTTTTCGCCAGTCTTCACTACCACCACTTGTGCTCGACATGGGCTGGTGCTACTTTCAATAATCCCTTCCTTCAGGAGTCTCGCTACCTCAGATTTAATGAAGCTTCTATCCCCGGCACTGTAACGCCTGCTTTTGGTAGCGATGGGCTTACAGTCGCAGGGGAGGTTAGCGAACAAGGAGGGGGGGGACTTTAAGGGTGGAGAGGCTGCAAATGGTGCGCAGCGGGCAATTTAAAAGTTGCTGGCTGCAGACTGTGTGTGGGGGGAGGGGTCCGTCGTACGCTAATGTGACACTCTTAAGGTGGCACTGAAAATCCAACCCCAGTAGAATGGCAGCGCAGAGATGTGGCATGACCAGAAGTTTAAAATTATTGTATTCTGTGCCCCGTACTGAAAGGGTCACTACACAGTAGCCACCGATGTCCGCTGACTGGGCCTTGGAAGCCAAAGAGATCCGATGGCGCGTCGGCAGGACCGGGAGAGAGTAACTGCGCACCGTGTCGGGGTGGATAAAGCTCTCCGTGCTCCCACTGTCAAAAAGGCAGGTAGTGGCGCGGCCGTTTACCGTAATGTCCATCATGGACCTGGACAGTTGATGAGGGAGAGATTGGTCCAGCATCACGGAGGCCAGCGTATGGTCGAGCGAGTCGATGTGGTCGTCAGATGAGGCGGTGGTTGAGTCCGGGTCCCCCGTGGTTGAAGTTGGAGACGTCCAAGATGACGGACAAAATGGCGGCGCCCATGATCCCGATCCCCACGCGGCTGGGGGAGCCCAAGATGGCGGACAAGATGGCTGCCCCCACGGTTCGCACGCGGCGCTGCTGGCGTTAGCGGTTTTACCTTTGCAGGCGCTGACATAGTGTCCTTTCTTCCCGCAGCCAGAGCAGGTAGCGTTTCTCGCCGGGCAGCGTGCTCTGGGGTGTTTTGCCTGGCCACAGAAATAACATTTCTGTGCCTTGGAGATCACAGCAGCAGTTGAAGGTGGCGGTCCCATGACCCAAGGTTGTGGCGTCCACGTTGTGGAGCGGTTAGGGGAGAAGGCATCCATATTCCTGTGGGCCGCGTCGAGCGAGAGCGCGAGGGACACTGCCTTTCTCAGGTCCATTTCTCCCTTTTCCAACAGTCTCTGCCGGGAGTAGTCGGACCTTAGACCCACAACGAAAGCATCTCGGATCAGTCCCTCCGTGTGTGCTGCGGCTGATACTTCTTTGCAATCGCAGCCTCAGCCGAGTATCCGTAGTGCCCGTAGGAAGGCCTCCACCAATTCCCCGGGCTGCTGTCTGCGGGATCTTAAGAGGTGCCTGGCATAGACCGTATTTACCAGGCGCGCGTATTGCCCTTTCAGCAGATCGATAGCCGCTGCGTAGGTCGTCGCGTCCTGGATTATTGTATAAACTTGGCAGCTCACCTTTGAGGCCAGGATTTCCAGCTTGTTTTCGTCCAGGGTCACAGTTGAGGCTTGCAGGTAAGCCTCGAAGCAACGCAGCCAATGCGCGAATTTGGTAGCCGAACCCGCTTCTTGGGGGTCTAGGTCCAGGCATGTTGGTCTGAGGGCTCGCAGCAGCTCCTGCTGCTCAGCGTTTGGTGCAGCAGCCTGCTGCTCAGCGTTGGTTGCCGACATTTTGTTTTTGCTAATAAAATTGATGTGCTATCAATTACTCATAAAAGACGGAGAGTTAGGAGAGTAACTAAAAGGCTTTTATTAGCAAAGAACAGAGCATGCCTCTCGTGGTTGACTGGGTTCCAAGAAGGCAGGGGGCTGCAGGTCAATCACCTTTATACCTGGGCCTGTGGGTGGAGACAGGGGCGGAGCCAGCAGAGACATGCTGAGGCATGCATAGGTACAACAGTGTGCAACAACAACAACAACAACGGTGAACAACAATAACAGTGGTTTACCACAGGCAGCGAATGGTTACGATCTGGAATGCACTGTCTTAACGCGTGGTGGAGGCAGATTCAATCGTGGCTTTCAAAAGGAAATGGGATAAGTAACTGAAGGAAAATCATTGCAGGGCTTCGGAGAAAGGGTGGGGGGTTGGGACTAGCTGAAGTGCATGTGCAGAGAGTGAGCACGGGCTCGACGGGCCGAATGGCCACCTTCTGTGCTGTAACCATTCTATGCTTCCATTTTGGAAAATCTACTGACTACTTGTTATTATATTTTGTGTTTCTAGATATTTTTCTGTTACACCTTTGAGTTGGGATTCAATTACCTTTCCTACCATCGACTTTATGCTAACTGGTCTGTAGATCCTTGGAATTGTTCTATCTTCCATTTTAAACACAGGAATAACGTGTAAATGGTGAACCACAGAGGCCTTCCCTTCCCTTCCTCGAATTCTCGATCTTCATTTCAAGGGCTAGGCCGTCCACCAATATCTACTATAAGCCCACCGACTCTCGCAGGAATCTTGAGTAGACTTCCTCCCACCCGGCTTCCTGGAAGGGCACTATTCTATTCTCACAGTTTTCCACCTCGGTTGCATATGTTCTGACGATGCCACCTTCCACACCCGTGCTTCTGAAATGTCTTCATATTTCCTCAGCTGAGTAATCACCTGCATTGTGATTGACAGGGCCCTCGACCATGTCAATCCTCTGTTGCTGCCATCACCCATTGCCCTCCCTGCTAGAACCTAGTCAGGGTTCCACTTGTCCTCAGCTTCCTCTGCAACAGCCTTCACATTCAACGGATCATCCTCTGCCATTTCCGCCATGTCTAGCTAAGTCCACCAACAAATATATCTTCCCGAGCCCTTCCGTCGCCCCGGCCTTCGCAACACCCTGGCCCACTCTTCCTTCACCCCTAACATCTGCCTTCTCCAGCACCTTCCTATGCAAGCGCAGGAGATGGAACAGCTGCCCTTTCCCCTCGTTCGTTCCCACCATCCAGGACCTCAAACATTCCAACCACGTGAAAGACTAACGTACTTGTACTTCTTCCAATTTAACACGTCATATTCGCTGCCCACGATCCAGTCTCCTGTACATTGGGTGGACTAAATGTAGATTGAATAATTGCTTTGCTGAACGCCTCCATTCAGTCCACAAGTGTGACCCTGAGCTTCAGGTCAATTGACACTTTAATTCTACATCGCACTCACAATCTGAATTCTCTGTTCTCGGCCTTCTGCACTTTTCCCCTTTTAAACTCATTGAGGAACAGCACTGTATTTTTCGATTAGGCATTTTATTGCCTTCCAGACTCAACACTAAGTTTACAAACTTCAGATCATAACCTCCGCTCCAGTTTTCTTGGGCGACATGCGCAGATAATGGAGGACGGCTCCACCAGAACCACTGAGAGTGGAGGAGGTGTAGGCTGGGGCTTGGGTGGCGATCCCGGTACACGGCCACTGCGAGTGGAGGATGTGTGGGCTGGGGCTTGGGGTGGTGATCCCGGTACATGGCCAGTGGGAGTGGAGGAGGTGTGGGCTGGGCCTTGGTGGTGGCGATTTTGATACATGGCCATCGGGCTAGTCCAAATACCTGCGGTCTACCCAAATTTCTCTTCCACGTGTGCTACCCCTCCCCCTTGTTATTCTGCTGTAACCATTTACACCTCCTCTAGAACCATCTTCTGTTTCTTTAATTGTCCCATTCGCTTTGCACCATCAGTCATTTTGTCATTCAATCACTCCTGCCCTCCACTGATCTCAATCCTTCATCGTTGTTCTTTCTTGATGCTACCGCACATGTCTCTGAATCTAGCATTGCTTTCATACTGTTCATCTCTGATATCTTCCACTTCTGATGAAACGTCATCGACCTGAAATGATCAGGCTGTCTCTCTCTGCACAGATGCTGCCTTAGCTACTGAGTATTTTCAGCAATGTGTTTTTTATCAGACTTACAGCAGTCGCAGTACTTTGCTTTTGATCAAATACTTATGCATAGTTAATAAGAGGGGTGGGTTACATAGGCGATGACACGCATGGTTTGGGGTGGATATGTAATATCAGCAAGGTGGGGGACGCCGGAGCAGGACCAGGTAGGTCTGATGCACAAATCTGGAGTGGAATGGAGCCTCCAATCCGCTGGTGTGTCCGATCACAGACCAGGGGGTTTCACTGGTCCCAGGTGTTAGACTGAGACCGGGGGTTTGACCAGTCCCGGGGGTTTGACTGGTCCAGGGTTTTGACTGGTCCCGGGGGTTTGACTGGTCCCAGGGGTTTGACCGGTCCCGGGGGTTTGAATGCACCCGGGGGGTTGACTGGTCCCGGTGGTTTTACTGTTCCCAGTGGTTTGACTGGTCCCGGGGGTTTGACCGGTCCTGGGGGTTTGACTGGTCCCGGGGGTTTGACCGGTCCCAGGGGTTTGAACAGTCCTGGGGGTTTGACAGGTTCGGAGGGATTGACTGGTCCCATGGGTTTGACTGGTCCCGGGGGTTTGACTGGTCCTGGGGGTTTGATTGGACCCGGGGGTTTGACAGGTTTGGAGGAATGGATATGTCCCGGGTGTTTGACCGGTCCTGGGGTTTGGTTGGACCCGGGGTTTTGACCGGTCACAGGGGTTAGATCATTCTCGGTGGTGTGTCCAATTCCCAGTCTTGGGGATGTGGGAACCCGGGGTTCTATCCATGGGAGTCGGGCGATGGGTAGAACTTGGGGGTGCGTGGTGAAAGCATTCCAGAAGCCCAGCAAGCCCGGCCAGCCGTAGTTAAACAGGTAAAACAGGTTAAATCCGAAGCTGCCCGCCTCATTAAAAAATGTATATTGTGTACCCGCCTCTTGGGCGCGCTTCATTGCCCCACCCACCCCCAGCTTCCGTCTCCTTTAAACTCGGAAGCGGGCGGGTTGGAGGTGGGTTGGTTCGGGAGGATGTTGTTCAATTTTCACCTCAGACCCGACCCGAACCCAACTGTTTTTGGTGCGTTAAAATCCAGCCCTTACTGTCTGGGCTCATACACGGAGAATGTGTGATCAGTAATTACCAGTCTTTTTTCCCTTCTGTGTTTTACAGTGAATTTGCTGGCGATTGTGATCCTGTCCTGGGGAAAGTGCGGGCTCTCCACCTGCACCACTCGCTACCTGGTGGCCATGGCAGCGGCCGATCTCCTTGTCATTGTCACTGAGGTCATACTGCGGAGGATCAGCATGTATTATTTCCCATTGTCTTTCCAGTCCATCACCCCTGTGTGTAGTGTAAACACTGTCCTGACCGCTGCAGCCACAGACTTTTCTGTCTGGTTCACCGTCACTTTCAATTTTGATCCATTTGCGGCCATTTGTTGCCAGAAGCTGAAATCTAAATATTGCACCGAGAAAACTGCGGCTGTGGTTCTAGCAACAACCGGCATTCTGCTCTGTTTTAAAAACGTTCCCTTCTACTTTGCAATTCAACCCAGGTGTACAATTGACAACGTGCCGTGGTTCTGTGACGCAATCCTGAGCTATTATACTGAACCCGGGTGGGTGGGATTTACCTGGTTTGATCGGGCTTTAACCCCATTGCTCCCATTCGCTTTAATTCTGTCGCTCAACGCTCTGACAGTCAGACACATTTTAGTGGCCAGTCTGATCCGTAAGGGGCTGAAGGGTGAGAACAAAGGAGAGAAAGCCAGAGACCCAGAGATAGAGAGCAGAAAGAAGTCTGTAATTTTGCTCTTCACCATATCTGCCAGCTTCATACTGCTCTGGCTGGTCTATGTTATAAATTTCTTATATTATAACATTGCAGGAACAAGTCCCCATTATTACAATGGCTCTTTAATTATCTTCAGACAAGTCGGAGTTATGCTGCAGATTTTAAGTTGCTGCACAAACACATTTATTTATGGGGTGACCCAGTCCAAGTTCAGAGAGCAGCTGAAGAGCGCCGTGAAATATCCACTTACCTCAATTATTCAATACATTAATAATCAGAAATAACTGAATGCAGCCCAGAGGCGGCTCCCACTGTTTCCAGCCCAGGAATGTAATATTCAGCCCCAGACTGCCATCCACTGACTTACACCAGCAATCGCTGGAGATCTGAAGATACGGCCAGCGGCGGGGCGAGCACTGTATTTAGGACTCGGCGCTGTTTCTAACTGACATTTCCCACTTTGTCTTTCGGGCAGGGACACTAGTTTGCTGCTTTCACTCTGAGCTCTTCTGTAAAGAGTCCCTTCAGCGACTGAGGGCAGCAATTCATTTGCAGCTTCCAGAGCAACAGCCTGGTCAATAAGTAGGCAGACAGAGCTGAGCTGCAGTTCAGAGGATTATATTACATGGAACATACAGCACACAAACATGCCATTCGGCCCAATCAATCTGTGCTGGTGTTTATGCTCCACACCAGTCTCCTCTCATTGAATCTACCTCACCTCAGCCTCTCAGAATATCTTTATATACCCCTTTCTAGCATTTACACGTCTAGTTTCCTTCTGAAAAAATCTAAAGTATTTTCCTCAAGCACTTCCTGTGCTAATATGTTCCACATTCTCAACACTCTCTGAGCACAGAAATTGCTCCTTATTTACCTATAGAATTTATTAGTAATTGTCTTGTATTTATGACCCCAAGTCTTGCATTCTCCCACAAGTGTAAAGAGTCTCTCCACATCCACCCTGTCCAACCCATTCATAATTTTCAAGATCTTTTTCAGGCCTCATCAAAGTCGTCTCTCTTCTATAGCAGAATGGCCCAACCTGTTTAATCGTTCCATATAGCTGCAATCTTTCAGTTCTGGTGCCATCCAAATAAATATTTGTAAGACCGAAGCTATTCTTCCCGTTCACAAACTCCGTTGCCGAGGCAACGACTCCATCCCTCTCCTTAGCACCAGTTTGCTGTTTGCAACATTGGTGTCTTATTTGAGCACGGGATGATCTTCCGACCAGATATTCACTCCATCACCAGGACGGCATACTTCCAACTCCGTAATATCGCCGAAATTCGCCCCTGCCTCAGCTCATCTGCTGCTCAAACCATCATCCATGCTTTTGGTAGCTCTCGTCTTGATAACACCAACTCTCTCCTGGCCAGTTTCCCATCTCCCACCCTCCCTAACTTGAGCTCCTCCAAACCTGTGCTTCCTGTCCCCTAAACCACACCAAATCCCGGTAAACCACCACCCCTGTGCTCCGCTGAATTACATTGGCTCCCGTTCCGGCAATTCCTCCATTTTAAAATGATCATTCTTGTTTTCAAATCCCTGCATGGCCTCGCCCTCCCTACATCTGCAAGCTCTATCAGCCCCTCAAAACTCCCGAGATCTCTGTGCTCCTCTAATTCTGGCCTATTGCACATCATTGATTTTAACAGCTCCACCATTGGCGGCTGTGCTTTCAGTTGCCTGGGCCCTCAACTCAGGAATCCCCTCCCTAAACCTCTCTGCTTCTCTAAATCGCCCTCCCTCTTTAAGATACTGCTTAAAACATACCACTTTGACTAAGCTTTTGGTCATCTTTCCTAATATCTTGCTTATGTGGCTCAGGGTAAGGTTTTGTTCAATAATGCTCGCATGAATCGCTTGGGCAATTTTGCTATGTTAAAGGCGCTATATAAATTAAATTGTTTTGTTGCAAGTCTTTTTTTGCACGTTCTCCATTTGTTCTATTCCATTTTTATGTCATGGTGAGCATAACTATGCACAGTTCTCTAAGTGTGACCTGACCCGGGTCCTAGACATGTTTAATACTATTTACAAAGTATTTACAGCACAGAGAAAGGACAGTCGACTCAAAATTCCACGTGGGGTCCATGCTCCACAGGACCCTCCTTCATCTAACCCAGTAAAAATATCGTTCCATTCCATTCCCCCTCATGTGCTTGTCTCACTCCCCTTTAAATATGTCTCTGCTATTCGCATCGACTGTTCCTTGTGTTAGCAAGTTGCACATTCTGACCAGTCATTTCTTCAACAGGTTTCTCCTCAATTCCCTATTAGGTTTATTAATGATTATCTTAAATCTATGACCCCAAGTTCTGGTCTCCCCTGCAAGTGCAAACACCTTCATCAATCTACCCTATGAAACCCTTTCGTAATCTCAAAGAACATAAGAACATAAGAACATATGAAATAGGAGCAGGAGCAGGCCAATCGGCCCCTCGAGCCTGCTCCGCCATTCAATAAGATCATGGCTGATCTGATCCTAACCGCCAATCCACTATCCCAGAACCATCTCCTGAATCTAACAGAATCAGACACACGAAATAGGAGCAGGATCAGGCTACACGGCCCCTGGGCCCGCTCCACTATCCACAGGGCCATGACCGATCCGAACCTAGTCTCATGTCCAATTTCCTGCCCGCTCCCCGTAACCTTTAATTCCCTTTACTTGTAGGAAACTGTCTATTTCTGTTTTAAATTTATGTAATGATGTAGCTTCTACAGCTTTTTGGGGCAGCATATACCATGGACCTACCACCCTCTGACTGAAGTAGTTCCTCATCCCAGTTTTGAAAGAGCAGCCCCTTATTCTAAGACTATGCCCCCTAGTTCTAGTTTCACCCATCATCGGGAACATCTTCCCCGCATCCACCCGATCCAACCCCTTCACAATCTTATATGATTCAATAAGATCGCCTCTCATTCTTCTGAACTCCAATGAGTAGTGTCCCAATCTACTCAACCTCTCCTCATATGTCCATCCCCTCATCCCCGGGATTAACCAAGTGAACCTTCTTTGTACTGACTCGATAGCAAGTATGTCCTTTCTTAAGTATGGACACCAAAACTGTGCGCAGTATTCCAGGTGCGGTCTCACCAATACCTTGTACAACTGAAGCAATACCTCCCTATTTTTATATTCTATCCCCCTAGCAATGAAAGCCAACATTCCATTGGCCTTCTTAATCACTTGCTGCACCTGCATACTAATCTTTTGAGTTTCGTGCACCAGGTCCCCCAGATCCCTTTGTACTTCAGTACTTTCCAGTTTCTTGCCATTAAGATAATAACTTGCTCTAATATTTTTCCTGCCAAAGTGCATAACCTCGCACTTTCCAGTATTGTATTCCATCTGCCAAATCTCTGCCCACTTACTTAGCCTGTCTATGTCCTCTTGCAGTTTTTTTATGTCCTCCTCACTCACTAATTTCCCTCCCATCTTAGTATCATCTGCAAACTTTGATATGTTACACTCGGTCCCCTCCTCCAAATCGTTTATATAGATTGTAAAGAGTTGGGGACCCAGCACTGACCCCTGCGGAACACCACTAGTTACTGATTGCCAGTCTGAGAATGAACCATTTTTCCCAACTCTCTGCCTTCTGTTAGATAGCCAATCCTCTATCCATGCCAGAATATTACCCCCAATCCCGTTACTTTTTATCTTAAGCAATAATCTTTTGTGTGGCACCTTGTCAAATGCCTTTTTGAAGTCTAAATACACTACGTCCACTGGTTCCCCTTTATCCACCCTATACGTTACTACCTCAAAGAACTCCAGCAAATTTGTCAAACATGACTTCCCCTTCGTAAAACCATGCTGACTTTGTCCTATTAAATTATGATTATCCAAATGTCCTGTTACTGTCTCCTTAATAATGGACTCCAAAATTTTGCCTACCACAGATGGTAGGCTAACCGGTCTATAGTTTCCAGCCTTCTGTCTACTGCCCTTTTTAAATAAGGGTGTTACATTTGCAGTTTTCCAGTTTGCCGGGACCTTTGCCGAGTCCAGGGAGTTTTGGAAAATGATTACCAACATCCACAATCCCTACCGCCACTTCCCTCAAGATCCTAGGATGTAAGCCATCAGGTCCAGGTGATTTATCCGCCTTGAGTCCCATTATTTTACCGAGTACCACTTCCTTAGTGATTTTGATCGTGTTTAGCTCCTCCCCCCCTTTAGCCCCCTGTTTGTCCAGTGTTGGGGTATTCTTAGTGTCTTCTACTGTAAAGACTGATGTAAAATATTCATGCAGTGTTTTTGCAATCTCCATATTTCCCACCATTAATTTCCCGGTCTCATCCTCTAAGGGACCAACATTTACTTTAGCCACCCTTTTTCTTTTTATATAACTATAAAAACTCTTACTATCTGTTTTTATATTTCTTGCTAATTTACTTTCATAATCTATCTTCCCTTTCTTAATCAATCTTTTTGTTATTTTTTGCTGTCTTTTAAAGTTTTCCCAATGCTCTATCTTCCCACTTGATTTGGCTACCTTATATGCCCTTGTTTTTAGTCGAATACTATCCTTAATTTCTTTTCTTAGCCATAGATGGCTGTCTTTGCTTTTACACACTTTTCTTCTCAGTGGAATATTTTTTTTTTGGAAGTTGTAAAATAACTCCTTAAATGTACACCACTGATCATGCATCGTCTTACCCTTTAATCTATTTTCCCAATCCACTCTACTCAATTCCACTCTCATACCTTCATAGTCTCCTTTATTCAAGCTTAGCATGCTTGTTTGAGATCCAACCGTGTCACCCTCTAATTGAATATGGAATTCAGCCATGTTATGGTCACTCATTCCAAGGGGATCCTTTACTAGGACATTTTTAATTAATCCTGTCTCGTTACACAGGACCAGATCTAAGATGCTTGCCCCCTGGTCGGTTCAGTTACATACTGCTCAAGAAACCCATCCCTAATACAATCAATGAACTCATCTCAAGGCAGCCCTGCCCAATTTGATTTGTCCAATTAATATGATAGTTAAAATCTCCCATAATTATAGATGTTCCCTTATTACAAGCCTCAACTATTTCCTGATTGATACTCCGTCCAACAGAGTTGCCACTGTTCGGCGGCCTATAGACTACGCCCACTAGTGTTTTTTGCCCTTATTATTCCTTACCTCCACCCAAACTGTTTCATTATCCAGATCTTTTGACCCAATATCATTTCTCTGTATTACATTATCTGATTATCCCTCAGTCTTCACTTCCCTAAAGAAAAGAGCCCCAGCCTGTTGAGTCTTTCCTGACAGGTATAACCTCTCAGTTCTGGTATAATTCTAGTAAATACTTCACCTTCGCCAGTGCCTCTGTGCCCTTTTTAAAAGATGGAGACTATGCTCAAAGTACACCAAGTGTGGTCTAACCAAGGTTCCATAAAAGTTTAAAATAACTTCTATTTATTTACAAATATATGCCTCTAGTAATGAACCCCAGTGCTTTCTTTGTTTTTATGGCCTTATCAACCTGCATTGCAACTTATACTGATTTATATAACTGTACCCTCTCATCCCTCTGTCCCTCAACCCCGTTTATAACTTATTTTCGAAGGAGTATGTGACCTCTGTATACTTCCTGTTAAAATGCACTATCTCACATTTTTCTATATGAGGTTCATTTACCCATTCTGCCAGTTGAATAAAGTCTTCCTGGATTTTGTCGCAGTCCTCTGTATTAACTGTGAACCCTCATTTTAGGTAAGAAATCACACAACACCAGGCTATAGTCCAACAGCTTTATTTGAAATCACAAGCTTTCGGAGCGCTGCTCCTTCTTCAGGTGAAGTGGAGAAATGCATAAAGACACAACTTATATAGTCAGAGAATCATGTCAGATGTTTACAGGTAACCTTTCCAACTGCCATTTATCGCACCTCGGCAGAGAGATAATCACAGCAGTCAAAGGTGTGAATGGTGTCCAAACAGGTCAGTCAGGGAAACATTACATCAAAGAACAATGAGGTGGGGTCACAAGGGGTCAAATATTGCAGATGCTGGGGTCTGTATGAAAAACAAAAAGACAGACAAAAAACATTTTTTTTGGCTGGAAATCACAGCAGGTCCAGCCGCATCTGTGTAGAGAGAACAAGCCAATGTCGACTCGAGTCTGGATGACCCTGCATCAGGTGGGGTTACATGTAGCGTGACATGAACCCAAGATCTCGGTTAAGGCCGTCCTCATGGGTGCGGAACTTGGCTATCAGTTTCTGCTCGACGATGTTGCGTTGTCGTGTGTCTCGAAGGCCACCTTGGAGAATGCTTACCCGAAGATCGGAGGCTGAATGTCCTTGGCTGAATGTCACTTTAGGTGGCATCCACAATGTTTGCAATTGCACTTCCGATTCCTGAGTCCGAATTGTTTAAGTAAATGGTGAACAAATGTGTTCCCAGCACCGATGCTTGTGAATCATCACTTCCCACCATTGGCCAACTTTGCTTCTTTTGAATTCTATCACCTTAGAAATAAACCCCAAATCATTGTTAGCATTTTAATTGCTTTGCTGTCCAGTGATACTGCTTTTAATTTTTTGTTCACCTGTAGCCCTACAGCCCTTTGCACTTCTGCCAGGTTCAGTTTCTTATTTTCTAACGTATCTGTGATTATAGAATCATGGAATGATACAGCACAAAAGGAGGCCATTCGGCCCACCATACCTGTTCCGGCTCTTTGGAAGCACTGTCCAATTAATCCCACTCCTCTGCTCTTACCCCTGTATTTTTTTTATCTCAAATATTTTTTCCAAATCCACATTGAAAGTTACTATTGAATCTGCTTCCACCGCCCCTTCAGGCAGCGCATTCCAGATCACAACAACTCGCTGTATATAACAAAAACTTCCTCATGTTGTCTCGGGTTCTTTTGTATTAAGTATGTGTCCTCTGGCGACCCCACTGCCACTGGAAACAGTTGCTCCTTAATTACTCTATTAACTCTATTTAGGCTTATGAACAGACCGTGCACTCAATCGTCTCCACACCTTCTGCGTCTCGCTTATTCAGATAGCCACCACTTTTACATTGTTGTTTCTTCCATTTTTTACAATCTATCGACTGCCCCCCCCCATTGCTGCCACTCTCGCACCCACCATCTATCCGCCGTTAAGCCGTTCACCCTTCCAAACTTGCCGTTTGAACCGCACCTGCCATCTGCTCCTGTGCTCCAATCCGATTAATATAACATGAATATTTTTTTTCCAATCTAACCTATCCAGACAGTGAAAATACATTAAGACAAGGATAAGCGAAGATCCGTTCTCTATAAGTAGGTGGTGAGCAGGAGTCTGTGTTCAGGATGCGGGTCAGATGTGTTTTTCATTCCATTAATCTGAGGAATGTTTGATTAGGAGGGCAAATATTCCCTTTTATTGTCTCCTCTTATAATTGTGGTAACTTTCACGCTCAATGCGTCAGGAATAGTTCAGTTCAGAGAGCTTTAGAAGGAAGGTCACAATGAGCCACCTATGCTCAGAATGTTATTACCACAATTGGCACAATTCTCAAATATTTCTCTATGGAAATGGTTGTCGTTCTTTCTACCGTTGTTTTTTTCTTCCCTCAGGCTCGTTCTCTCCACTCTCACTGACTCTCTGCCGCCGGTTCTCCCGTTTTATTTGTTGTCCTCTTGCACTGTTTCCCATCAGGTTCACATTCTCCGCTCAAAATTGCACTTCCTTAGCGGCTTTCACCACCTCAGGGCATCCCAACGCTCTTTACAGCGAATGAAGTATTTTAAAGTGTATCAATATGACAATAATACATTTTCAGCCTGACACAGAGAGAGGAATGGATTCGATTTGAGGCGTTGTTACTTTTCCAGAGAGCACGAACGACCAGAGACTCAGTCGGCACAACACCAGCCGACAACTCATTTCTGCCACTGGGAACAGTTGCTCCTTAATTACCCTATTAAACCTATTTAGGCTTTTGAACAGCTCTATCAACTCTCCTCTTAACATTCTCAGCTTTAATCTGAACAACCCCAGCTACTCCAGTCTCTTCACATAACTGAAGTCCCTTATCCCTGGTACCATTCTCCTAAATTTCCTCTTAACCTTCTCTGCTCTAATCAGAACAAACCCAGCTTCTCCAGTCTCTCCACATAACTGAAGTCCCTTATCCCTGATACCATTCTAGTAAACCTCCTCTTAACCTTCTCTGCTCTGATCAGAACAACCCCAGCTTCTCCAGTCTCTCCACATAACTGAAGTCCCTTATCCCTGGTACCATTCAAGTAAATCTCCTCTTAACCTTCCCAGCTCTAATCAGAACAACCCCAGCTTTTCCATTCTCTCCACATAACTGAAGTCCCTTATCCCTGGAACAATTCCAGTAAATCTCATCTTAACCTTCTCTGCTCTAATCTGAACAACCCCAGCTTCTGCAGTCTCTCCACATAACTGAATTCCCTTATCCCTGGTACCATTCTAGCAAATCTCCTCTTAACCTTCTCAGCTCTAACCTGAACAACCCCAGCTACTCCAGTCTCTTCACATAACTGAAGTCCCTTATCCCTGGTACCATTCTAGTAAATCTCTTCTGCACACGCTCAAAGGCCTTAAAATTTTCCTAAAGTTTGGTGCCCAGAATGGGACACAATGCTCCACCTGAAGCCTAATCAGCACTTTATAAAATGTTCTCATAACTACTGTGCTTTTGTACTTTACTGCTTATTAATAAAGCGAAGGATCCCATATGCTTTATTAACATACTTATCAAATTGTCCGGCCGCCTTCAAAAATTAGTTCACATACATGCCTAGGTCCCTCTGTTCCTGCACTCCCTTTAAAGATGTGCCATTGAGATCACATTGTTTCTTCTCATTTTTCACTTCACAATTCTCTCTGTTAAATAGAATCTGCCAAGTGCCTGCCTAATTGAATCAGATTTCGGATTATGCTGCATGCAAAGTGATTGGATTCGGAAAGAAACGCCATCAGAGAAGAGCAGGATCATGTCAAAGACGTATCTGAAGCACTCAAAACCTCCAGCCTGAAGTACAGTTTATAAGGGTAAAGACACAGCAAACTTTTCTTGGCCTTTAGATTCTTGCTTTCGGCTCCAATTATATTTTATTCTGTTAATGCAAAATATGTCAGTAAACTGAGTAACGAGATAACTTTATATGCATGAATGAGGGTCAGTTAGAAGGTGTTGCATGAATGACATTTTAACCGAAGGTCAGCCATGATCATATTGAATGGTGGAGCAGGCTCGAAGTGCTGAATGGCCTACTCCTGCTCCTATTTCTTATGCACTCTTGTTGACCAGTCAGTCTGCATCCCCTTGAAGTATGTTACTATCCTCCTCGTTGTGTGCTGCTTTTCTGAGTTTCGATGCCCTATATACTTCCCTCCAGTATGAAAAAGAACCCGTCACCACGACTCTCTGCTTTCTGACCCTTAGCCAATT
The DNA here is from genome assembly GCF_052327205.1 of Somniosus microcephalus. Classification (NCBI taxonomy): domain Eukaryota; kingdom Metazoa; phylum Chordata; class Chondrichthyes; order Squaliformes; family Somniosidae; genus Somniosus; species Somniosus microcephalus. The sequence goes on along the minus strand of NW_028225183.1, from coordinate 7,155,412 downwards.
TGGTATCCATGCTGCCCTGTCCCATTAATCGCATGGGCTATAATTTTGTGACCAGGTATGTCATGTGGTACTTTGTCAAACGCCTTTTCAAAGTCCATATACACAACACCAACCACACTACCCTCATGATGCTTCTATTTTCCGACCAAAGTGCATCGCCTTGCATTAATCGATGTTAAACTTCACTTGCCACATAACTGCGCAGTCTGTACGTTTTCTAATGTCTATTGTGAGAAGTCATATAGAGAAATGACTTTTCAATATTTGAAGCAAAGCATCAGTGTATTGAATATAAAACAATAATCCATATATATAAAAGGATTGTGGTGTCTGTCTGCGTGTCTGTGTGTCTGTCTGTCTGTGTGTATGTCCGGGCATAACTCAAAAGTTATAGAGCCTACCTACACATATGCTATAACAAAAGAAAGCTTATGATTAGGGGAGTGTCATAGACGTATTTACTTTTTGGCCAGACAAACGTTGTTCGGACAGTATACAAAAAACGTTCACAAAACGGACAAAATCCACTCATTAGCTGTTGACCAATCCTACGGGGGAATCTGCTCATTAGCGTTGACTGACGTGAAGGTTGACCAATCCTACGGGGGGACCGCGCTGCGTCACGGGGGGCGTTTCATGGTGTGTGTGGGCGTGGTCTAATGCTTCAAACTGCCGTTAGTGCCTCACAAAATGGCAGCCACCCATCTTCACCCACAAAATCTGCCTCCGGCTCTCACCTTTTACCGGGGGAGAGGCTGCTTTAAATTAGATTCACTCAGTGGCGTCTCTCTTTATCTGTTTTGATGCGGCCCGAGAGACAGTGTGTGGGGGAGCAGCGGCGGTGGGGTGTTTGTTATGGATAAACTCTGCCTCTGTCCGACCATGGGCCCCAGTCCCACCCTCTGTCTCCTCCTCCTCCTTCTCGCCGCTTTCTCCCCTCTCTCCTGTGACCCCGGCCTCTCCGCTCTGCAGGATGTCACTGCCGAGCTCGTCGGGTCGGGGTCCCGGGGAACCATGGCCACTTTCGGAGACTTCAACTCGGTGACAGGTGAGGAGGGTGTTTGTTATTCACGTTAGGTGGCGGGCCGAAGTGGGAGCTCAGCTCAGGTGACTCTGGCCGGGCCTCAGGTGCTACGCCGCCCATGGGGGCTCTGGGGCAGCGGACTGCAGCGCGAGCTCAGCTCGGGTGACTCGGGCCTGGACTCAGGCGCTACGCTGCCCACTGGGGCTCCCTGGCAGCGGGCCACAGTGGGAGCTTAGCTGCGGTGACTCAGGCCGGGCCTGAGGTGCTACGTCGTGCACGGGTGCTCTGGTCTATCTCCTTCCCTCACTCTCTCCTGCTCTCTCTCTCTCTGTCTCTCGCACCTTCCCTCTCTCTCTCTCTCCTTCCCTCTCTCTCTCTCTCTCCTTCCCTCTCTCTCTCTCTCTCTCCCTCCCTCTCTCTCTCTCCTTCCCTCTCTCTCTCTGTCTCTCTCTCTTTCCCCCTCTCTCTCTCTCTCCTTCCCTCTCTCTCTCTGTCTCTCTCCCCTTCCCTCTCTCTCTCTCTCTCTCCTTAGCACTCCGTCTCTCTCCTTCCCCGCAATGTCAATCAACAAGGCACAGGGGCAGACTTTGCACAGGCACCGCGGGGCACTCCAGCAAGTAATTAATAAAGGTTGCCATCTAAAACAATGTGTGGTTTTGGAATTTTATCCAAAAATCTGAGGATTTATTGCAGAGAAACCTCATGGCTTCTCACTTTGTACCACTGCATTTCGAAGAAGTTGGTGAAGATATTATTTATATCAAATAACAGAATTGCCCTCCTGTATGCTTCAGCCTCACTTTGTGACTTTCGAAATCTATGTATGCATCGAACATACTAAACTCCTTCCCACCCCAGCTAATATCCGCAGCTCCTCCCCACCCCACCCAATATCCTCAGCTCTGCCCCACCACACCTAATATCCTCAGCGCCTCCCCACCCCATCTAATATCCTCAGCTCTGCCCCACCCCATCTAATATCCGCAGCTCCTCCCCACCCCACCTAATATCGTCAGCTCTGCCCCACCCCATCTAATATCCGCAGCTCCTCCCCACCCCACCTAATATTGTCAGCTCCTCCCCACCCCACCTAATATCGTCAGCTCTGCCCCACCCCATCTAATATCCGCAGCTCCTCCCCACCCCACCTAATATCGTCAGCTCTGCCCCACCCCACGTAATATCCTCAGCTCTGCCCCACCCCATCTAATATCCGCAGCGCCTCCCCACCCCATCTAATATCCTCAGCTCTGCCCCACCCCATCTAATATCCGCAGCTCCTCCCCACCCCACCTAATATCGTCAGCTCTGCCCCACCCCATCTAATATCCGCAGCTCCTCCCCACCCCACCTAATATCGTCAGCTCCTCCCCACCCCACCTAATATCGTCAGCTCTGCCCCACCCCATCTAATATCCTTAGCGCCTCCCCACCCCATCTAATATCCTCAGCTCTGCCCCACCACATCTAATATCCTCAGCGCCTCCCCACCCATCTAATATCCTCAGCTCTGCCCCACCACACCTAATATCCTCAGCGCCTCCCCAACCCATCTAATATCCTCATCTCTGCCCCACCCCACGTAATATCCTCAGCTCCTCCCCACCCCAACTAATATCCTCAGCTCCTCCCCACCCCAACTAATATCCTCAGCTCTGCCCCACCACACCAAATATCCTCAGCTCTGCACCACCCCACCTAATATCCTCAGCTCTGTCCCACCACACCTAATATCCTCAGTGCCTCCTCACCCCAAATAATATCCTCAGCTCTGCCCCGCCACACCTAATATCCTCAGCGCCTCCCCACCCCATCTAATATCCTCAGCTCTGCCCCACCCCATCAATAACCTCAGCGCCTCCCCACCCCATCTAATATCCTCAGCGCCTCCCCACCCCATCTAACATCCTCAGCTCTGCCCCACTCCACCTAATATCCTCAGCTCCGCCCCACTCCACCTAATATCCTCAGCTCCTCCCGACCCCACCTAATATCCTCAGCTCCGCCCAACCTCAGCTCATATCGTCAGCTCCTCCCCACTCCAGCTAATGTCCTCAGCTCTGCCCCACCACACCTAATATCCTCAGCTCCTCCCCACCCCATCTAATATCCTCAGCTCCTCCCCACCCCATCTAATATCCTCAGCTCTGCCCCACCCCAACTAATATCCTCAGCTCCTCCCCACCCCAACTAATATCCTCAGCTCTGCCCCACCACACTTAATATCCTCAGCTCTGCCCCACCCCACCTAATGTCCTCAGCTCTGACCCACCCCACCAAATATCCTCAGCTCTGACCCACCACACCTAATATCCTCAGCGCCTCCCCACCCCATCTAATATCCTCAGCTCTGCCCCACCACACCTAATATCTTCAGCGCCTCCCCACCCCACCTAATATCATCAGCGCCTCCCCACCCCACCAAATATCCTCAGCTCTGCCCCACCACAACTAATATCCTCAGCACCTCCCCACCCCATCTAATATCCTCAGCGCCTCCCCACCCCACCAATATCCTCAGCTCTGCCCCACCCCACCTAATATCCTCAGCTCTGCCCCACCACACCTAATATCCTCAGCTCCTCCTCACCCCATCTAATATACTCAGCTCTGCCCCACCCCACCTAATGTCCTCAGCTCCTCCCCACCCCAACTAATATCATCAACACCTCCCCACCCCACCAATATCCTCAGCTCTGACCCACCCCACCAAATATCCTCAGCTCCTCCCCACCACACCTAATATCCTCAGCTCCTCCCCACCCCACCTAATATCCTCAGCTCCTCCCCACCCCACCTAATATCCGCAGCTCCTCCCCACTCCACCTAATATCCTCAGCGCCTCCCGACCCCACCTAATATCCTCAGCTCCGCCCAACCTCAGCTCATATCGTCAGCTCCTCCCCACTCCAGCTAATGTCCTCAGCTCATCCCCACGCCATCTAATATAATCAGCTCCTCCCCACCCCATCTAATACCCTCTGCTCCTCCCCAGCCCACCTAATATCCGCAGCTCCTCCCCACTCCACCTAATATCCTCAGCTCCTCCCCACCCCACCTAATATCCTCTGCTCCGCCCAACTTCAGCTCATATTTTCAGCTCCTCCCCACGCCACCTAATGTCCTCAGCTCATCCCCACGCCACTGAATATACTCAGCTCCTCCCCACCCCATCTAATATCCTCAGCTCCTCCTCACGCCACCTAATATCCTCAGATCCTTCCCACCCCACCACCATCCACAGCTCCTCCACACGCCACGAAATATCCTCAGCTCCTCCACACCCCACCGAATATCCTCAGCTCCGCCCTACCACACCAATATCCTCAGCTCCTCCCAACCCCACCTAACATCCTTAGCTCCTCCCCAACGCACCTAATATCCTCAGCAGCTCCTGCACCCACCTAATATCCTCAGCTCCTCTCCACCCCACCTAATATCTTCAGCTCCTCCTGAACCCATCTAATATCCTGAACACCTCCCCACACCACCCAATATGCTCAGCTCCTCCCCGCCCTACCTAATATCCTCAGCTCATCCCCACCCAACCTATTATCCTTAGCTCCTCCCCACCCTACCTAAAATCCTCAGCTCATCCTCCACAGACCTAATATCCTCAGCTCCTCCCCATCCCAACTAATATCCTCAGCTCCTCCCCAACCCAGCTAGTATCCTTAGCTACTCCTGAACCCACTTAATATCCTCAGCTCCTCCCCATCCCAACTAATATTCTCAGCTCCTCCCCAACCCAGCTAATATCCTCAGCTCCTCCCCACCCCAACTAGTATCCTCAGCTCCTCTCCACCCCAACTAATATCCTCAGCTCCTCCCCACTAATGTTCCATCGAATCTTTTTGTACTCAGCGGCTGCAATCTCTTTTGAGCTCGACCTTTTCTTCCACGGGCAAATTTTAAAACAACAAATATTAGAGCAACTTTTAGAAAAGCAACTTACCCAACAACGACAGCAGCAACAACCAGTTAAAATCATATATACAGTAATGAGATATTGCCACCCCACCACCTCAAATCATGAGGCAATCAGATAAGTTTCTGCAAGTTAAACATAACTTCCCTGCTTTTGAAATCTATTCCTCTAGAAATGAGCCCGTGCTTTATTTGCAATTTCATGGAGTTTTAACCTGCGTTGCTACTTCTGATGATTTGTGAATCTATACCCCGAGATACCTTTGCACCTCTACTCAATTTAGACTCTTATTTTCCAAGGAGTAGCTCGGCTCCTTAAACCTGCTACCACAATGCTCCACCTCACACTTACGGATATTGAAATTCATTTGTAATTTACATGCCCATTCTGCTATTTTGTTTACGGTAGAATTAATTAAAAGCTTTTAGTTCGTCATGTACAAATTCTATTTAAATAAAAACTTGTCAGAAATGACTGGGATATAAAAGAACTGCAGAATAATAAATTAACACTTCAGCAACGTCACTCAGTTACACATCGACAAACAATCCAAAAGCTCAACTTGAGCTGAATGAGGCAAATCCATTCGTGCAATTTGTATTAATTTTAAGGTTTTCAACTTATTAGCCCATCCCTCTTGTCACTATAGTAAAGGCTGCACAAGCAGCAGGCGCAGTGACTTTCCCATGGCGCGGACGTGCTGTACGTCCTGATATGTAATCAGAATAATAATTACAATGCAACCAGGCAACCAACAAATGTGAAGTGCTGTAGTTCTTTAGTACACAATATTAAAAATAATTGAACAAAAACTGGTATCCATATTTCCAAATTCAATCAATCCCATTAATAAACATGGTCTTGTTGAACCGACACACCCCACATGTAACATGACAGAAATGCAGAACTTATTCACAAGTGCAGAAAAACATATACACATTTTGCGTCGCTGAATTAAAAATAAAATGCAGGGAAAGCTATGATTTAACACAAATAAATATTCATCACTCCTCCTGGACAAGAGAACCATTCAGACTGACTTCGAAATATTTACTAATATGTTGATGTAAAGATGTTAATTTACAAATTTTGCTTCCAATGTTTTTTCTCTCAAACATTCTCCACAATATTAATCCCTGCTCTTATCACGAAAAGTGTTGAATTATTTTAGGTACTTCCCAAGTAAACAGCAGGAAACAAACTTTATTGTTGTCTCAATTTTCAATCTCCTAAATCAAAAATGTATACCTAATCAAAATGACAGATTAGCTGTTTAATCAAAGTATTTTGCGTGTCTTTCTCAATAAACAAGTAATGGTTTCTTCTAAAGTAGCTGCCTCCATGTTTCATACATCAATACAGAGTTCTTGTTTCTATTAACACTCCACTAATCATTTAAGAAGGAATCTATAGTTACGTTATCTCTGGGATTGTTCAGACTATAGAACGACAGACAAAATAAAATCGTTCACAATAGCAAAATACAGCGGATGCTGGAATCTGAAATATACACAGAAAAAGCTGGTAATACGCAGCAGGCAGGCAGCATCTGTGGAGAGCGAGAGATGAACAAAGTTAAGGCTTCAGGTCTGTGGCCTGTTGTCGCAACTGGATAAAGTTAGAGATTTAACCAGCTGCAGAGGCCGGATTTAACCACTGCTGCCTTCCACCATATCACAGACCATCCCCTTTGTTCCTTCCGCCCGCCCGCATTTCGCTGACTCTGCACCTGGTTAAAATCTGTAACAACTCTAACATTTTTCATTTCTGAAGAAAGGTCACAGACCTGAAACGTTAAATCTGTTTTTCTCTCTCTCCACCGATGCTGCCTGGCCTGCTGAGTATATCCAGCATTTTCTCTTTTTATATTATGTAAAATAAAATTGTTTGTGTTTTTCCCCATTTTTGGTTCTCTTCCTAAACGTCTTAATTATATTATTATAAAATCAATAAAAAGTAATAAGTTACTCCTCCAAAACCTCCACTACTCTCCCCGAATTCAACTGCATGTTTCTGTGAAGCTACTCACTTCATTCCATTGTTGAAAATCAAATTTTGAGCAATTTCCAATTTAAAAAGTTTTAAGCAATTTAGCGCCTGCTTAAAATAATTCCGACTTCAAGACGCGCTTGAAACTTGTTTAGATGCGGGGAACATTGATGTTTGCTTGTTTCTTCCAAAATCATATTCGAAACGTAGGGGTAAAGAAGTGTTTATAACATTTATTTTTTGAGAAAATTTCTTTAAAAATCTTTAAATTCTTTCTAGTCACATCGCAGCTATGACAGAAGAAGTTGCTCCAAGTTTCTCTTTCCCTCTTGAAAGCTGTCTTTAAACATGCTGCAATAATATAAAATAAACTCTAATTACAAACGGAGCTCAAATAAGAAAGTGAATAAAGTGGTTAAACTTCCTAAGAAGGCGGTGAGGTTATCTTTCCCCAGTACCATCGTGAACCATCGTCAGAGCTGGAAAAAGTTGGAGATGCAACAGGTTTTAAGCAGGTGTAAAGGCAGGGAAAGTGGGGGAGCGGAGGAAGGAAATAAAGGGACAGTCTGTGTTAGGATTGAAGGCAGGAGAGGTGAAATGTTGCAAATGGGGATGGCAGAATGATCAACAGCTGCGACCTGCAAAAATAAGTTCAGGGGTTATAGTCTGAAATTGATGAACTCAGTGTTGAGTCCAGAAGGCTGTAAAGTGCCTAATCGAAAGAGGAGGTGCTGTTCCTCCAGCTTGCATTGAGCTTCATTGGATCAGTGTAACAGGCCTAGGACAGAGTGGCCTGTGTTGGAGTGGAGCGGCGAATTAAAGTGACAGGCGACCAGATGCTCGAGGTCACCATTACGGACGAAATGGACGTGTTCTGCAAAGTGGTATTCCCAATCTGGCTTTGGGCTCCCCAATGAAGAGGAGACCGCATCATAAGCAGTGAATACAGTATACTAAATTGGAAGAAGTACAAGTAAATCGCTGTTTCACCTGGAAGGGTTGCTTGAAGCCCTGGACAGTGGGAAGGTAGGAAGTAAAAGGGCATGTATTGCTACTCCTGCACTTACATGGGAAGGTGCCGGGCGAACGGGAAGGAGTGTTGGGGTGATAGAGGATTGGACCACGGTGTTGTGGAGGGAGCGGCCCCTTCAGAATGCTGAAAGTGGAGGTGAGGGCAAGATGTGCTTGGCGGTGGTATCACGCTGGAAGTGGCAGAAATGGCGGAAGATTTTTGCAGGTGGCAGCTGTTGATCCTTCTGCAATCCCCATTTGCAACATTTCATCTCTCCTGCCTTCAATCCTAGCACAGACTGTCCCATTATTTCTTTGAATGTGGAGACTGGTGGGGTGAAAGCTGATGACAAGGGGAACCCTATTGTGGTTCCGCGAGGGAGGGAAAAAGGTGAGAGCAGAAGTGCGTGAAATAGAATGGACACAGTCAAGAGCCGTGTCAACCACGGTACAGGGGAATCCTAGGTTGAGGAAAGAGGAAGACATGTCTGAAGCACTGGAATGGAATGAGGCATCGTCAGGCCAGAAGCGGCGGAGATGGAGCAACTGGGAGAATGGAATAAAATCCTTACAGGAAGCGGGGTGGGAGGAAGTGCAGTCCAGATATCTGTGGGAGTCCGTGGGCTTATAGTGAATATAATAGAAAAATACTTCGGATATTGGACATCTTACATAACAACAAAAAACGCTGGAAATACTCAGCAGGCCAGGCAGAATATGTGGAGAGCCGAACAGAGTTAATGTTTCAGGTCTGGGACCCTTCATCAGAACTGGAGAAAGCTGGAGATGTAACAGATATTAAGCAGGTGCGTGGACGGGGGAGGGGGCGTGGGTGGGAGTAATGTATTGAAGGAAAATACTGTGCTTATGTAGGAAGCGACTCATGCCCTCATTTGTTTAAAGTAATAAGCAGACAAAAACACAGGTATTTGATCAAAATGAACCTGCAGATGACCACGCACAAATAAACAACCAGAGAGGCAGACAGAGTTGGGAAACACCAGGAAATCGACAAGAAATATTGACAAGGAGTAAAGTGCTTTGCGATCAGAAAATTGCTGGATTTTGATGCTTGTTGAACGGCATCTCCCTAACAAATTTAGCTGATCACAGCATGGCTATCAATCAATTCATTGCCAGTGTGAAAAATGCAACTCTTGATACTTAGCAACGTGTGCAAGACTGGAATGAGAGAGTGCCTGGGCCGTGGTCAGTGATAGCTTATCCAGAGCATCAAGATATTCATTAGGCCTGAGCCCTTGCTGCGTAAGAAAATTCTCCTCATCTCCCCTCTGGGCCTTTTGCCAGTTATGTCCTTCGGTTACCGACCCTCCTGCCACTGCAAACGGTTTCTCCTTATTTATTCTTTCAATGCACCTTGCAATTATGAAAAACTCTATTAAATTTCCTCTTAAACTTCTGAGGAAAGCAATCTCAGCTTCTCCAGTCTCTCAACATAACTGAAGTCCTTCACCCCTCGGACCACTCTGTGAGACGTGAAACCGAGGCTCTCGCTCTCTGTGTGTCTCTCTCTATCTTTGTCTCTGCCTCTCTCTTTGTCTCTGTATGCATTTCTGAGGGGGATTGACTGGGTAGATACACGAAGGATGTTTCCCCTCTTGGGGGAATCTAGAACTAGGGGGCAAAGATTCAGGCTAAGGGGTCGTCCATTTAAAACGGAGGAATTTCTTCTCTCAGAGGGTCGTGAATCTTTGGAAATCTCTAACCCAGAGAGCTGTGGAGGCGGAGTCATTGGATATAATCAAGTCGGAGATTGACAAATATTTGAGCTGCATAGAAACGTAGAAGATAGGATCAGGAGAAGTCCATTCGGCCCCTCGAGCCTGCTCCTCCGTTCAATGCGGTCATGGCTGATCATCCAGATTCAGCATCCTGTCCCTGCTTTCTCCCCATATCCCTTGATCCCCTTATCCTTAAGAAATATTTCTAACGCCTTCTTGAATGTATTTAATGAATTGGCCTCAACTGTCTTCTGTGGTAGAGAATTCCACAGGTTCACCACTCTGGGTGAAGCAATTCCTCCTAATCTCAGCCCTAAATGGCTTACCCCTTATCCTTAGACAGTGACCCCTGGTTCTGGACTCCCGCACCATCGGGAACAGCCTTCCTGCATCTAGTATGTCTAGTCCTGTTAGAATTTTATAAGTTTCAATGAGATCCCCTCTCATTCTTATAAACTCTAGCGAATATAAGACTAATCAATCCAATCTCTCTTCATACGTCATTCCTGCCATTCCAGGTATCAGTCTGGTGAAACTTCGCTGCACTCCCTCTAGGGCAAGATCATCCTTCGTCAGATAAGGCGACCAAAGCTGCACACAATACTCAAGGTGTGGTTTCACCAAGGCCCAGTAGAATTCCATCAACACATTCTTGTTCCTGTACACGAATGTTCTCGCTGTGAAGGGCAGCATACCATTTGCCTTCTTAACCGCCCGCTGCACCTGCATGCTTACCTTCAGCGACTGGTGCACAAGGACACCCGCGTCTCGTTGCACTTCCCCTTTTCCCAATCTATTGCCGTTCAGTTAATAATCTGCCTTCCTGTTTTTGCCACCAAAGTGGATAACCTCGCATTTATTTACATTATACTGCATCTCCCATGCATCTGCCCAATCGCCCAACCTATCCAAATCGTACACACCCACCCAGCTTTGTGTCGTCTGCAAACTTGCTGATATTACATCTAGTTCCCCCGTCTAGATCATTAGTATATATCGTGAATAACTGGGGTCCTAGCCCCGATCCCTCTGCTACCCCACTAGTCACTGCCTTCAACTCGGAAAAAGACCCATTTATTCCAAATCTTTGCTTCCTGTCTGCCAACCAGTTTTCTATCCAAGTCAGTACATTACCCCCAATCCCATGTGCTTTAACTTTGCATGCTAGTCTCTTATGCAGGACCTTTTCGAAGGCCTTCTGAAATTCCAAATACACCACATCCACTTGTTCTCCCTTTTCTATTCTACCAGTTACATCTTCAAATAATTCCAGTAGATTAGTCAAGCACGATTTACCTTTTGTAAATCCATTTTGACTTTGTCCGACATAACAACAGAAAATGCTCGAAAAAATCAGCAGGCCAGGCAACATCCTTGGAGAGAAAATAGAGTCTACGTTGAAAATAGACCCGAAACGTTGACTCTATTTTCTCTCCACGGATGTTGCCTGGCCTGCTGAGCTTTTCCAGCATTTCCTGTTGTTATTTCGGATTTCCAGCATCTGCAGCATTTTGCTTTTGACTTTGTCCGATCCTGTCATTGTTTTCCAAGTGCTGTGCTATTACATCTTTTATAATGGACAATAGCATTTTCCCCACTACCGATGTCATGCTTACCGGTCTATAATGCCCCGTTTTTGCTCTACCACCTTTTTTAAATAGTGGTGTTACATTACCTTCCCTCCAATCCATGGGAATTGTTCCAGAATTTATAGAATTTTGGAAGATGACCAGCATTGCATCTATTATTTCTAGGGCCACTTCCTTAAGTGCCCTAGGATGTAGATTATCAGGCGCTGAGGATTTATCGGCCCTCAATCCCGTCAATTTCCCTAACACCATTTCCCTACAAATACTGATTTCATTCAGTTCCTCCCTTTCATTAAACCTTATGTTCCCCGACATCTCTGGGAGTTTATTGGTGTCCTCCTTTGTGAAGACAGAACCAAAGTATGGATTTAATTTGTCTGCCATGTCTTTGTTCCCCATTATAAATTCCCCTGATTCTGTCTGCAAGGGACCTGCGCTTCACTTTAACAATCTCTTTCTGTTCACATATCTATAGATGCTTTTACTGTCAGTTTTTATTTTCCCTGATAGCTTACTCTCATACTCTATATTCCCCCTCTTAATTAATACCTTTGCTGGATCCTAAACATAGAAAGATAGAAACGTAGAAGATAGGAGCAGGAGTCGGCCATTCAACCCCTCGAGCCTGCTCCACCATTCAATGAAATCATGGCTGATCATCCAAATTCAGTATCCTGTCCCTGCCTTCTCCCCATATCCCTTGATCCCATTGGCCTGAAGAAATAGATCTAACTCCTACTTGAACATATTTAATGAATTTGCCTCCACTGCCTTCTGGTGTAGAGAATTCCACAGGTTCACCACACTGTGGCTTACCCCTTATCCTTAAACTCTGACACCTGGGTCTCGACTCGCTGGCCATCTGGAACATCATTCCTGCATCTAGTCTGTCTAGTCCTGTTAGAATATTATAAGTTTCAATGAGACCCCCTCTCATTCTTCTAAACTCCAGCGAGTAAAAGCCCAGTCGACACAATCTCTCCTCATACATCATTCCTGCGATCCCAGGTATCAGTCTGGGAAACTGCTCCCAATCGACAGATAGCAAAATTTTCTATAGTTATATAAAAAGAAAAAGGGTGGCTAAAGCAAATGTTGGTCCCTTAGAGAATGAGACCGGGAAATTAATGCTGGGAAACATGGATATGGCAAAAATGCTGAACAATTATTTTGTATCAGTCTTTACGGCAGAGGACACTAAGAATATCCCAACACTGGACAAATAGTGGGCTCTAGGGGGGGGGGGGAAGCTATATACGATTAAAATCACTAAGGAAGTGGTATTTGGTAAAATAATGGGACTCAAGGCGGATAAATCCCCTGGACCTGATGGCTTACATCCTAGGGTCTTGAGGGAAGTGGCGGTAGGGATTGTGGATGCATTGGTAATAATTTTCCAAAACTCCCTGGACTCAGCAAAGGTCCCAGCAGATTGGAAAACTGCTAATGCAACACCCTTATTTAAAAAAGGTAGTAGGCAGAAGGCTGAAAACAACAGACCTGTTAGCCTAACATCTGTGGTTTGGAAAATTTTAGAGTCCTTTATTAAGGAGACAGTAACGGGACATTTGGATAAACATAATTTAATAGGACAAAGTCAGCATGGTTTTATGAAGGGGAAGTCATGTTTGACAAATTTGCTTGTGTACTTTGAGGAAGTAACATACAGGGTGGATAAAGGGGGACCAGTGGATGTATTGTATTTAGACTTCCAAAAGGCATTTGACAAGGTGCCACACAAAAGATTATTGCTCAAGATAAAAAATCATGGGATTAGGGGTAATATTCTGGCATGGGTGCAGGATTGGCTATCTAACAGAAAGCAGAGAGTTAGGATAAATGGTTCGTTCTCAGACTGGCAATCAGTAACTATTGGTGTCCCGCAGGGGTCAGTGCTGGGTCCCCAACATTTTGCAATCTATATTAATGATTTGGAGGAGGGGACCGAGTGTAACATATCAAAGTTTGCAGATGATACAAAGATGGGAAGGAAAGTAGTGAATGAGGAGGACATAAAAAACCTGCAAAGGGAGATAGACAGGCTACGTAAGTGGGCAGCGATTTGCCAGATGGAATACAATACTGGAAAGTGTGAGGTTATGCACTTTGGCAGAAAAAATCATAGAGCAAGTTATTATCTTAATGGCAAGAAACTGGAAAGTACTGTAGTACAAAGGGATCTGGGGGTCCTGGTGCACGAAACACAAAAAGTTAGTATGCAGGTGCAGCAAGTGATCAAGAAGGCCAATGGAATGTTGGCTTTTATTGCTTGGGGGATAGAATATAAAAACAGGGAGGTATTGTTGCAGTTGTACAAGGTATTGGTGAGCCCGCACCTAGAATACTGCATACAGTTTTGTTGTCCATACTTAAGAAAATACATACTTGCTCTCGAGTCAGTACAAAGAAGGTTCACTCGGTTAATCCCGGGGATCAGGGGCTGGTCATATGAGGAGAGGTTGAGTAGATTGGGACACTACTCAATGGAGTTCAGAAGAATGAGAGGCGATCTTATTGAAATATATAAGATTGTGAAGGGGCTTGATCGGGTGGATGTGGTGAGGATGTTCCCAATGATGGCTGAAACTAGAACTAGGGGGCATAATCTTAGACTAAGGGGCTGCTCTTTCAAACTGAGATGAGGAGAAACTTCTTCAATCAGAGGGTAGTAGGTCTGTGGAATTTGCTGCCCCAGAAAGCTGTGGAAGCTACATATTTAAATAAATTTAAAACAGAAATAGACAGTTTCTTAGAATTAACGGGAATTAGGTGTTACGGGGAGCCGGCAGGAAATTGAACATGAGTCTATGTTCGGAACGGTCATGGCCCTGTGGGTAAAGGAGCGGGCTCAGTGGCCATGTAGCCTGGTTCTGCTCCTACTTCTTATGTTCTAATTATGTGTTAGATTGCAGGAGATGGTTCTATTCCTGTTCCTGGCTGGGGTGGAAATCAACTTTTATAGAATGTAAGTACTGTAGAAAATATAGGGACAGTGATCTTCTGGACGATTTGCGATCGCCTAGATGGGTCGGAGAGGAATTTCCCTGATTTTTATCTCCCAAATTGGCCATTGGGTTTTTTATCAGGTTTTTCGCCTCTCCCAGGAGATCACATGGGTTCGGGAGGGATGTAGAGTAATAGTAGATTTGAGGTGAGGATCAGATCAGCCATGATCTATTGAATGCTGGAGCAGGCTCGAGGGGCCGATTAGCCTACTCCTGCTCCTATTTCTTATGTTCTTTTGTTTGCTGCTTTATCTGTCCAATTGATATGTCCTCTCCTTGGAACTTATGCTATCATTAATTTCCCTTGTTAGCCAATGTTGAGGGAGTCAAGGGTTATGGGGTGCGGACGTTGAGCCGAAGATCTGATCAGCCATGATCTTATTGAATGGCGGGGCATGCTGGAGTGTCCGAATGGCATACTCCTGCTCCAATTTCTTCTGTACTTATTTTTATTTCTGTCCCTTCTGCCACTTTGTCCCTCTGTTCCCAGGTCGATTATTGCTCTGACAGATTCTGCATCTTTCAGTTCCTCGTTAGCATAGTGGTGAGTATCCCCGCCTGTCATGATAACTTATCCTGAGCAGTAAGAAAAACATTACGCCTGAGCCCTTGCTGCGTAAGCCAATTCTCCCCATACTGATTATTTTGCTGGTTATCTTCAATCGGTTTCCTCTGGTTACCGTCACTCCTGCCACTGGCAAGCGTTTCTCCTTATTGCCTCCATCTAATCCCCTTGTAATTTTGAAGGCCTCTTATTAAATTTCCTCTTAACTTCTGAGGAAAACAATCCCAGACTCGCAACATAACTAAAGTCCCTTAAATCTCGGGCCAATCAGCAAGACGTCAAACTGAGGGTCTCGCTCTGTATGTCTATTTTTGTCTACCTCTTTGTCCCTGTCTCTCTCTGTATAGGATTCTGAGGATGCTTGACAGGATAGATGCAGGGAGGGTATTTCTCCTCCTGGGGGAATCGATAACTTGGGGGCAGAGCTCAGAATCAGTGGTCGCCCAATTAAAACAGAGATGAGGAGGAATATCTTCTCTCAGAGTGTAGTGAAACTTTGGAATCCTCTACCCCAGAGAGCTGTGCAGGCGGAGTCATTGAATATAATCAAGGCGGAGACAGACATATGCTTGAGATACAGTGGAGTCACGGGTTATGTGGAGTGGGCGGAAAAGTGGCGTTGATTCGAAGATCTGATCAGCCATGACATTATTGAATGGCGTGGCAGGCGCGACGAGACGAATGGCACACCCCTGCTACAATTTCTTCTGTTCTTATTCTTATCTCTGTCCCTTCTGCCTCTTTGTCCCTCTGTTCACAGGTCGATTTTTGCTCTGACAGATTCGGTATGTTTTAGTTCCTCGTTAGTATAGCGGTGAGTATCCCTGCCTGTAATGTGGAGACAGGGGTTCATCCCCCAAATTTAATCCTTTGGGCAGCTCCTTAAAATGCTCCTGGGAGAAGTTGAACAGGACAAAATGAACTAAAATAAATTAAAATATGTACTGGCATAAGAAGAACTGTATAACAATTCCCCCATATTAAATTTCCTCCTAACCGTCGGAGGAAAACAATCCCAGACTCTCAACATAACTGAAGTTCCTTATCCCTCGGACCACTCTGCAAGACGTCAAACTGAGTGTCTCGCTCTGTGTGTCTATCTTTGTCACCCTCTTTGTCCCTGTCTCTCACTGTGTAGGATTCCGAGGGTGCTTGACAGGATAGATGCAGGGAGGATGTTTCCCCTCCTGGGGGAATCTACAACTAGGGGGCAAAGCTTCAGGATATCCGGTCGCCCATTTAAAACGGAGATGAGGAGGAATTTCTTCTCTCAGAATGTCGTGAATCTTTGGAATCCTCTACCCCAGAGAGCTGTGGAGGCGGAGTCACTGAATATATTCAAGGTGGAGACAGACATATATTTGAGCTACAGTGGAGTCAAGGGTTATGGGGAGCGGGCAGGAAAGTGGCGTTGAGTCGAAGATCTGATCAGCCATGATCTTATTGAATGGCGGGGCAGGCAGGAGGGGTGAATGGCCCACTCCAGCTCTGATTTCTGCTGCTCTTATTCTTATTTCTGTCCCTTCTGCCTCTTTGTCTCTCTGATCACAGGTCGATTTTTGCTCCGACAGATTCGGCGTCTTTCAGTTCCTCGTTAATATAGTGGTGATGTAACCCCGCCTGTCACGCGGGGGAACGGGGTTCAATTCCCGGACGGGGAGGATTTTTAACATCCCCAATTTTAAACCTTTAGGCAGCTCCTTAAAATGACCCTGGGAAAAGTTGAACAGAACAAAGTGAACTACAATAATTTTAAAATATATACTGGCATATGAAGAACTGTATAACAACTCCCAGCACCAGTTCCTCGTTAGTAGAGTGTCCTCCTTATGATTGGCTTTTGTGTGGGGCACTGAGGAGGGAGACTGAAAATGAGATAACAGCGGGAGAAAGCACGACTGCTCTTTCAAAGAGACAGCACAGGCACGATTGGCCGAATGGCCTCCCACCGTGCTGCCAGCCTCCATGAATGCATGACACTGAGATGGATATCTGAGACATACCCACACAAAGAGAGCACATACGGGTATTTTGTGTGTGTTTGCTGCTTTGTTTCAAGCACTGCACAACCATTTCCTCTACAATGTCGTGGATATTATCATGTTCAGTTTTCAATTCCCCGACGGCTTCTCTCTGACTTTATGCCTCTGTCTCTGAGAAAAGCATAGAAGGAAATAAATGGCAAATGGACGCCTGTGGCTCAGTGAACATTTCCTTTGTGTTTCTCCTTATTACCTCAAACAAATCACCTTGTAATTTTGAAAGCCTCTTATTAAATTTCCTCTTAACCGTCTGAGGAAAACAATCACAAACTCTCAACATAACTGAAGTTCCTTGTCCCTCGGACCACTCTGCAAGGCGTCAAACTGAGTGTCTCGCTCTGTATGTCTATCTTTGTCTCCCTCTTTGACCCTGTCTCTCTCTGTATAGGATTCTGAGGGTGCTTGACAGGATAGATGCAGGGAGGATGTTTCCCCTCCTGGGGGAATCTACAACTAGGGGCCAAAGCTCCAGGATATCCGGTCGCCCATTTAAATCGGAGATGAGGAGGAATTTCTTCTCTCAGAATGTCGTGAATCTTCGGAATCCTCTAACCCAGCGAGCTGTGGAGGCGGAGTCACTGAATATATTCAAGGTGGAGATAGACATATATTTGAGCTACAGTGGAGTCAAGGGTTATGGGGAGCGGGCAGGAAAGTGGCGTTGAGTAGAATAACTGATCAGCCATGATCTTATTGAATGGCGGGGCAGGCTCGAGGGGCCGAATGGCCCACTCCTGCTCCTATTCCTTCTGTTCTTATTCTTATTTCTGTCCCTTTTGCCTCTGTCCCTCTGTTCACAGGTCGATTTTTGCTCTGACAGATACGGCACCTTTCAGTTCCTCGTTAGTATAGTGGTGAGTAACCCGCCTGTTATGCGGGAGACCGGGGTTCAATTCCCCGACGGGGAGGATTTTTAACATCGCCAATTTTAAACCTTTGGGCAGCTCCTTAAAAAGACCCTGTGAAAAGTTGAATAGAACAAAATGAACGAAAATAATTTTAAAATATGTACATGACGAAATTTATAACAACTCCCTGCACCAGTTCCTCGTTAGTAGAGTGTTCTCCTTCTGTTTGCCTGTTGTGTGGGGTACTGAGGAGGGAGAGAGAAAATGAGATAACAGCGGGAGAAAGCACGACTGCTCTTTCAAAGAGACAGCACAGGCACGATTGGCCGAATGGACTCCCACCGTGCTGCCAGCCTCCATGAATGCATGACACTGAGATGGATATCTGAGACATACCCACACAAAGAGAGCACATACGTGTATTTTGTGTGTGTTTGCTGCTTTGTCTCAGGCACTGCATAACCATTTCCTCTACAATGTCGTGGATATTATGATGTTCAGTTTTCACTTCCCCGACGGCTTCTCTCTGACTTTATGCCTCTGTCTCTGAGAGAAGCATAGAAGGAAATATATGGCAAATGGACGCCTTCCCGCACTTGATGCTGTGGCTTAGTGAACATGTCCTTTGTGTTCTCGTCTAAAAGATGTCATCTTGTACGAAAAGTTTGCCTGGCGTGAAAGTGATCTGAATTTCAAAGCAGCAAGGAGGAAAGTCTGCGTTGCTCTGCTTGCTGGCAGGCAGCTTCTTGCAGCTTCCCTGGTGGTCTAGTGTTAAGATTCGGCGCTTTCACCGCCGCGGTCCGGGATTGTTTCCCGGTTAGGGAACAGTGCGTTTTGAGGCTGTTTGAAATGCCTCCAATCAATGCACCCGCGCGAAGCAATGCCTGCTCCTGATCAACCTTTGCAATTTCAACACTGCTGCTGCCTCAACAGGTACACAATGCACTTCCTTGCCTTCTGTAAAATGCCTGCTGTTTCAAAGTGAGCAGGAAATTACATTTGGAACGAGACAATTTAAACGTGTCCATGCCCGCATTTAACTGCAGCTGACAGTGTCAGAACAGTCACGGTTATTATCAAACTTCCATGTATTTTCTTGCAGGCTGCACCCCCCTAACAAACTTAGCTTATCACAGCACGGCTATCAATCAACTCAACGCCAGTGTGAAGAATGCAACATTTGAAAGTTAGCAACGTGTGCAAGACTTTAGTGAGAGGGAGTTGGGCCGTGATAACATTTCTAAGCAGTAAGATATACAGTAGGCCTGAGCCCTTGCTGCGTAATACAATTCTCCCCATACTGATTCTGTTATCTTCAATTGGTCTCCTCTGGTTACCGTCATACCTGCCACTGGCAAGCGTTTCTCCTTATTACCTCAATCAAATCCCCTTGTAAATTTGAAAGCCTCTTATTAAATTTCCTCTTAACCGTCTGAGGAAAACAATCACAAACTCTCAACATAACTGAAGTTCCTGATCCCTCGGACCACTCTGCAAGACGTCAAACTGAGTGTCTCGCTCTGTATGTCTATCTTTGTCTCCCTCTTTGTCCCTGCCTCTCTCTGTATAGGATTCTGAGGGTGCTTGACAGGATAGATGCAGGGAGGATGTTTCCCCTCCTGGGGGAATCTACAACTAGGGGGCAAAGCTCCAGGATATCCGGTCGCCCATTTAAAACGGAGATGAGGAGGAATTTCTTCTCTCAGAATGCCGTGAATCTTTGGAATCCTCGACCCCAGAGAGCTGTGGAGGCGGAGTCACTGAATATATTCAAGGTGGAGATAGACATATATTTGAGCTGCAGTGGAGTCAAGGGTTATGGGGAGCGGGCAGGAAAGTGGCGTTGAGTAGAAGATCTGATCAGCCATGATCTTATTGAATGGCGGGGCAGGCTCGAGGGGCCGAATGGCCCACTCCTGCTCCTATTCCTTCTGTTCTTATTTTTATTTCTGTCCCTTCTGCCTCTGTCCCTCTGTTCACAGGTCGATTTTTGCTCTGACAGATTCGGCACCTTTCAGTTCCTCTTTAGTATAGTGGTGAGTATCCCCGCCTGTCACGCGGGAGACCGGGGTTCAATTCCCCGACGGGGAGGATTTTTAACATCCCCAATTTTAAACCTTTGGGCAGCTCCTTAAAAAGACCCTGGGAAAAGTTGAATAGAACCAAATGAACGAAAATAATTTTAAAATATGTACATGACGAAATTTATAACAACTCCCTGCACCAGTTCCTCGTTAGTGGAGTGTTCTCCTTCTGTTTGCCTGTTGTGTGGGGCACTGAGGAGGGAGAGAGAAAATGAGATAACAGCGGGAGAAAGCACGACTGCTCTTTCAAAGAGACAGCACAGGCACGATTGGCCGAATGGCCTCCTACCGTGCTGCCAGCCTCCATGAATGCATGAAACTGAGATGGATATCTGAGAGATACCCACACAAAGAGAGCACATCCGGGTATTTTGTGTGTGTTTGCTGCTTTGTCTCAAGCACTGCATAACCATTTCCTCGACAATGTCGTGGATATTATGATGTTCAGTTTTCACTTCCCCGACGGCTTCTCTCTGACTTTATGCCTCTGTCTCTGAGAAAAGCATAGAAGGAAATATATGGCAAATGGACGCCTTCCCGCACTTGATGCTGTGGCTTAGTGAACATGTCCGTTGTGTTCTCGTCTAAAAGATGTCATCTTGTACGAAAAGTTTGCCTGGCGTGAAAGTGATCTGAATTTCAAAGCAGCAAGGAGGAAAGTCTGCATTGCTCTGCTTGCTGGCAGGCAGCTTTTTGCATCTTTTCTGGTGGTCTAGTGGTTAAGATTCGGCGCTTTCAACGCCGCGGCCCGGGTTCGATTCCCGGTTAAGGAACAGTGCGTTTTGAGGCTGTTTGAAATGCCTCCAATCAATGCACCCGCGCGAAGCAATGCCTGCTACTGATCAACCTTTGCAATTTCAACACTGCTGCTGCCTCAACAGGTACACAATGCACTTCCTTGCCTTCTGTAAAATGCCTGCTGTTTCAAAGTCAGCAGGAAATTACATTTGGAGCGAGACAATTTAAACGTGTACGTGCCCACACTTAACTGCAGCTGACAGTGTCAGAACAGTCACGGTTATTATCAAACTTCCATGTATTTTCTTGCAGGCTGCACCCCCCTAACAAACTTAGCTTATCACAGCACGGCTATCAATCAACTCAACGCCAGTGTGAAGAATGCAACATTTGAAAGTTAGCAACGTGTGCAAGACTTTAGTGAGAGAGAGTTGGGCCGTGATAACATTTCTAAGCAGTAAGATATTCAGTAGGCCTGAGCCCTTGCTGCGTAATACTATTCTCCCCATACTGATTCTGTTATCTTCAATTGGTCTCCTCTGGTTACCGTCATACCTGCCACTGGCAAGCGTTTCTCCTTATTACCTCAATCAAATCCCCTTGTAATTTTGAAAGCCTCTTATTAAATTTCCTCTTAACCGTCTGAGGAAAACAATCACAAACTATCAACATAACTGAAGTTCCTTATCCCTCGGACCACTCTGCAAGACGTCAAACTGAGTGTCTCGCTCTGTATGTCTATCTTTGTCTCCCTCTTTGTCCCTGTCTCTCTCTGTATAGGATTCTGAGGCTGCTTGACAGGATAGATGCAGGGAGGATGTTTCCCCTCCTGGGGGAATCTACAACTAGGGGGCAAAGCTCCAGGATATCCGGTCGCCCATTTAAAACGGAGATGAGGAGGAATTTCTTCTCTCAGAATGTCGTGAATCTTTGGAATCCTCTACCCCAGAGAGCTGTGGAGGCGGAGTCACTGAATATATTCAAGGTGGAGATAGACATATATTTGAGCTGCAGTGGAGTCAAGGGTTATGGGGAGCGGGCAGGAAAGTGGCGTTGAGTAGAAGATCTGATCAGCCATGATCTTATTGAATGGCGGGGCAGGCTCGAGGGGCCGAATGGCCCACTCCTGCTCCTATTCCTTCTGTTCTTATTCTTATTTCTGTCCCTTCTGCCTCTGTCCCTCTGTTCACAGGTCGATTTTTGCTCTGACAGATTCGGCACCTTTCAGTTCCTCGTTAGTATAGTGGTGAGTATCCCCGCCTGTCACGCGGGAGACCGGGGTTCAATTCCCCGACGGGGAGGATTTTTAACATCCCCAATTTTAAACCTTTGGGCAGCTCCTTAAAAAGACCCTGGGAAAAGTTGAATAGAACCAAATGAACGAAAATAATTTTAAAATATGTACATGACGAATTTTATAACAACTCCCTGCACCAGTTCCTCGTTAGTAGAGTGTTCTCCTTCTGTTTGCCTGTTGTGTGGGGCAATGAGGAGGGAGAGAGAAAATGAGATAACAGCGGGAGAAAGCACGACTGCTCTTTCAAAGAGACAGCACAGGCACGATTGGCCGAATGGCCTCCCACCGTGCTGCCAGCCTCCATGAATGCATGACACTGAGATGGATATCTGAGACATACCCACACAAAGAGAGCACATACCGGTATTTTGTGTGTGTTTGCTGCTTTGTCTCAAGCACTGCATAACCATTTCCTCTACAATGTCCTGGATATTATGATGTTCAGTTTTCACTTCCCCGACGGCTTCTCTCTGACTTTATGCCTCTTTCTCTGAGAAAAGCATAGAAGGAAATATATGGCAAATGGACGCCTTCCCGCACTTGATGCTGTGGCTTAGTGAACATGTCCTTTGTGTTCTCGTCTAAAAGATGTCATCTTGTACGAAAAGTTTGCCTGGCGTGAAAGAGATCTGAATTTCAAAGCAGCAAGGAGGAAAGTCTGCGTTGCTCTGCTTGCTGGCAGGCAGCTTCTTGCAGCTTACCTGGTGGTCTAGTGGTTAAGATTCGGCGCTTTCACCGCCGTCGGCCCGGGTTCGGTTCCCGGTTAAGGAACAGTGCGTTTTGAGGCTGTTTGAAATGCCTCCAATCAATGCACCCGCGCGAAGCAATGCCTGCTCCTGATCAACCTTTGCAATTTCAACACTGCTGCTGCCTCAACAGGTACACAATGCACTTCCTCGCCTTCTGTAAAATGCCTGCTGTTTCAAAGTCAGCAGGAAATTACATTTGGAGCGAGACAATTTAAACGTGTACATGCCCACATTTAACTGCAGCTGACAGTATCAGAACAGTCACGGTTATTATCAAACTTCCATGTATTTTCTTGCAGGCTGCACCCCCCTAACAAACTTAGCTTATCACAGCAGGGCTATCCATCAACTCAACGCCAGTGTGAAGAATGCAACATTTGAAAGTTAGCAACGTGTGCAAGACTTTAGTGAGAGAGAGTTGGGCCGTGATAACATTTCTAAGCAGTAAGATATTCAGTAGGCCTGAGCCCTTGCTGCGTAATACAATTCTCCCCATACTGATTCTGTTATCTTCAATTGGTCTCCTCTGGTTACCGTCACACCTGCCACTGGCAAGCGTTTCTCCTTATTACCTCAATCAAATCCCCTTGTAATTTTGAAAGCCTCTTATTAAATTTCCTCTTAACCGTCTGAGGAAAACAATCACAAACTCTCAACATAACTGAAGTTCCTTATCCCTCGGACCACTCTGCAAGACGTCAAACTGAGTGTCTCGCTCTGTATGTCTATCTTTGTCTCCCTCTTTGTCCCTGTCTCTCTCTGTATAGGATTCTGAGGGTGCTTGACAGGATAGATGCAGGGAGGATGTTTCCCCTCCTGGGGGAATCTACAACTAGGGGACAAAGCTCCAGGATATCCGGTCGCCCATTTAAAACGGAGATGAGGAGGAATTTATTCTCTCAGAATGTCGTGAATCTTTGGAATCCTCTACCCCAGAGAGCTGTGGATGCGGAGTCACTGAATATATTCAAGGTGGAGATAGACATATATTTGAGCTGCAGTGGAGTCAAGGGTTATGGGGAGCGGGCAGGAAAGTGGCGTTGAGTAGAAGATCTGATCAGCCATGATCTTATTGAATGGCGGGGCTGGCTCGAGAGGCCGAATGGCCCACTCCTGCTCCTATTCCTTCTGTTCTTATTCTTATTTCTGTCCCTTCTGCCTCTGTCCCTCTGTTCACAGGTCGATTTTTGCATATGGGTATGGTCTTGTGGCCTTTACAGAAACATGGCTGCAGGTTGACAATGCCTGGGAATTAAACATACCAGGTTATTTATCGATCAGGAAGGACATGCAGGAAGTAAGGGGAGGTGGTGTGGCTATGTTAATAAAAGAAGGAATCACTGTAATACAGAGAAATTATATTGGGTCAAAAGATCAGAATAATGAAACAGTTTGGGTGGAGGGAAGGAATAATAAGGGGAAAAAACACTCGTGGGCTTAGTCTATAGGGCTCCGAACAGTTGCAACTATGTTGGGCGGAGTATCAATCAGGAAATAGTTGAGGCTTGGAATAAGGGAACATCTATAATTATGGGGGATTTTAACTATCATAATAATTGGACAAATAAAATTGGGCAGGGCTGCCTTGAGGATGAGTACATTGAGTGTATTAGGGATGGGTTTCTTGAGCAGTATGTAAATGAACCGACCAGGGGACAAGCAACCTTAGATCTGGTCATGTGTAACGAGACAGGATTAATTAAAACGTCCTAGTAAAGGATCCCCTTGGAATGAATGACCATACCATGGTTGAATTCCATATTCAATTAGAGGGTGAGAAGGTTGGATCTCAAAGAAGCGTGCTAAGCTTGAATAAAGGAGACTATGAAGGTATGAGAGCGGAATTGAGTAGAGTGGATTGGGAAAATAGATTAAAGGGTAAGAAGATACATGATCAGTGGTGTACATTTAAGGGGTTAAATTACAACTTCCAAAAAATATATATTCCACTGAGAAGAAAAGGGTGCAAAAGAAAAGACAGCCATCCGTGGCTAAGTAAAGAAATTAAGGACAGTATTCGATTAAAACAAGGGCATATAAGGTAACCAAATCTAGTGGGAGGATAGAGGATTGGGAAAACTTTAAAAGACAGCAAAAAATTACAAAAAGATTGATTAAGAAAGGGAAGATAGATTATGAAAGTAAATTAGCAAAAAATATAAAAACAGATAGAAAGAGATTTTATAGTTATATAAAAAGAAAAAGGGTGGCTAAAGTAAATGTTGGTCCCTTAGAGGATGAGACCGGGAAATTAATGGTGGGAAATATGGAGATGGCAATAACACTGAATGAATATTTTGTAGCAGTCTTTACAATAGAAGACACTAAGAATATCCCAACACTGGACAAGCAGGGGGCTATAGGGGGGGAGGAGCTAAACACGATCAAAATCACTATGGAAGTGGTACTCGGTAAAGTAATGGGACTCAAGGCGGATAAATCACCTGGACGTCATGGCTTACATCCTAGGGTCTTGAGGGACGTGGCGGTAGGGATTGTGGATGCATTGGTAATAATTTTCCAAAACTCCCTGGACTCAGCAAAGGTCCCGGCAGGCTGGAAAACTGCTAATGTAACACCATGACTTAAAAAGGGCAGCAGACAGAAGGCTGGAAACTATAAACCAGTTAGCCTAACATCTGTGGTAGGTAAAATTTTGGAGTCCATTATTAAGGAGACAGTAACAGGACATTTGGATAATCTTCATTTAATAGGACAAGCCCAGTATGGTTTTATGAAGGGGAAGTCAGGTTTGACAAATTTGCTGGAGTTCTTTGAGGAAGTAACATATAGGGTGGATAAAGGGGAACCAGTGGATGTAGTGTATTTAGACTTCCAACAGGCTTTGGATAAGGTGCCACACAAAAGATTAATGCTTAAGATAAAAAATCACGGGATTGGTGGTAATATTCTGTCATGGATAGAGGATTGGCTATCTAACAAAAGGCAGAGAGTTGGGATAAATGATTCATTCTCAGAATGGCAATCAGTAACTGGTGGTGTTCCGCAGGGGTCGGTGCTCGGTCCCCAACTCTTTACAATCTATATTAACGATTTGGAGGAGGGGACCGAGTGTAACATATCAAAGATTGCAGATGATACTAAGATGGGAGGGAAAGAAGTGAGTGAGTAGGACATAACTGGCTAAGTAAGTGGGCAGAGATTTGGCAGATGGAATACAATACTGGAAAGTGTGAGGTTATGCACTTTGGCAGGAAAAATCGTAGAGCAAGCTATTATCTTCATGGCAAGAAACTTGAAAGTACTGAAGTACAAAGGGATCTGGGGGTCCTGGTGCACGAAACTCAAAAGATTAGTATGCAGGTGCAGCAAGTGATTAAGAAGGCCTATGGAATGTTGGCTTTCATTGCTAGGGGGACAGAATATAAAAATATGGAGGTATTGCGTCAGTTGTACAAGGTATTTGTGAGACCGCACCTGGAATACTGCATACAGTTTTGGTGTCCATACTTAAGAAAATACATACTTGCTCTCGAGTCCGTACAAAGAATGTTCACTCGGTTAATCCCGGGGATGAGGGGATGGACATATGAGGAGAGGTTGAGTTGATTGGGACTCTACTCATTGGAGTTCAGAAGAATGAGAGGCGATCTTATTGAAATAAATAAGATTGTGAAGGGGATGGATCGGGTGGATGTGGGGAGGATGTACCGATGATGGGTGAAACTAGAACTAGGGGCATAGTCTTAGAATAATGGGCTGCTCTTTCAAAACAGAGATGAGGAGGAACTACTTCACTCAGAGGGTGTTAGGTCCATGGAATATGCTGCCCCAAAAAGGTGTAGAAGCTACACCATTACATTAATTTAAAAAAGAAATGGAGAGTCTCCCAGAAGTAAAGGGAATTAAGGGTTACGGGGAGCGTGCAGGAATTTGGACATGAGTCTAGGTTCGGATCGGACATGGCCCTGTGGGTAGCGGAGCGGGCCCAGGGGTGGTGTAGCCTGATCCTGCTCCTATTTCGTGTGTCTAATTCTGTTAGATTCAGGAGATGGTTCTGTGATAGTAGATTGGCGGTTAGGATCAGATCAGCCATGATCTTATTGAATGGTGGAGCAGGCTCGAAGGGCCGATTGGCCCACTCCTGTTCCTATTTCTTATGTTCTTATGTAATACAATACTGGAAAGTGTGAGGTTATGCACTTTGGCAGGAAAAATCGTAGAGAAAATTATTATCTTAATGGCAAGAAACTTGAAAGTACTGAAGTACAAAGGGATCTGGGGTCCTGGTGCACGAAACTCAAAAGGTTAGTATGTAGGTGCAGCAAGTGATTAAGAAGGCCAATGGAATGTTGGCTTTCATTGCTAGGGGGATAGAATATTAAAATATGGAGGTATTGCTTCAGTTGTACAAGTTATTGGTGAGACCGCACCTGGAATACTGCATACAGTTTTGGTGTCCATACTTATTAAAATACATACTTGCTCTCGAGTCAGTACAAAGAAGGTTCACTTGGTTAATCCCGGGGATGAGTGGATGGACATATAAGGAGAGGTTGAGTTGATTGGGACTCGACTCATTGGAGTTCAGAACAAGGAAAGGCGATCTTATTGAAATATATAAGATTGTGAAGGGGTTGGATCGGGTGGATGTGGGGAGGATGTTCCCGATGATGGGTGAAACTAGAATTAGGGGGCATAATTTTAGGATAAGGGGCTGCTCTTTCAAAACTGAGATGAGGAGGAACTACTTCACTCAGAGGGTGGCAGGTCCATGGAATATGCTGCCCCAAAAAGCTGTAGAAGCTACATCATTACATAAATTTAATACAGAAATAGACAGTTTCCTAGAAGTAAAGGGAATTAAGGGTTAAGGGGAGCGGGCAGGAATTTGGACATGAGTCTAGGTTCAGATCGGACATGGCCCTGTGGGTAGCAGAGCGGGCCCAGTGGCCGTGTAGCCTGATCCTGCTCCTATTTCGTGTGTCTAATTTTGTTAGATTCAGGAGATGGTTCTGTGATTATAGATTGGCGGTTAGGATCAGATCAGCCATGATCTTATTGAAAGGAAGAGCGGGCTCGAGGTGCCGATTGGCCTACTCCTGCTCCTAATTCTTATGTTCTTATGAGACAGACTGTCGAGAGAGAGGGAGAGAGACAGACTATGGAGACAGAGGGAGAGAGAATGTCTAAGGAGAGTGAGGGGGAGAGACAGACTGTGGAACGAGAGGGAGAGAGGCAGAGTGTGGATACAATGGGAGAGAGACAGACTGGAGACAGAAGAAGAGAGACAGACTGGAGACAGAGCGAGAGAGACAGAATGTGGTGAAGGAGGGAGAGAGACAGACTTTGGAGAGAGAGATAGAGAGGCACACTGTGGTGACAGAGTGAGAGAGACAGACTGTGGAGACAGAGCGAGAGTGACATTCTGTGGGGAGAGTGGGAGAGAGACAATTTCTGGAGAGAGAGGGAGAGAGACAGACAGTGGAGAGAGAGGGAGAGAGACAGATTTTGGAGACAGTGGGAGAGAGACAGACTGTGAAAAGAAAGGGAGAGAGACAGACTGTGGAGACAGAGGGAGAGAGACAGACTGGAGACAGAGGGATAGAGGCAGGCAGTTGAGACAGAGGGAGAGAGAAAGACTGTGGAGGGAGAAGGAGATAGACAGACCATGAAGAGAGGGAGAGAGACAGACAGTGGGGAGATGCAGACTGTGGAGTGAGGCAGAATGTGGAGACAGGCAGACAGTGGAGAGGGAGGGAGAGAGACATCATCTGCTCCTGCCTTATGGATTAGGAAGCAAAATGACTAGCCCTTTTCACTTTTTCACAACTGAAAATAAAGGGATATGACTGTTAGAAAGAGTTGCAGCTATATACTGTCAGTATTAATAGACACTTGAAATGTACTTCTTTCCCCCATTTAATACGACAAAGACACACATACCTATCATAGTAAAAGACCAATCTACACATGAAATCCTTGTGCATCTCAACCTGGAATATCCAAGGTCTACGCTCTTCCGTGCTTTGACTAAAGAGCAGGTCCCCAGAGTTCCGAGATGACATCAAAAATCTGGACATTATCATTCTGCAAGAGACCTGGTGTAGAGGAGAATGGCCCACTGGTTGTCCCTCTGGGTACACAGAGCTAGTGGTCACATCCAATAAACTGCCAGCAGTAACCCAGGGCAGAGACTCCGGAGGCATACTGATTTGGTTTAAAGAAGAGCTTAGGAATTGCATTGAATTGATAAAAAAAGGGCGAAAACCACTTATGGCTCAATATTAAGAAAGACATAATTTCTGGAATGCAAAATGTTTTTATTTGCGCAATCTACATCCCCCCTATAGAATCCCCGTACTTCAAAGAGGACACCTTCTCCAAAATTGAGAGGGAGATTACCAGGCCCATGGGGACGTGTTGATCTGTGGTGACCTCAACTCAAGAACTGGTGAAGACCCAGATTTTATCAGTACTCAGGGGAATAATTACATATTTGGACATAACCAGTTTACATTCACACAGGAATAACTTCGGCAAACAGATAAATGCAAACGGAAAGCAGCTACTGCAGCTCCGTCGAAGCCTGGGTCAGCATATTGTCAATGGTAGGTTCATAGGAGACTCCCTAGGAAGATCGGCCTATTCCTCACCTCTTGGCATTAGCACCGTAGACTATATGAATACAGATCCGGACCCATCCTCTTTCAGAGCATTCACAGTCAAACCACTAACACCACTGTCAGATCACAGCCAAATTACAGCGTATCTTAAAAGAACAGAAACAACCGACACAGAAACACAGCCCACTAAGCTGTACAATATTAAAAAATCGTACAGATGGCCCCAAACAGTAAGGAAAAATAGCGGAAAGCAATTAGCAGCCAAACAACTCAATCCCTCTCGGACAGCTTTCTGGAAAACACATACACTCACAATAAAGAAGGCGTAAACCTGGCAGTGAATAACCTAAATAATATTTTTGATAATTTGGCAACAATGTCGAACTTGACATCTCGCAAGAGTAAACACAAAACACAAAACCACCAAAAATGGTTTGATTCAGACTGTCATAACATGAGGAAATAACACAGAAAAATATCAAACCAAAAACACAGACAACCAGAAAACGAGGAACTACGCCGTGCTTATTGTCAGGCATTAAAACAATTTAAAAGCACACTCAGAGCCAAGAAAGAATAGTATATTAAGAATAAACTCAGCTCCATTGAGGAATCTATCGATTCTAATTGTTTCCGGGACATTACACAAAAAGCAACACGACGAATTGCCCATTCAAAATGGAGACCTATAGGAAAACTGTTAAATCCTTGAATCTTGCTGTTTGGTGTCCGTCAATTTCTAGACAGAGACTGCAGAGGAACAATCAACAGGTGTTTACTGGATGAGGGTGACTCTAAAACTAAAAGTACAGATCCCTACTCAGGGTTTATATACAGTTGTGGTCTACTGCCGGTACTACAGTATACAGGAGCTGTAAAAAGTAGTTCTCCCCTTAAAGGTACATACACTACAATTCCTCCCCTTTTAGATTAACAGTACCATAACATTCATTTAACAGTTAACACTTTTAACATGCAACATTAATGAAAATAGTCCATTTATAAATTCAGTATTTGGGGCGGCTTCCTGATCCTTTCTGGATAGCACCTTTCCTGAGTGTCTTGCTCTTGGTGTGGAGATGATTCTGCCCCCCTGTCGTCGGTTGGTTCATCAGCTTCCGATGCAACTGTTTCTGGGGTAGATGCTACATGTATGTTGGGTTCATCACCAGGTATGCGAGACATGGGGTTGACTCGTTCCTGTGACGCTAGGATCTGGTCGACATGGCGTCTCACAATGTTCTCCTTTTGTAAATCCACTTTGTAAATTAGTGACGCCTGCCGTGTGCTTATCGTTTCTGGTTGCCATTTCTCTGTTCGGTAGTTGCGGGCCAAGACTGGTGCCCTGTATTGAAGCTCCTTGTCGGCTTCTCATTGATTTGCTGGAATTGCTTATTCTCAACATTTCTTCGTACATTTGGTCTGAGCAAATCCAGATGAGATCTCAACCTTCCGTTAAAGAACATCATGGCCGGGGTCACGTTGGTAACTGCATGTGTCGCATTTCTGTAGGCTAACAGGAAATTGTCCACCTTATGCTGCAGTGGAATGTCGTCATCGCACATAGCACTTACTGCCTTTTTAAAGGTTTGAGCGAACCTCTCAGCCAATCCATTTGTGGCTGGATGATACGGGGCGGATGTGTAATGCCTTACCCCATTCCTTCTCATAAATTTCCGAAACTCTTCGTACACAAACTGTGGTCCGTTATCAGAGCAAATCCGCTCTGGCAAGCCGTTCCTGGCAAATATGGTCCGTAGGACTGCAATCGTTTTCTTCGTGGTGGTGGAGGACATTTTGATCACCTCAGGCCATTTCGAGTGCGCATCCACGGCTATTAAGAATATTGAGTCCATGACTGGACGAGCAAAATCAATACGCACCCGTTGCAATGGAGAGGAGGGCCACTCCCATGGGTGTAGAGGGGCATGTGGTGGTGTATTTTGGAACTTCTGGCATCCTGAGCAGCTCTTTGTCAGGTCCTCGATTTGCTGATCGATCCCCGGCCAACACACATAAGCCCTAGCTAGGCATTTCATTTTCACCCCTCCCAGATGGCCTTCGTGAAGCTCATTGAGCACTCTCTCCCTTAACTTGTGTGGAATTACCACTCGGGATCCACACATCAAGGTCCCCTGGCATACTGACAGCTGTTCTCTTCTGGAAGAGAATGCTGGCAACAGTGAGTCACCATGTGTTGGCCATCCCTTCACCGTCAAATCATATAGCCGAGACAGTGTCGGGTCATTTCGGGTCTCCTTCTATATATCCACGTTAGTTACTGGCAAGCGTTCAATTATAGTCGAATAAAATATTCCGACAGGGTCCACTGCTGGTGCTTGCTCTGCAGTAGGCAATGGCAGGCGTGATAGCCCATCAGCGTTTCCATGCTCTTTGGTGCCCTTATGCTCTATTTCATATTGGTTCACCCCTAGAAAAATGGACCATCTTTGTAGCAGTTGCGCAGTCATCACCGGAACGCCCTTCTTTGGATTAAAGATGGAGATAAGTGGTTGGTGGTCAGTAAGCAAGGTGAACTTCTGCCCGTGCAGATAGTGGTTGAACTTTTTCACTCCCCACACTAGGCTGAGGGCCTCCCTGTCAATCTGGGTGAAGTTACGCTCGGCTGAGTTTAGTGACCGAGGCGCAAAGGCTACTGGCCTCTCCGAGCCGACCGGGAGTTTGTGCGACACCAGCGCTCCAATACCA
Source organism: Somniosus microcephalus (assembly GCF_052327205.1). Taxonomy (NCBI): domain Eukaryota; kingdom Metazoa; phylum Chordata; class Chondrichthyes; order Squaliformes; family Somniosidae; genus Somniosus; species Somniosus microcephalus. The sequence continues at coordinate 7,123,505 of NW_028225183.1, read as the reverse complement.
TAGGGTGATGCATCACACGCCAACCGAATTTGTAGTGCTGGGTTGAAATGAGCCAACACCTCTTTTGATGTGATCAATTCTTTGCACTTCTGGAAAGCTCGTTTACATTCGTCATTCCACTTCCATGGTACCCCCGTTTGCAGTAGGGTGTTCAGTGGGTGTAGTACTGTAGACAAATTCGGCAAGAACTTATGGTAGTAGTTCACCAGCCCGAGGAACGACTTCAGTTGTGACACATTTTCCGGTGCTGGAACCTTGACTACTGCCTCAATCTTTTCAGGGGACTAATGTAAACCATCTTCATCAATAACGTGGCCACAATACGAGATCTGCTTCTGGAACAACTCGCATTTGTGGTGATTAGCTCGGAGCCCATGTTCCTTCAATCTAGTGAGCACCTGCTCCAGGTTGGCGAGCTGATCACTTTCATTTTCGCCCGTGACCAGGATGTCGTCCAAATGACACTGGGTCCATGGAATCCCTTGCAGGACTTGATCCATTGCCCTTTGCCAAATAGCCGGAGCTGATGCTACCCCGAACACCAGCCGGTTGTATTGGTAGATGCCTTTGTAAGTGTTGATCGTGAGGTACTGTTTCGAGGCTTCTGCTACCTCTATTTGCATGTACGCCTGGGCCAGATCAATCTTAGTGAAGCATTTTCCTCCAGATAGCGAGGCAAAAATATCTTCAATCCGCGGAAGCGGATATTGTACAATGTGAAGGACTAGGTTCACTGTCACCTTAAATTCCCCACAGATGCGAACCTTCTTTGTTTCCCCAGGCGTATTACTCAATGACCTCTTCATTACAGGAACGATGGGTGTAGCCCACTCGCTCCAGTCCACTTTGGACAGTACTCCAGAACGTTCCAAACCTTCCAGCTCTGCTTCGATGGTAGGGCAGATCGCATAAGGCACCGGTCTGGCCTTAAAAATCTTTGGGCTAGCATTTTCCTCCATTTTGATCATCGCTGTTATGCATTTTAGTGTTCCGAGTACTTCCTGGAACACTTCTTGTGCATCAGTTAGCATTTTTGACAGTCATCCACGTGTGACGTCGTCATCCTTTTTGGCATCTACCGTCAGTGCTTGTATGGCATGCCAACCTAACTGTATCTTCCCGATCCTTTCAAGTCTTGGTAGTGGTGGTCCTCCATCTGGCAATACATATAGGTCCATTTTTGCTGTTTCCTTGCCGTTGTATATCACGTTCACCCTTATTTTTCCTTTGGGGTAGACTTTTTGCCCCGTGTACGTCTTCAAGACAATCTCTGTATCTCTCACGGGTATATGTGAGAATAGCCACTTGTAGTCCCTTCGGTTTATGAATGTTAGGGCTGATCCTGTGTCCAATTCCATTTTCACTTGGACTCCGTCTATCTTGAGATGACCCAGATAGTTTGGTGATCCTCCATTTTGATTACAGTATGTAGTTTCAGACAACCCAGCTCCTTGCTTCCGGAGTCTGTATCACTTTTCTGTTCGTCTGAACTACTCTCCATCACCTTATGTACCTTCTTGTACTTCTGCTGTGGAGATTTCTTGCTGCTGGTTTTCTTTCCCGACCTGCAGACTCTTGCTATGTGTCCTACTTTTCCACACTGTCTGCACACTTGGTCCTTGAACCAACAATCCTTATGGTCATGTGTTGTTCTGCCGCAGCAATAACACTTCACTGCTCCATATGACATTTCATTTGTGCCATATTCTTGCGGTCTCCGTTGTATCTCTGCAGCGCCCCATGTGGCTGCTTCATGTGATACTGCCATGCTGAAAGCCTTGTCCAGCTTAAGATCCTTTTCTGATAAAAGCCGTTTCTGGGTTCCTTCACTTTGAAGCCCAAACACAAACTTGTCCCTTAAAGTACCTGCTAGTCCCGTTCCAAACTGGCAATGTTTCGATAGCTTGCGCATTTCCGTTAAAAACTCAGCATTACTTTCGTCTTTATGCTGGTTCCTTTTGTGAAACTTAAACCTTTCTGCTATCAGCAGCGGTATGGGGTTGAAGTGGTCCTGTAGGATTGCCACTATGCTTTCAAAATCATTTTCCACTGGCTTATCTATGGTTACTAGGTTTCGCAGGAAGCCATACGTTTTTGCACCCATGGAATTCAACAATACCAGTGCTTTCCTGGCATCTGGCACTTCATTCGCCTTGCAGTACACTTCTATGCGTTCTACATATGTCGCCCAATCTTCGACTTCATTGTCGAACGCTGTGACACTGCCACTCTTCGGCAGCCCTGGGTGTGGTTAGACTGGCTAAAAATGGCATCTCCCACACTCTCCCTTCTTCTCCGCTGGCTCAAAATGGCGTCTCCCACGCTTTCCTTTCTTCCCGCGCTCTCCCTACTTCTCCACAGTGGCTCAAAATGGCGTCTCCCGTGCTCTCCCTTCTTCTCTTCTGCAGCCCAAATGGCATCTCCCGCGGTTTCCTTTCTTCCCCCGCGGATGCTGCTCAGCCCTTGAACACTGGCATTTTCCTGCGCGCCTCTCTCGTTGACGCCACTCGGTCCTGAACCCCGGCTGCAACCTGTGTGCTTTACCCTTTCTCTCTATGTTTTTTTCCGTCATCGCCGCTCGCTCATCTACCACGGCTGCACTCTGTGTCCTTTACCCTCTCTAGTTGACGCCGCTCGGTCTTCAACCCAGGCTGTGCCCTGTGCGCTTTACCCTCTCTCTTACCCCATCGATGCTGCTTGGCCTTTTTCTGTGCCGTCGGTCGTCTCCAGCCGCCGCCGTCTGGGAATGGACTGCGCCGTACCTGCTGGCAGCCCGCTGCACTGGATCATCGTGAATGGAGAACCAAGCCCAGCTCTCCACAACCTCCTCTGCGATGCTCAAGTCCTCTCTGGATGGTCGACGCCCGCACTTCTGGACTCGGCCTTCCCCTTTCACTGCTCTCTAGGAGCGAATCCCTGGGAGTGAAGCAGAGTTGCAGGTAGGTTTGAATCCACTCATCGCCAACGTTAAATCTGTGAATCTTGATGCATGGTGTCCTTCAATAAATCGGCAGAGACTGCAGAGGAACAATCAACAGGTGTTTACTGGATGAGGGTTACTCTAAAACTAACAGTACAAATCCCTACCCAGGGTTTATATACAGGTGTGGTCACTGCTGGTACTGCAGTATACAGGAGGTGTAAGAAGTAGTTCTCCCCTTAAAGGTACGTACACTACAGCTGGGAGCTGGGCAGTGATACACACTGGAGAGCTTGTGCCTCTCCCTGGGTGTTGGACCCAGTAAACTCCTTCCATCTTTAAGACTCTACTGACAACCGACCTTTGATCGGATCTCTTTCTCTCTTTCTCTTTCTTTCACTCATCTGCTCTCTCGCTGTTTCTTTCAATCTATCTCAGCTTTAATCTTGATTGCAAGGTACCCTAAAATGTTTCTGTCTACCATATAAAATAAAGACGACTCACATTGCAGTGTGCAGCATTAATTTGATGTTAAAATGTTTAAAGAGGGAGGCGGAAATCTGGAGAGAGACAACAACAAAAACATTTAATTGTATAGTGCTTTTCGTGCAGTAAAACCTCCCAGGGCGCTTCACAGCAGTGTTATAAAATATAATTTGACATCGAGCCACATAACAGAGAAAGGTGCAGTGAGAAACAGAGCAAGATGGTGTGAAATAAAGACAGTAATATGTGCACACTCAGAACCGCATGTCTTTTAAATGACAAAATCATCGCATCACCCAAAACAGCAGCATTAATCTGGAATAACAAGCCATTGCACGTGTTGACATGGAGGACTATAACTTCACGACCTCAGGAGTGCTCTACAACAAATGCGGCAGCTATTTTGTGCACAATGTGTTAATAACCAGATGGACGGTTTCATTGATTTTGGTCAACAGATAAATGTTGGACCCAGGACATCAGAGAGACACAACAGCAGAGGGAGGTAGCGTTAGGCATGCAACTGAGATAGCCCTGACAGAATGAAACCAACAGAGGGAGAGAGAAAGAAAGGTGTGTAACGCTGTGTTGTGATAGAGAGAAGGCAACAGAGGGAGGGAGAGAGAAAGGTGTGTAACTCTATGCAGTGTGAGAGAGACACCAGGAGAGGGAGAGAAAGGTGTGTAACTCTGTTTTGTGATAGAGAGACACGAGGAGAGAGAGAGAGAGAGAGAGAGAGGTGGGTAACACTGTGCAGTGATAGAGAGACACCAGGAGAGTGTGAGTGGGAGTAAGGTGAGTAAAACTGTGTAGTGATAGAACGAAACCAGGAGAGGGAGAGAGAGAGTAAGGTGTGTAACTCTGTGTCGTGATCGAACGATACCAGGAGAGGGAGAGAGAGAGAAAGGTGTGTAACTCTATGCAGTGATAGAGAGACACCAGGAGAGAGAGAGAGAGATTGAAAGGTGTGTAACACTGTGGAGTGATAGAGAGACACCAAGAGACGGAGAGAGATAGAGAAAGGTGTGTAACTCTGTATAGTGATAGAGAGACACCAGGAGAGGGAGAGAGAGAGAAAGGTGTGTAACTCTGTGTAGTGATAGAGAGACACCAGGAGAGGGAGAGAGAAAAAGGTGTGGAACTCTGTGTAGTGATAGAGATACCAGGAGAGGGTGAGAGAGAGAAAGGTGAGTAACTCTGTGTAGTGATAGAGAGACACCAGGAGAGGAAGAGAGAGAGAAAGGTGTGTAACTCTGTGTAGTGATAGAGAGACACCAGGAGAGGGAGAGAGAGAGAAAGGTGTGCAACTCTGTGTAGTGATAGAGAGACACCGGGCGAGGGAGAGAGAGAGAAAGGTGTGTAACCCTGTGTAGTGATAGAGAGACACCTGGAGAGGGAGAGAGAGAGAAAGGTGTGTAACTCTGTGTAGTGATAGAGAGACACCAGGAGAGGGAGAGAGAGAGAAAGGTGTGTAACTCTGTGTCGTGTTAGAGAGACACCAGGAGAGAGAGAGAGAGATAAAGTTGTGTTACTCTGTGTAGTGATAGAGAGACACCAGGAGAGGGAGAGAGAGAGAAAGCTGTGTAACTCTGTGTAGTGATAGAGAGACACCGGGAGAGGGAGAGAGAGAGAAAGGTGTGTATCTCTGTGTAGTGATAGAGAGATACCAGGAGATGGGGAGAGAGAGAAAGGTGTGTAACTCTGTGTAGTGATAGAGAGACACCAGGAGAGAGAGAGAGAGAGAGAAAGGTCTGTAACTCTGTGTAGTGATAGAGAGACTCCAGGAGAGGGAGAGAGAGAGAAAGGTGTGGAACTCTGTGCAGTGATAGAGAGACACCAGGAGAGGGAGAGGGAGAAAAAGTTGTGTAAATCTGTGCAGTGATAGAGAGACACCAGGAGAGGGAGAGAGAGAGAAAGTTGTGTAACTCTGTGTAGTGATAGAGAGACACCAGGAGAGGGAGAGAGAGAGAAAGGTGCGTAACTCTGTGCAGCGTTAGAGAGACAGCAGGAGAGGGTGAGAGAGAAAGGTGTGTAACTCTGTGTAGTGATAGAGAAACACCAGCAGAGAGAGAGGGAGAGAAAGGTGTGTAACTCTGTGTAGTGATGGAGAGACACCGGGAGAGGGAGAGAGAGAGAAAGGTGGGTAACTCTGTGTAGTGATAGAGAGACACCAGGAGAGGGAGAGAGAGAGAAAGGTTTGTAACTCTGTGTTGTGATAGAGAGACACCAGGAGAGGGAGAGAGAGAGAAAGGTGTGTAACTCTGTGTAGTGATAGAGAGACACCAGTACAGGGAGAGAGAGAGAAAGGTGTGTAACTCTGTGTAGTGATGGAGAGACACCGGTGGAGGGAGAGAGAGAAAGGTGTGTAACTCAGTGTAGTGATAGAGAGACACCAGGAGAGGGAGAGAGAGAGAAAGGTGTGTAACACTGTGTAGTGATAGAGAGACACCAGGAGAGGGAGAGAGAGAGAACGGTGTGTAACTCTGTGTAGTGATAGAGAGACAACAGAAGAGGGAGAGGGAAATATACGTGTGTAGCTCTGTGCAGTGATGGAGAGGCAACAGGAGAGGGAGAGAGAGAGAAATGTGTGTAACTCTGTGTAGTGATAGAGAGGCACCAGGGGAGCGAGAGAGAGAGAAAGGTGTGTAACTCTGTGCAGTGATAGAGAGACACAAGGAGAAGGAGAGAGAGGGAAAGGTGTGTAACTCTGTGTAGTGATAGAGAGACACCAGGAGAGGGAGAGAGAGAGTAAGGTGTGTAACTCTGTGTAGTGACAGAGAGACACCAGGAGAGGGATGAGAGAGAAAGGTGCGTAACTCTGTGTAGTGATAGAGAGACACCAGGAGAGGGAGAGCGAGAGAAAGGTGTGTAACTCTGTGTAGTGATAGAGAGACACCAGGAGAGGGAGAGAGAGAAAAAGGTGTGTAATTCTGTGTAGTGATAGAGAGACACCAGGAGAGGGAGAGGGAGAGAAAGGTGTGTAACACTGTGTTGTGATAGAGAGACACCAGGAGAGGGAGATGAGAGAAAGGTGTGTAACACTGTGTTGTGATAGAGAGACACCAGGAGAGGGAGAGAGAGAAAGGTGAGTAACTCTGTGTAGTGATAGAGAGACACCAGGAGAGGAAGAGAGAGAGAAAGGTGTGTAACGCTGTGTAGTGATAGAGAGACACCAGGAGAGGGAGAGAGAGAGAAATGTGTGTAACTCTGTGCAGTGATAGAGAGACACCGGGCGAGGGAGAGAGAGAGAAAGGTGTGTAACTCTGTGTAGTGATAGAGAGACACCTGGAGAGGGAGAGCGAGAGAAAGGTGTGTAACTCTGTGTCGTGATAGAGAGACACCGGGAGAGGGAGAGAGAGAGAATGGTGGGGAACTCTGTGTAGTGATAGAGAGACACCAGGAGAGGGAGAGAGAGAGAAAGGTGTGTAACTCTGTGTTGTGATAGAGAGGCACCAGGAGAGGGAGAGAGAGAGAAAGGTGTGTAACTCTGTGTAGTGATAGAGAGACACCAGTAGAGGGAGAGAGAGTGAAAGGTGTGTAACTCTGTGTAGTGATAGAGAGACACCGGTAGAGGGAGAGAGAGAAAGGTGTGTAACTCAGTGTAGTGATAGAGAGACACCAGGAGAGGGAGAGAGAGAGAAATGTGTGTAACACTGTGTAGTGATAGAGAGACACCAGGAGAGGGAGAGCGAGAGAAAGGTGTGTAACTCTGTGTAGTGATAGAGAGACACCAGGAGAGGGAGAGAGGGAGAAAGGTGTGTAACTCTGTGTAGTGATAGAGAGACACCAGGAGAGGGAGAGAGAGAAAGGTGTGTAACTCTGTGTAGTGATAGAGACGCCAGGAGAGGGCGAGAGAGAGAAAGGTGAGTAACTCTGTGTAGTGATAGAGAGACACCAGGAGAGGGAGAGCGAGAGAAAGGTGTGTAACTCTGTGTAGTGATAGAGAGACACCAGGAGAGGTAGAGAGAGAAAAAGGTGTGTAATTCTGTGTAGTGATAGAGAGACACCAGGAGAGGGAGAGGGAGAGAAAGGTGTGTAACTCTGTGTAGTGATAGAGAGACACCAGGAGAGGGAGAGCGAGAGAAAGGTGTCTAACTCTGTGTAGTGATAGAGAGACACCAGGAGAGGGAGAGAGAGAAAAAGGTGTGTAATTCTGTGTAGTGATAGAGAGACACCAGGAGAGGGAGAGGGAGAGAAAGGTGTGTAACACTGTGTTGTGATAGAGAGACACCAGGAGAGGGAGAGAGAGAGAAAGGTGTGTAACTCTGTGTAGTGATAGAGAGACACCGGGAGAGGGAGAGAGGGAGAAAGGTGTGTAACTCTGTGTAGTGATAGAGAGACACCAGGAGAGGGAGAGAGAGAAAGGTGTGTAACTCTGTGTAGTGATAGAGACGCCAGGAGAGGGCGAGAGAGAGAAAGGTGAGTAACTCTGTGTAGTGATAGAGAGACACCAGGAGAGGAAGAGAGAGAGAAAGGTGTGTAACGCTGTGTAGTGATAGAGAGACACCAGGAGAGGGAGAGAGAGAGAAATGTGTGTAACTCTGTGCAGTGATAGAGAGACACCGGGCGAGGGAGAGAGAGAGAAAGGTGTGTAACTCTGTGTAGTGATAGAGAGACACCTGGAGAGGGAGAGCGAGAGAAAGGTGTGTAACTCTGTGTCGTGATAGAGAGACACCGGGAGAGGGAGAGAGAGAGAATGGTGGGGAACTCTGTGTAGTGATAGAGAGACACCAGGAGAGGGAGAGAGAGAGAAAGGTGTGTAACTCTGTGTTGTGATAGAGAGGCACCAGGAGAGGGAGAGAGAGAGAAAGGTGTGTAACTCTGTGTAGTGATAGAGAGACACCAGTAGAGGGAGAGAGAGTGAAAGGTGTGTAACTCTGTGTAGTGATAGAGAGACACCGGTAGAGGGAGAGAGAGAAAGGTGTGTAACTCAGTGTAGTGATAGAGAGACACCAGGAGAGGGAGAGAGAGAGAAATGTGTGTAACACTGTGTAGTGATAGAGAGACACCAGGAGAGGGAGAGAGAGAGAACGGTGTGTAACTCTGTGTAGTGATAGAGAGACAACAGGAGAGGGAGAGGGAAATAAACGTGTGTAGCTCTGTGCAGTGATGGAGAGGCAACAGGAGAGGGAGAGAGAGAGAAATGTGTGTAACTCTGTGTAGTGACAGAGAGGCACCAGGAGAGGGAGAGAGAGAGAAAGGTGTGTATCTCTGTGTAGTGATAGAGAGACACAAGGAGAAGGAGAGAGAAGGAAAGGTGTGTAACACTGTGTAGTAATAGAGAGACACCAGGAGAGGGAGAGAGAGAGTAAGGTGTGTAACTCTGTGTAGTGATAGAGAGACACCAGGAGAAGGATGAGAGAGAAAGGTGCGTAACTCTGTGTAGTGATAGAGAGACACCAGGAGAGGGAGAGCGAGAGAAAGGTGTGTAACTCTGTGTAGTGCTGAGAGACACCAGGAGAGGGAGTGAGAGAAAAAGGTGTGCAATTCTGTGTAGTGATAGAGAGACACCAGGAGAGGGAGAGAGAGAGAAAGGTGTGTAACTCTGTATTGTGATAGAGAGACACCAGGAGAGGGAGAGAGAGAGAAAGGTGTGTAACTCTGTGTAGTGATAGAGAGACACCGGAAGAGGGAGAGAGGGAGAAAGGTGTGTAACTCTGTGTCGTGATAGAGAGACACCAGGAGAGGGAGAGAGAGAAAGGTGTGTAACTCTGTGTAGTGATAGAGACACCAGGAGAGGGCGAGAGAGAGAAAGGTGAGTAACTCTGTGTAGTGATAGAGAGACACCAGGAGAGGAAGAGAGAGAGAAAGGTGTGTAACTCTGTGTAGTGATAGAGAGACACCAGGAGAGGGAGAGAGAGAGAAAGGTGTGTAACTCTGTGTCGTGATAGAGAGACAGCGGGCGAGGGAGAGAGAGAGAAAGGTGTGTAACTCTGTGTCGTGATAGAGAGACACCTGGAGAGGGAGAGAGAGAGAAAGGTGTGTAACTCTGTGTAATGATAGAGAGACACCAGGACAGGGAGAGAGAGAGAAAGGTGTGTAACTCTGTGTAGTGTTAGAGAGACACCAGGAGAGAGAGAGAGAGATAAAGTTGAGTTACTCTGTGTAGTGATAGAGAGACACCAGGAGAGGGAGAGAGAGAGAAAGCTGTGTAAATCTGTGTAGTGATAGAGAGACACCGGGAGAGGGAGAGAGAGAGAAAGGTGTGTCTCTCTGTTTAGTGAAAGAGAGATACCAGGAGATGGGGAGAGAGAGAAAGGTGTGTAACTCTGTGTAGTGATAGAGAGACACCAGGAGAGAGCGAGAGAGAGAAAGGTGTGTAACTCTGTGTGGTGATAGAGAGACTCCAGGAGAGGGAGAGAGAGAGAAAGGTGTGTAACTCTGTGCAGTGATAGAGAGACACCAGGAGAGGGAGAGAGAGAAAAAGGTGTGTGAATCTGTGTAGTGATAGAGAGACACCAGGAGAGGGAGAGAGAGAGAAAGTTGTGCAACTCTGTGTAGTGATAGAGAGACACCAGGAGAGGGAGAGAGAGAGAAAGGTGTGTAACTCTGTGCAGCGTTAGAGAGACACCAGGAGAGGGTGAGAGAGAAAGGTGTGTAACTCTGTGTAGTGATAGAGAAACACCAGCAGAGAGAGAGCGAGAGAAAGGTGTGTAACTCTGTGTCGTGATAGAGACACCAGGAGAGGGCGAGAGAGAGAAAGGTGAGTAACTCTGTGTAGTGATAGAGAGACACCAGGAGAGGAAGAGAGAGAGAAAGGTG